>NC_054835.1:6141679-6479894 GCF_018345385.1 Vulpes lagopus | reverse complement strand
AATTGCCATTCTCTCCCACATCCTCTTACAGAGCCCCACCCAGGATGGGGAACTGGATTCCTCCAGCAACTGGCAGCTGGACCCCACAGAGCTGGCCAGCAAGTTTACTTCTCGTACCAAAGCCCTAATCCTCAACACACCCAACAACCCCGTGGGAAAGGTACCTGAGAGACCTCCTTCCAGGGACCCCTCCGGACTGGGTTCAAGTCCCTGCTGTGTTACTGATATGCTGCGCTGGGCCTCAGTTTCTTCATCTGTGAAATAGGAGGGCAACTTGTAATGAGCTCTGAGGACCAAGGCTCCCCAAGGTCCTGGGGACAGGGGCAGGAATCCCCAGGGAGGGTGTGAAAGGTATAAGTGCTGGCTGGTGTAGCAGCCTGGGTGCCTCCCTGGCTCCCCCAAGACCCTGGGGTAACCTCACCTCTCAGACTGCCTTCTCATATGTAAATTGGTAATGTGACAGAAGTGATACAGAAGAAACTCCAGTTATCCAACTGGGTGTCTTTCCTCTCAGGTGACCACTGCACTTACAACACTCTGACCCTGGTGGTGGGACGTCCCACACCCAGTAATTCTGCAACACCAGCTGGGATAATGTCAAATCCCATAGGTTAGGGCTCAGCCGCACAAGGCTGCCCACCCTTCAGATGCCAGTCCAGCTTGTCACCTGCGCTTCTGACCAATGAGCTATAAATTTGAGGTTCCCATCACCCCCTTGGGTTCTGTTACTTGGCCATAATGGCTCACAGAACTCAGAAAACACTTACTTAGGTTTATCAGTTTATTAAAGGAGATGAGAAACTATACAGATGAGAAAGGACACAACGTCAGAGGAAGAGATACACAGAGTGAGGTCTGAGAGGGTCCCAAGAAGCTATGGTGCATTACCCTCCCAGTATATGGATGTGTTCACCAATCTGGAAGCACCCCAAACACTGTACTATTGGTATTTTATGAAGGCTTCCTCTCATAGTCATGATCAATTATTATTTTTTAAAGATCTTATTTATTTATTTGACAGAGAGAGAGAGCGCACAAGCAGGGGGAGGAGAAGAGGCAGAGGGAGAAGTAACCTCCCCAGTGAGCAGGGAGCCTGATGCAGGGCTCAATCCCAGGACCCTGGGATCACAGCCTGAGCTGAAGGCAGATGCTCAACCAACTGAGCCACCAGGTGCCCCACGATCAATTATTATTAACTCCATTTCCAGCCCTTCTGCTCTCTTTAGGATGAAGGTGGGGATGAAAATCCAAGCTTCTGATCATGGCTTAGGCATTCTGGTGACCAGCCCTGACCCTAGAGCCACCCAGGTGTCTACTCAGAGTCATCTCATTAGAACAAAACACATTTCTAGTGCTCTTATCACTTAGGAATTCAGTGAGAGTTTCAGGAGCCCTGTGTCAGGGTCAAAGACCAAATATTAGCACAAGAGATGCTCCTTGCTCCTTGTCACCACAAGGGTTTTAGGAGCTCTATGCCAGGAACTGGGTGCAGAGACCAATATATATATTTCGTATTATCTTGCAGCAGACCTCCCAGGGTCAGTGTTGCAAGGAATGATATCTGTTCATCTCTCTGAGAAGGCCTCTCTGTTTGGGGGTGGGCCCCACAGGTGTTCTCCAAGGCAGAGTTGGAGCTGGTGGCCAACCTGTGCCAGCAGCACGACGTGATATGCATCACCGATGAGGTCTACCAGTGGCTGGTCTACGATGGTTACCAGCACACCAGCATTGGTGAGCCACGCCAGCCTGGGGGCCTCCATTCCCCTGGATATTTTTAGTGGGGCCTTGAGCCCAATCTGGGAGTCAGTGCAGGCCCCGTGATTGGATCTGGAGCCACACAGGTCATGTGTGTGACCTGGGGCAGCGGCTTTACCTCTCTGAGAGCCGGAGAACACAATGGCACTGCTCCCAGGGTTCTCATGATGATGAGCCGAAATAAGCCCTGTAAATAGCACAGAGCCCAGTATAGAGGGTTAAGAGCCCGAGTGCCCACCGGGGCCCAGCTACTACCCCTCCCCTGCTCCTCACTTCCATCTCAGTCACTACTCTCTTTGGCCTTGGGCAGCCAGCCTCCCTGGCATGTGGGAACGCACCCTGACCATTGGCAGCGCTGGGAAGAGTTTTAGCGCCACTGGCTGGAAGGTAAGTAGATGAGGGTTGGGGTACCACCTCCCCCCACGATCCTGGGCAGGCAAGGCTGCGCCAAGAATTAAGGAGTATGGCCAGGTCCTGAAAGGCCTCACCCCCTCCCTGTGTTCCTGGTCCAGGTGGGCTGGGTCCTGGGCCCAGATAGCCTCGTGAAGCACCTGCGCACCGTGCACCAGAACTCTATCTATCACTGCCCCACGCAGGGCCAGGTGAGGAGAGGCAGGGGACCCCACTGTGGGGGGAGAGGCAATAACAGAGCCCCAGGGTCAGATCATCCCCCCCAACCTGTTTGTGCACCCTCTCCAACCCCCCCAGGCTGCAGTAGCCCAGAGCTTCCAACATGAGCAGCTGCACTTCGGCCAACCCAGCAGCTACTTTGTGCAGTTCCCACAAGCCATGCAGCGCTGTCGGGACCACATGATACGAAGCCTGCAGTCTGTAGGCCTGAAGCCCGTGATCCCCCAGGGCAGCTACTTCTTCATTGCAGACATCTCAGACTTCAGTGAGCAGAACTGACCAGGCTGGGCCAGGGATGGGATGGGGGCTGGAGGCTGCCCAGGGCTCAGTGTGGCTTCTGTCCCCAGAGAAGAAGATGCCCGACTTGCCTGGTGACGAGGATGAGCCTTATGACAGACGCTTTGTCAAGTGGATGATCAAGAACAAGGTGGGCCAGGCTCTGCCGGGGCCTCTGTGTGTTTTTTTACAGGCTGGGCACAAATCCAGCCCAGCGTCTGCCATCAGCCCTGGAACAGGGGTGCATCTCTGTTAAGGAATGGGGAGTCTGTCTGGAATTTGCCAAAAGCTGCTGGGGCAGGCCGGTAGGAATCCCTGCACTCTGCTGGGGCAGGCTGGTGTGGAGTTGATGCATTCAGCCTGAGCTCATGCAGCTCTGAGCTCTGACCCTAAGGCTTATTCTTCTTGGCCTGTGCCCTGACCTGCCAGGTGGCACTCCCTGCTCGCAGCCTCCACCTCACCTCTGTTGTTGTTGTTTTTAAAGATTTTATTTATTTCTTCATGAGAGAGGCAGAGGAAGAAGCAGGCTCCCTGCAGGGAGCCGGATGCAGGACTCCATCCCAGGACCCCGGGAGCATGATCTGAGCCAAAGGCAGCTGCTCAACCACTGAGCCACCCAGGCGTCCCTCCACCTTCCCTCTGTACACAGGGAGGGCCTGGGAACCGAGCTCTGCCATTCTTTTCCCCTGACTTGGCCCAGCCCTGGGAGGTGCTGCATGGAAGCTAACTTCCCCTCCCCCAGCCCCTCATGGGAAGCCCTCTGTCTGCCCCCCACCAGCCAAGGTCTGCCATGCTGTGGGGCTGTGTTGAGACGTGCACTTCTTCCTCCCCAGGGCTTGGCGGCCATTCCGGCTTCCATCTTCTACAGCAGGCCACATCAGAAGCACTTTGACCACTATATCCGCTTCTGTTTTGTGAAGGTAAAGGATGGGTTGTCCGAGGGGAGGGCGGGCCTCCTCCAGACCCCTGCAGCCTGTTGGTGGTGTGGGGAGAGGGGTAGGACCCATCTGTGTCCGCACAGGATGAGTCCACACTGCAGGCCATGGATGAGAAGCTGCAAAAATGGAAGGAAGAGCTCAGGCCCTGATGTCGCCTGCTCCATCCTGCCCCACCTGGTTCCTGCTTGCTCTTTATCTGGGTTTCAGCCATTCCCAGGTTGGGTGTAGATTGAGCCTGGGCCCCCTTCTCTGTGTTATGGGATGCCCCCTTTCATAGAAGAAAGGAAGAGCCCTCTTTCTTGGTCCTGGTGGATTCACGAGCACTTCCCACAGTGCCTATATTCCTGTCATGGTGGTGAGGTGGACCTGACCTGGGCCTCTCCCTGCTCCTCCCTAGATTGGGTCATAGTCTTGGGCCCCCTCCGTATTCTCCCCAGACTTGCCTGGGACTCAACGGACAGAGTCCATCAGTGCACCGGTCTTGAGCCCCAGCCCTGCACTGGCCCCAGCGAAGGCTCCAGCATCCCTCCCTTTTCTTATCTAGTTCAATAACCTTGGGAAGTAGTAGTCTTTAGGCTTGAGTCCAAGCTAGTACTCTTCACCCATAATAAACTTTTAAGTTATTCCGGCTCTTATTTGCTCCTTCTCTCTGCTTCATGCCGTGGTGCTGATCGCTGATGGGGACTTGGGCAGAGTGGGTGTGGAAGGCGCCTCCATGGAGCTTAGAGCCCCTCTTTGTACAGATGTGTTTTGTGGAGTCAAACAGAGGCTTAGAAAAGGGCAGAGAGGGATCCCTGGGTGGCGCAGCGGTTTGGCGCCTGCCTTTGGCCCAGGGCGCGATCCTGGAGACCCGGGATCGAATCCCACATCGGGCTCCCGGTGCATGGAGCCCGCTTCTCCCTCTGCCTGTGTCTCTGCCTCTCTCTCTCTCTCTCTCTCTGCGACTATCATAAATAAATAAAAATTAAAAAAAAAAAAAAAGAAAAGAAAAGGGCAGAGACTGGGGACTTGTCCGAAGTCACAGTTAGTGGGAAAACGGGCTTAGAACTTAGGGCTCAGATGGGGGTCAGGGGGTGTCTCTGTAGCATGTGTACATGTGTATAGGAGATGGGAGGCCTCAGCTGAGTGTCTACACAGGCCTATCCCACAGGGGTTAGAGTGCAGGCCACGAGGGCCAGGGAGTTTAGACAGAAGGGGAAGGAAGTAGCTCGTTGAATTGTGCACCCCCATGTGCCACAGGCCTACATGCCCACCATCTCGTTGAACAGCCCTCTGAGATGGGAGTTACTATCTGCGTTTTAACAGTGAGGAAGCCACTTTGGAGGTGATGTGACCTGGCAAGGATAGAAATGGGTTTGTTCCCAGGGGTGGGCATCTCACTGGAAGGCAAAGATGTAGCTCCTAAATTCATCTGGAAGATGATGCTGGGAACTTGAAGTTGGATTACATTGCAGATCCATGTGCTTGCTCATATGATACATTTAATTGGGGGAGCCAGGGGTGCCTAGGTGGCTCAGTCGGTCAAGCATCTGCCTTTGTCTCAGGTCATGACCTCAGGGTCCTAGGTTCAAGCTCCCCACATCAGGCTCCCTGCTCAACAGGGAGTTTGCTTCTCCCCCTGCCTCTAACCCCTCCTCACTGCTCATGTGTATTCTCTCTCTCTCAAATAAATAAATAATTTAAAAATAATAATAATTAGGGGAGCTGATGGGAACATATAATCAAATGCATTTAGTGTTTGTTCCTGGTTCTTGGCACAGAGCTCCTAAACCCTTGAAATTCCCTGAGAGCTAGGACTGTCTTTTGTATTCATAATAAGCCCCTTAGACTATGTCATTAGAGGGTCAGAGCTTCCAGTACCAACCCCAGGCCCTGATGGAGGGGAGAGAGAGCAAACATTGAGTTCAGTTACTTAATTTGGCCAATGATTTAATCAGTCATGCATAGGGAATAAAACCCCATATAAAAACCCTGAATCTGAGGCTCAAGGAGCTTCCAAGTTGGTGAGCACATCCATATGCTGAGAGGGTGGTGCATCAGGAGAAGGCACCTTCCTCTCCCAAAACCTTATTTTGTGAACCTCTTCCATGTGGCTGTTTCTGCGTTGTATCCTTTATGATGGGAATGTAAATACAGCACCTTCCTGAGTGCTGTGAATCATTACATGGAATTATTGAACTCCAGGGGAATGCTGGAATTGCCCCAATATGTAGACACCCAGGCAGAACTGTGGGTAGCCTAGAGACCCCACTTGTTGCTGGTATTTGAAATGGGGGGCGATCTTATGGAACTGAGCCCTTACCTATGGGATCTCCACCAACTCCGAGTGCTTCTTAGAATTGAAGTGTGGGATACCCATCTGGTATCGGAGAATTGCTTTTGCTTTGTTTCTTTGTTTTTTAATTTCTTAAAAGATTTTATTTATTAATTCATGAGAGAGAGAGAGAGAGAGAGAGAGAGAGAGAGGCAGAAACACAGGCAGGTGGAGAAGCAGGCTCCATGCAGGGAGCTGGACACAGGACCCGATCCCGGGTCTCCAGGATCACGCCCTGGGCCGAAGGCAGGCGCTAAACCACTGAGTCACCCAGGGATCCCCTTAATTTTTTTTAAGATTTTTTTTTTATTTTTTCATTCATGAGAGACACACACAGAGAGAGAGAGGCAGAGACATAGGCAGAGGGAGAAGCAGGCTCCGCACAGGTAGCCTGACATGGGACTTGATCCCGGGACTCCAGAATCATACCCTAGGCGGAAGGCAGGCTCTAAACCACTGAGCCACCCAGGGATCCCCTGGAAAATTGCTTTTGGATCGCATTATGGGCTGTGGCTTAGCACACTTCCCTCTCTCCCCGTCCGAACCATGACTCGGTACTTACTCCCACAGTTCCAAAGTCAAGAAACAAAATACAAGCTCAGGGGATCCCTGGGTGGCGCAGCGGTTTAGCGCCTGCCTTTGGCCCAGGGTGTGATCCTGGAGACCCGGGATCGAATCCCACGTCGGGCTCCCGGTGCATGGAGCCTGCTTCTCCCTCTGCCTGTGTCTCTGCCTCTCTCTCTCTCTCTCTCTCTCTCTGTGTGTGTGTGACTATCATAAATAAATAAAAAAAATTTAAAAACCAAAACAAAATACAAGCTCAGAGGCTCAGCTTTGGAGTCCCTTGGCCAAGAGACACATAGCCTGATGGCAAGAAAGTCCCTGGTGGGATAACCCCATAGATTTCATGGGTAGAATTCCCACTCCCACCCGCAAAGTTTCCATGTCTCCTGAACCAATCTAAAATCTGCCCATAACTCAAATCTGTGACTATAGAAGTTCCAGATCTTCAACTGAGTAACCTCAGCCAGCTTAAGAGGGCAGATCTGCCTGAGATGTATAAATGATTTGACTTCTCATTCAGAGGGGAGGGAGAGGCTGGAGAAATAAACACACCCCTTGGAATGTTAACACATACACTGAATTAGAAACCTCTCCCCAAGTGCCTGGCTGTCTTAGTCGGTAGAGCATGTAGCTCTTGATCTTGGGGTTGAGTTCAAGCCCCACAATGGGCCTAGAGGTTACTTAAAATATATTTTTAAAAAAGAAAAAAAAGAATTTTTTCAATTAAAAAGTTTAAAAAAGGGAGCACCTGGTGTCTCAGTGGTTGAGTGTCTGCCTTTGGCTCAGATTGTGATCCCAGGGTCCTGGGATTGAGTCCTGCATCAGGCTCCCCAGAAGGAGCCTGTTTCTCCCTCTGCCTATGTCTCTGCCTCTCTCTGTGTGTCTCTCATGGCAAAAAAAAATTAATCTCTCCTCTATTCAGTTGTAAGCTCCAAATCAATGTCTGCCTTTACTTACCATTGTGGCCCTGTTCCTGCCTCAAAATAGGCCCTGCCTAATAACTATTTGTTGATTGAATACTGACTAAATTTAAATATTTTTTAAAGATTTCCTTTATTTATTTGAGAGAGTTCCCACTTGGGAGCAAGAACCAGCGTGGGGGGCATAGGGAGAAGAAGCAGACTTCTGGCTGAGCAGGGAACCGGACATGGGCCCCCCACCCAGCACCCCAAGATCATGACCTGAGCCAAAGGAAAATGCTTAACCCACTGAGCCACCCAGGTGCCCCTCAAAATTATTAATATAAAATAAAATTATTTACATAAAAAAGCTTAGCTCATTCATGGCTGGCAGGAGTGTAGATGGTCTAGTCACATCAGAAGATAGCTTGGCAGTTTTTACAAACCTAAACATAGCCTTAACTGTCCTATCCAGCAATCTGGCTCCCAGGTATTTACCCAAGTGTGTTGAAAACTCCTGTCCACGCAAAAACCTGCATATGAATGTTTATAGCAGCTTTATTCATACATAACTGGAAGCAATCAAATATCCTTCAGAAAGTGACTGGATAAACAACAGGCATATCCATGCAATGGAACTGAGCAATAGAAATAAATGAGCTATTAAGCCATGAGAAATCATGGAAGAAACTGAAATGCATATTGCTTAATGAAAATGTTTCTTAAAAGGCCACATACTTTCTAGGGCTCAGCTGGTAGAGTAAGCAACTCTTGATCTCAGAGTTGGGAGTTCACCCCCACCTTGGGCATAGAGCTTATTTAAAATAAATAATTAAAAATAAATAAAGGGATGCTGGGTGGCCCAGTGGTTGAGCATCTACCTTCAGCTCAGGACGTGATTTTTTTTTTTATTTATGATAGTCACACACACACACACACACACACAGAGAGAGAGGCAGAGACATAGGCAGAGGGAGAAGCAGGCTCCATGCACCAGGACCCCGACGTGGGATTCGATCCCGGGTCTCCAGGATCACACCCTGGGCCAAAGGCAGGCGCTAAACCACTGCACCTCCCAGGGATCCCCTCAGGACGTGATCTTGAGGTCCAGGATGGAGTCCTGCAGCCAGCTCCTTGCAGGGAGCCTGCTTCTCCCTCTGCCTATGTCTCTTCTCTCTCTGTGTCTCTCATGAATAAATAAAATACAATTTTTTTTTAAAAAGAAGAGGGTAGGTGGAACACAGGATTTTTAGGGCAGTGGACATATTTTGTACCATAATGTAATGGTAGATACATGATATGTCTCTGCCCAGACCTGTAGAATGTACAACACAAAGAGTGAATCCTAATGGAAACTATGAACTTTAGTTAATAATACTGTATCAATATTGGTTCATCAAGTATAGTAAAGGTACGCAGTGAAGCAAGGTGTTAAGAGTAGGGAAAAATAAGTGGGGGAGAAGAGTTATATGGGAACTTTTGGTAAACCTAAATCTGCCCTAAAAAAAATGTTGGGGCACCTGGATGGCTCAGTGCTTGAGCGTCTGCCTTTGGCTCAGGTCCTGAGTGCAGGGATCAAGTTCCGCATCGGGCTCCCCGCAGGGAGCCTGCTTCTCCCTCTGCCTACGTCTCTGCCTGCGTGTCTTTCACGAATAAATAAATAAAATCTTTAAAAATAATCATAATAAACAAATAAAAGATAAAGTATGTTAATTAAAAGAAAGAGTAAATGAATGCATCTGTAAAAGAACCGGATTAAATTCTCTCCAAGATCATTTCCTTTTGGGCTACAGGGTCTCCACGTAGAATAAAATCGAGCTGAGCTTTAAGTGTCGCGCTCGTGCAGAAACGGAGCGCGACTCTCCAGTCGTCCAAGGACCCAGGACAGCCCCGCACAAGCTGCCCCCCTGAACCCCCAAGGACTGCGACAAGACCTGCCCGCGTCCCCGGCGCCCCCGCTTCCCGCGCGCGCGCACCGCCTTTAGACGCCTAGGCCACGCCCCCGCGCGCCACCGGCCCTCCGATTGGGCGGCTCAGAGGAGGTGTAGCCGGAAGGGGTGGGCCTGACTGGCAAGGGCGTGGCCGACGGGGTGCGGCGAACATGGCGGAGCGCGTGAAGAAGCGCCCCTGCGGCCCGGTAGGTGGCGGGAGGTGGGGTCCCGGGACGGGACTCGGGGTGGGGGCGCGAGGACGAGCCGCGAGCCCGTGGAGGGGCCGGGCTGCGCCTCCTGCTCCCTGCTTGTCGCTGATCCGAGGCCGGGAGCGCCGAGGGGCTGCATGTTCGTGGCCGCGTGCGCCCCTGTGAAAACCGGGGTGTGGGTGCCGGGGTCCCAGCCAGGGCCAGCTCAGCGTCAGGCACATTGCTGGAGCCCCTTGCGGCTCCTCTGACCCGAGCGTGGATTCAGGAGGTGGGATCCTGCCCGCCATCTCGAGCCCTTTCGTGGCGTATCTCTTCTGACTCCCAGGGCGACAGTGGGAAGGTCCTCTCCCCCTGAGCTTCAGTTTTCTCCTCTCTCCTGTTAGATTTCATTCAACAGCCTACTGCTTGATGTAATAAGTGCTCACTATGTGCCAGACCCGGTCCTGGGCACTGTAGCATGGCAGGTCCTTGCCTTCCCACTGCCAGCCGTGGCAGTAGGGGGGGTTCCCTGGTTTCCTCACCACCCCCATTTATAGGCAGGGGACAGCTGCCAAGCAGGAAGTGGGACCCACTCACAGCCTCACACCTACCTATACCTGTTTCCATTGCTACTCTAGGGTGAACATGGCCAAAGAGTCGAATGGCGAAAATGGAAGCAGCAGAGTAAGTAAGGGTCTGGAAGGGAGGGGATCTGTTCAGCCTGTGGGAGGCCACTCTAGCAGTGCGCTGCAGAGCCTTGGGGAGAGCCTCCAGGTTTGTCCGTCTGGGCCCCACAGCACCCAAAATGGGAAAGAAGGGGCCATGGAGCCTCCTCGGGCTCCACACTAAGGTCCAGGCTGACCCTACTTGGGAGGGCACCCTCTCCTGGACTGGTCCATATCCCTCCCCCTCCAAGTCCCTCTCCACTCCACCAATCCAGAGAAAGAAGAGAAAAAGAAGTGGAAGGATCTCAAGCTGATGAAGAAACTGGAGCGGCAGCAGGCACAGGAGGAACAGGCAAAGCTCCAGCAGGAAGAAGAGGCAGCTGCACAGAGGGAGGACCAGGGTGAGCAGGCTGGGTCCTGGGCAGGGACGAGCATGTCATATCTGGAAGGGACCTTAGAGACAAGTGGGTCCAGACATCTTGTCCTGATGGAGAAATTGAGGCCCAGAGAATGGGAAAACTGAGTCCTAACCTCCTACATAGGTAGACTTCAGTCCTTTGAAGCATAAGCATCACATATTATAACTTTATACCTTCACTCATCATCATAGTTATTTTTTTACCTTTTTATTGAGCACTTTCTGTGTGCTTTAGTCTAGTTTTTCATTTACTTTTTAAATTTTTATTTATTTCTTTAAGGAAGCACTACACCCAACTTGGGCTTGAACTCACAACCTTGAGATCAAGAGTTGCATCATCTTCTACCGACTAAGCCAGCCAGGCGCCCCTTATTTTGATAATAAGAATTTGTATTTTTTCTCATTAAATAATACCTGTTCAAAATAATCCCCCTCTCAAAATACAGAAAACTCTAAAGAAAAATCCCAGCAAACACTGCAGTGAAAGTTTCTCCAGATGTTTAGAGGGTATATAGATACAGTTTTACAAAACTGAGACCCAAACCTTAGAAGGGTTAGGGTGTCATAACGTACCCTCTAAGCCCATTGGTTACCAGTGATGATGGTGACAATGGGGACAGAAACTGAGCATGTCAGCTGTTTCAGCTAGGAGGGAAGTCCTTCATGGGTGCTCCCTTATGTGGCTCCCTTTGGGCGACTCTGGGAGGGAGAATATGGTGGCCCCTCTGGAGCTAGATAGCCTGAACCCATATCTCAGCTGTCTTGCCTTCTGTGTGACCTTGGGCCATGTGTTTGATCTTTCGGGGGTCACAGGTTCCCCACCTCTCGATGGAGATCACTGTAATATTTCTTAGGGTTATGGTGTAAATGCACACATAAAAGGCCCTAATAATATTAGCTCGCTTTATTATCCCCATTTGACAGCTGGAGAACTGAGGCAGTAAGGGGCAGAGCCAGTGTATAAATTTAGGCCAGTGCCTCTAACCACCTCCAGCCTTGCCCAGGGATGTGCCCTGCTCATGAGAGCCTAGGGGACCTGTGGATATATTTTCCTCCAGGGTAGATTGAGTCCTGGAAAGGGGAGTTGGATCTATTTTGCTGACCTCAAAATTCCTCCCAGAGGGAAAATTCTCTAACTCTGGGATTGGGGGAGGGGGTATATGTGGGAAGCACCACCCTAGCCTCTTGGAATGACCATGAATGCCCCTCCCCTGTCCAGGTCGGCCCTACACCCTGAGTGTAGCCCTTCCAGGTTCTATCCTGGACAATGCCCAGTCACCAGAGCTTCGCACCTACCTGGCTGGCCAGATTGCCAGAGCCTGCACCATCTTCTGTGTGGATGAGATTGTGGTGTTTGATGAAGAAGGCCAAGATGTCAAGTGAGGGGCCACCTGACAGGGCATCGGGGCTCAGAGAGGAGGGAGGGACTGCCAGCATTGACTTTGCTTCATCCTTTTCACTGCCTGCTTGCCTGGGCTGAGACTGCTGCCTGAAATGCCCCCAGTGTATCTGGTGGGAGGAGTCACAAAGCAGGGGCACTGCAGAGATCAGATTGGGTGGAGGAGCTCTCGAAGGAAGCACAGTAGATTCTGGAAGCCCTGTCTTTCTCTCTCCAGGACTGTGGAGGGAGAATTCAGGGGAGTTGGCAAGAAGGGACAGGCATGTGTACAGCTGGCCCGGATCCTGCAGTACCTGGAGTGTCCACAGTAAGGGGGTGAAGGGCAGGCTTCCCTAAAAATGATGTGGAGGAGGGGGGTGGTCCAGGTGCAGGAGGTAGCCTCCCTGGGAATTTCCTGAGATCCGTTCTTTACTAGGTACCTAAGAAAGGCATTCTTCCCCAAGCATCAGGATCTCCAGTTTGCAGGTAAGGCTGGAGTGGGTGCTGACCCCCATTTTTCATGGATCATTCCCCCCAGACCCTAAGAAATTGCTGTGCAGCTGAGAAAACAGGCCCAAGCAGGGCAAGACCTGTGCCTGGTGGCAAGCAGCAGATCTGTGGCAGCCCTGGAACTTGGGCCAGGCCTCCAAGGTTCCTGCCATACTACCATGTGCTTTTGCACCTCCCTCCCCACAGGGCTTCTGAACCCCTTGGACAGCCCTCACCACATGCGTCAGGATGAGGAATCTGAGTTCAGAGAAGGCATTGTTGTCGACCGGCCTACTCGGCCAGGCCATGGGTCCTTTGTCAACTGTGGCATGAAGAAGGTAGGAATTGGAAGAGTGGGTTGGGACACAAATTGCAGACACACCCTGACCGTGGAAAGCCGGCAAGGTCATGTGAATGGGGAGCCCTCGACCCAGGCGTCTGTGCCTGCAGTTCCCCCACTGATGTAGATTCGGGCCAGAGAAGCTCCTAAGACAGGGCTCAGTAGATAAAGCCAGGAGCAAATTTACTCTCTTAAAAAGTAAATGAAAAAAAAAAAAAAAAAAGGTAAATGAACAGGGACGCCTGGGTGGCTCAAGGTATGATCCCAGAGTCCCTGGATCGAATCCCGTATTGGGCTCTTTTCATGGCGCCTGCTTCTTTTCCCTCTTCCTATATCTCTGCATCTCTCTGTGTGTCTCATGAATAAATAAATAAGATCTTTAAAAAAAAAAAAGCAAATGAACAGAAGGTAGTCCTCATGCTCAAACCCAGTCCAACCCAACCACAACCCTACAAAAAATAAGTTCAGAATCCCTCTGGGGCAGCTCCAGCAGGATGCAAAGCCGTGCTGGGATTGGCACATCCGCCACCTGGTAACTCTCAAGTCTTCTGGAGTCAGAGACAGAAACTCTTCAGTGTGTAGGGTCCTCTCCTCTCAAAAACAGCAGATCAGAAATGACCGGCTAAATGCACACCAGGATGACCCAGACCCAGACAAAAGGAGAAAACTGGAGAAACCTCAAAAGGAAAAGAGAGTGTGTAACAGGGCATCTGGGTGGTGGTCTCCCTGTTCAGGGGGAAGTCTGCTTATTCCTCTCCCTCTGCCTCTCTCCCTCCCCCTGCTTGCACTCTCTCTTCTCTCTTATTTTTTTTTTTATTTTTATTTTTTAAAGAATTATCTTTTTTTTTTTTTTTTTAATTTTTATTTATTTATGATAGTCACAGAGAGAGAGAGAGAGAGAGGCAGAGACACAGGCGGAGGGAGAAGCAGGCTCCATGCACCGGGAGCCTGATGTGGGATTCGATCCCGGGTCTCCAGGATCGCGCCCTGGGCCAAAGGCAGACGCCAAACCGCTGCGCCACCCAGGGATCCCTCTCTCTTCTCTCTTAAATCAATAAATAAAAACTTAAAAAAAAAAAAAGGTACCCTATCCTGAATTCAGAGTTGGCACAAACATGGACATGGGTTGTCATTTGTCACAGCTTGCACTGACCTCATGCCGGGCCCTGGGCAGTGTAACAGGAGCTGTTTATGGAGAGTTTGCTGTTTGACAGAGGAGGGAACCAAGGCTGGGAGAGGTTACGTGGCCTGCCGAAACTGCTGTAGCTAGGAAGTGGCACAGCCACATCTGTTCAAAATGTAGAAGATTAGGATTTCATCTCGCAAAATACTTTTTGCTCTGTGCCATGCCCAGAGTGTTCATCTTTACCCAGTGTCCTGGGTGGTTGTTTTGCACAAATGGTCTCTCACTCTTTTTTTTTTTTTTTTTAAGATTTGTTTATTTGAAGCCATCTGGGTGGCTCTGTCAGTGAAGCATCTGCCTTCAACTCAGGTCATGATCCCAGGGTCCTGGGATCGAGCCCCACGTCTGTCTCCCTGCTCAGTGGGGAGCCGGCTTCTCTCTCTCCCCCTGCCTGTGCTCTCTCTTATTCTGCTCTTTCTCTCAAATAAAAAATGAAATCTTTTTTTAAAAAAGACCCCACTGAATGCAGAACCCAAAGTGGGGCTCGATCCAAAGACCCTGGGATCTTGACCTGAGCCAAAATCCAGTCAGCTGCTTAACTGACTGAGCCACCCAGGTGCCCCATGAATAGTCTCTTGAGAGCAATTCTGGCCCAGGTGCCAGAGAAAGGGGACAGAGGTTGACCTGGACCCCTCAGGAACGGACTACCCCCTCCCCTGGCATCTGGGAGAGCAGTGACCCCTGCTGGCCCTTTGGGGGAACAGCACCCATTTCTCCTGGCTTCTCCCCAGGAGGTGAAGATTGACAAGAACTTGGAGCCTGGACTTCGTGTGACAGTTCAGCTGAACCAGAAGCAGCTCCCAGGTATCTGGAAACTTCCCAGCCTGGCCAGCCTGAGGGCTCAGAGCCACCTCCTGCTACCTCGTTGTCCCTCACCCCATCTTCACAGCCTCCATGCTTCCTCTCCAGAAAGCAAGACCTACCGGGGAAAGGTTGTGTCATCACAGGACCCTCGCACCAAAGCCGGTCTCTACTGGGGCTACACGGTCCGGCTGGCCTCCTGCCTCAGTAAGGACAGAGCTTCCTCCTCTGAATGGCTGACCTCCGTCTGGGAGGCCACAGAGAACTTTGCTTGACCTAAAAGGCAGACCACAGTCCTTGCCCTGCCACCATGCTGTGTGTCCTTAGGCAAATGCCTTTCCTTCTCTGGGCTTTGGGCTCCCTGACTGCACTGCCTGGAATTCTGTGAAGGACCTCTTGAGGAAAAGGATTGTGGTTCATTATTCATGTCTGCTGTGAGGTTGGGAATAGGACAAAAGGACTATATAGGTCAAAGGTGCCCTGTGAGTTCTCAGAGCTCCTCCCTACCCACCATCCACTTGGTTTCCCCAGGCTAGCACAGGTGTGCTTTCTCCCTGCTCAGTCCGGGGCTTGCCAGGAACAGTGGGGCGGGGGTGGGGAGGTGTGGCTGGGCGCCGCTGCCTTACCTAAATCCCCTTCTCCACCCTGCCCTCATATATGTACACATGCAGCCAAGTGGCTGTGGCATTGAAGCAGGACCCCCAGTGAACTGGTCTCTCCCCAGGTGCCGTGTTTGCTGAGGCCCCCTTCCAGGATGGGTATGACCTGACCATTGGGACATCAGAGAGAGGCTCGGATGTGACCTCTGCCCAGCTTCCTAGCTTCCGGTGGGTACAGCCTGGGGCAGGGGCTGGGGAAGGAGGAATGCAGCCGGAAACCTGTCTGCTGGGGCAGAGCTGTACAGACTGGGCCCCTACTGTGTAGGGGGCGGAGAGCTCTGGGAAGCTGCCTTCAGTGTGGCCGTGGTGCACAGTGACTGATCCCTCCTGTGGGTACCAGGCATGCTCTTGTGGTGTTCGGGGGCCTCCAGGGCCTGGAAGCTGGAGTGGATGCTGACCCCAACCTAGAGGTGGCTGAACCCAGTGTCCTCTTCGATCTGTACGTCAACACCTGCCCTAGCCAGGGCAGCCGCACCATCCGCACCGAGGTGAGCCTGCTGCCTCTCAGCTCCAACCCCAGGCTGTTCTCAGGTTGCTGCCAGCCAGAGGTCCTGTCTGAGCTGTCCAAGCACCTCTGTCCAAGGCTGACTTGAGCCAGCCTTCTCTGAAGATGGTTTCCTTACAGCCTTGGCCTCTCACCACAGCAGATTCCAGCAGGGACTTGGGATGAGTGAGCTGGGACTTAAGACTCTTGGGTGCTGGTGCCCATTCAGCTGTTCCCAGGCTGGGTGGCCCAGGAGACCCTGGGCAACCTGGCTCTGGGCCTCAGTTTCCTCAGCTGTACACTCAATGTTCCACTTCCTTACATGGGACTATGGGGGGCAGCATGCAGCCAGCTCTGGGAGCCTCAGTCCTGGGCACCCATGAAACCCATAGACCCTCTTCTGAGGTCTGCACACTAGAGGCACATGGCTTCCAGTAGTCTCAGAGTGGTGCCTATGCAGGTGGGCTGCCCTAGTCTGTCCAGGAGGGCCCTACAGGGGCCACACCCTCCTAGCCAGAAGCCCTGCACCCACCCTGTCCTGGGGGCTGAGAACACCCCTAATCCTGACCCTGAGCCTGGGAGGCAGGGATGATCATGAGCACATTTTACAGAGAGGAGAGGCAAGGCCCTTCCCCAGCAGGGCACACAGCCAGGATGGGGCTGAGCCTGTTCTTAACATCCTTGGTGCTCTGTGGAGGGCACCAAGCCTCTGGGAGTGGGTCCTGGGTGGTGGAGCCCCATAAGGTGAGGAGCTGTGCACCTGCCGGCCTCCCAGGCCCCAGCCCACTGCTGCACTTCTCCTCCAGGAAGCCATCCTCATCTCCCTGGCCACCCTGCAGGCTGGCCTCAGCCAGGCGGGTGCCCGGGCCAGCTGAAGGTCCTATAGGGCCAAAGACAGCGAAGCAGAAGCAGGGAAACCAGAGGTTCCTGAGGGTCCCCCCGGACAGACGCAGCCAAGACTTGTCTCCAGAAATCACCACCTTTTTAATGCGACCCAGCCCCTACAGTCTGGCAGGGTGACACCTTCACTTGCTACCTGCAGTGATGGCCTGGAGGCTGCCTGTCCGTGCCAGGATATTGGGTACGAAGAGCAGCCCCGAGGCCCGCTCGATGCTTTCGATGGGCACAAGGAAGCGCTCCAGTGGGACTGCCTCATCCACCGGAGCATTGGGCATCACGTAGGAGCGGAGTTCGATTTGCCCGCCAGCCGCCTCCAGGATTAGGACTTTGAAGAAGTGGGTGGGCACCGCCACGTGGTTCTTGCCAATGACCTGATACTTCACGTAGGACTTCCCGTCGGCCTCCGTCCTACAGACAGACCCAGGGCTGTGCCTCCAGGAAGCCTTCCCTGACCTGACTTCCAACCTGTAAGCCTGTAGGACTGCCACCCTCTTGCGAGGCTTCTGGGCTCTTCTGGGCTCCCCCAGGAGGCTAGGAGCCCCCTGCAGGGTAGACATTCCCTTACCCTGTTTTCCTCAGGCCTACTGGGCCAAGCAAGGGTGGGTGGTGGCAATAAATGCTGCTGAGAGATTCAGGCCTTGTGGGCATTCACCTTCATTCGTCGTACAGACACATGATCACTGGCCACCTCCCCTGTGGTGGGGGAGCTTCAAAAGGCTAAGGCACATGACCCAGAATTCCCAGTGCCATCACAGGGCCTGGGGTCCAGAACACAGGATGAGGGACTTCCAGTCTTCCCCTCGGCAGGGTCTACTCCATTCCAACAGTCCATAGGAGGCACCTGCTGATTATCAGTGCCTCGCCTGGCCCATCCTAAGCACTCACTACAATGACCTCCAGCACCCCACTTTACCCCTAAGCAACCACGAGGTAGGTAGTAAGTAGCTGTTATCCCCATTTTACAGGAGAGAATATGGAGGTCATTTGCCCATGGCATCCAGAGACCAGGTGGTAGGGCCTGGGTTCTCTCTCAGACCTGTGGACTCCAGAGCCAGCGGCTTCCCCACAACCCTTTGCCTCCCTGATCTCAGTCTTCATTGGGCCAGAAAAATCACTGAGCATGCCCAGGGGAGCTCGGTCCCTTCTACCTGGGAGGCAGGGCTACAGAGAGACAAGAGTGAAGGCTCAGGGTCGAGGAGGTGGAGGTCACACCGTGCCTCCAGGAGAAGGGTGAGGAGGGTTGCTCTAAGCAGAGCAGACAAGGCAACAGCCTGGTGCTAGCTAGGCTTTTCTATCTGGACAGAAACAGAGTCAGGTGCATGTGGCAAGAAGTGAGAAAAGAGAGGAACAGAGACATGTTTGGGGCCTGGTGCCGGGGGCAGGAGAGACGATCCAGGTGGGTACCTGGATCTCGCTACAGTCCTGGAATTAGGGGGCCTGAAGCACAGAACAGACAGACATGCCAAGAAACCAGATGACATGACCTGGCACTGCACAAGGACCCAGAGGTTGAGGCAGGCCTGGATGCTGTGAGTGGCAGGAGGGCCTCTACTGGATGGGAGAGACCCTGGCATCCCGGGGGCCCCCCAGTTCGAGCCTTACCTGGGCAGGAAGAGCGGCCCTGTGCATACATAGACATTTTGGTAGGTGCAGGTCAAGCTGCGGCTGTACTTCTCCAGGTTGTTCCAAGCATTCTGGTTGAGGTGGGGCACCTGGTTGGAGAGGTGGGGCTCAGGGACACTGGCTGGGGCCCTTCCCCTGTTGTCACATGGGCAGGAACTGGCACCAAACGGGGACAGTCCAATGGGGAAAGGAGTGGGCAAGCATGGGGTGGGCAAGTGTGCTGAGGTAACAGGTTCAAGAAAGGAGACGCCTTTAGGCCACCTGGCCATGAGGGTGGAGCCAGAAACCGTTTCTCACCCCCAAAGAGCCACACTGAGGAAAAGAGGCAGTTCTCCCTCTTCAGAGAGAGAAACAAGCCTCTCCTCCTGAGCCCCCCCTCCCCCCATGCCCAGGAGCTCTTGGGAAGGCCAGCTCTCCAGCCCTACCCTCTCCTTTCCTTTCCAGATCTGAAGCACATGCAGAGCCCAGCTGAGGCTGCTCCTGACTTCCCGCTCTAGAGCATTCCAGTGTCTGGTCAAATGGGCAGGGAACTGCAGCACTTTGAGAGAAGTCCTAAGAGCCTCCTACCCCATTGGCTTCACCCAGAGCCCAGGGGGCAAGTCTCCAGGCCCTGCTCCGCGCAGGGCACACAGTGATGGCTACCAGCTGACTTTGCAAGTTACTTTCCTTTGACTCCTGGGAGGCAGGCAGGGTATGGACAATGGCTGAAAGCTCAAGGTCCTGTAGACAGACTGCCTGGGTCTCCTGCTGTGTGACAATGGGCCAGTCACTTTGCCTCCCTGTGCCTCAGTTCTTTCATTACAGCTAGCATGCACGCATGCTGAGTGCATGCCGGCCAGGAAGCGAGCTCAGCACTTTTGTGTGCATCGTCTTCTTTCTCCGCGCTACTGCGAGGAAACAAGCTCAGGGAGGTGCCCAGGGGCGCACAGTAGAGGTCGGACTGCAGAGCGGGTGTTGGGCGCCCCGTGCTGTGTACCTCCCGCCCGGGGCGCGCGGGGTGAGCAGCCAGGCACCTGGCCCGGCGCCCGCACTCGGCAGCTTCGCAGCCGAGGTTCGGAGAGGCTGGGGGGCGAGCGCGGGCGCTACCTGCGGCGCGACGTTGCTCAGGTAGAAGGTGTCCTCCATGGCCTTCTGGCTCCAGCGGTGGTTGGCGGCGGCGGCGAGGTGGCCGCGGTCAAAGCCGCTGCCGCGGTAGTCGGCGTTGGTGGCGCGGTGGTACGCGTGCACCGAGTCGTCCTCGCGGAAGTCGCACGAGCGGCGGTCGCCGTCGCCGCGGAGCCGCTCCGGCCGCAGCTGCTCAACCACCCAGAGCGCGCCGCGGGTGCGCGGATCGTAGCACAGCACGTACGACTCGCGGCTCTTGAGCTGCGCCAGCCCCGGCAGCCCGTACTTGGCCAGCTCGCTCGCGCCCGCCGGGGCCCCGGGCTTCGCGGGCACGGCGGGCAGCTCGGCCGCGGCGGCCATGGGCAGCACGGGCAGCCGGCCCAGCAGCCCCGGCGCCGCCCGCGCGTCCGCCCTCCGCCGCCGCCAGCCCTCGGCCGCCGCGCCCAGCCCCGCGCCCAGCGCAAGGGTCAGGGCGGCCCGCAGCGCCTGCATGGCGGGGAGCGTGGCCCGAGCGCCGGTGGAGCGCAGTTCCCGGAGCCCGGGGGACGCCGCGACCTCCGGCGCCCGACCTTCGAGGCTCTTAAAGGGGCTGCGCAGGACTGCGGGGCCCACCGCGGGGAGGGGGTCGGGGAAGGGCGTGAGAGCGGGGGATGTCCGCTCCTACTCACAGACGCTTCGGGGAACTGAGGACCCCAACGGAGTGGGTGAGGCCTGGCGCCGAGCTGACGTCCCGACGCCCTTGCATTGCCCTTTTAAGACGCGCGGAGGGGGTGGGCGGGAGGGCGTGCCACCTCCCCGGCTCGTGATTGGCCGCCGCCGCCCAGCCCCGCCCTCCGCCCAGGCCCCTCGGGCAGTCAGGGGACCCTCTGCGCGGGTGGTAGCAGCTCCAACTTCAGGAGCGCCAAGTGTTCCGTACTGAACTAAACCATTTCCAGTACTAGACTGAATCTTTAAAAGAGCCTTGAGAGGGAGTCTCTAGTTGGCAGAACAAGGAAACAAGGACAAGACCCCAGGTCTGCCTGACACCAAAATCCACCCCCCGCCCCCAACCATTACAAAGTTAAGTCAAAAGTTCTAGGACACTGGCAAACGTTTTAACACGCGGCAAGAGGACAGCGTAGGGGCTGATGCTCACTGCTGGTTGGAAGAAAAACTGGCACGATTCTAGAAGGCAGTTTGGCAGTATATATAAAAGTCTTAAAAAGGTTCATACTTCTCAATCACTTAGAGGACTGAGCTGGGGAAATGAATCTGGAATGCAAGGATCTTGAACAGAAACCCTTCTCCACAGTATTATTACTCATAATGAAGGCTGAAATAACCAAAATAGTCCAAGATAGGAGCTGGACTCAGACGTTTTTAGCATATGTGAATTCTATATAGCACATAAATATATTTTAACATCATACAGCAACTTGCTTACCACCTAAGGGAGGGAGCCGACAGTACACAAACTGTATCAAGAAAATGACAACGATGTAGCAAAGACTAACGTGTTTTTGGTGATTTTCTTTAGATTGTGGGTAGTATGCATTTTATTTACTTGAATTCTCAGTTTTGTCAATCTCAAAAACAACTTGCTGTGTAATCAAATGCATAGCACCTCTGTCCCAAGCCCACTGGCCTTTGGCCTCCAGCTGCAAACTGCAGTGGTTGAATGAGAAGACTTGAACAGGCTCTTCCAAAAAGAATTTCCTGACCTTCTTTGCTGACTCTCAGAGCCTCCTGACTCCATCCCTACTCAAACTTTCCCTCCTCTAAGGTCTCAAAAGGTTTCAGCCCATCACAGCACCAATGCCCATTGCAAAGAACACATGATTTATTAAAGACAACTTGTCATCAACAGCACTGATTCAAGGAATAAAACTAATGAACAATAGCAGACTCACATTCTGACTCGAGAGTGAGACCTGCTGAGTTCGTACTGCCCAACCTATAAGTGTCCAAAGTCCTGGGGGCAGCTTCCCAATTGGGAAGCCTCAGGCCCTCTGGTTCTCAGGGCACTCCCTGGAGAATCTCAGGAGGGGTATTCCCCAAGGGTCTGTCCTTTCCTTAGGCAGTATCCCACTGGGGAGCACAGCCTCATCTGGACAGGGTCCTTTGCTCTTGACCCTCATTCCAAGGTCAAGCGAAGAGCACTGGACCTAAGCCTGCCACTGAGGCGAATCAGATGCAGTGATTCAAGTAGTATGGCCCCAGGAGGGAAGGCAGGGAGACAGGCAAGAGGGAGTGCATGAGGTGTCCTGGGCAGTCTGCTGGGTCCCAGGCTGGGGCCTAAGCCTCAGGCTGTAAAGGGGTCAAATCTGGGACTGAACCACCAGCTGACAAGTTCTGAGAAGAGGCTGAGTCAGGCTGCCAGGCCTCGGGGAAGCAGTGTCTCTGTGCCATGATGGGGGCTTGCAGTCTGGACTCCATGCCAGCCCTCCTATATCACTTATCCTCAGTTCCAGTATATAGCTCACAGCCCTCCCAGCCAGGACCTGCTGGATAATAGGGACAGTCCCAGAGGTAGGGGGAGAGGATGCTACTCTGACCTTGGAAGGTCAGGAAGACTGTCTCCAACTGCTTTTTACCCTCCTGGCCCCACCCTTCACCACCAAATCAAGCACTAGCCAGTCTGCAATAAATAACCAGGAGTCTGAATAAATAGTAAAAAATCTCCCAAACTGTATGTTGGGAGAGGAGGAGGCAAAAGGCAAGTGCATAAAGTCCCAGGAGCATCCAAGATACAGTCTGGTATAGGAGCCACTTGGAGACAGCTCTTCCTGGCCCACAGCCAGGCCTGGGCTGGCAGTACAAAGTCCTGGCTGCCAGACTCAGGAAGGCTCCGGGGACGGGCGGGCCACTGCTGGCCAGTCTGAGAGGCTGGCCTACTACACTGCCCAGCCTTCCAGACCCAAACCACCTGCATCCTCACTATAGGAGGAAGGGCTTAGTCAAAATAAGCCCACTCCTCCCACAGTCCAGCAGCAAGTGAAACCAGCTGCTCCTGCTCAGAGTGCCCCTGCCCCAAATCCTGGAACTGCCCAAGCAGGTGACCAGGGATGGGCAGCAGCTCCTTCACCCTGCTTGGGGGGACACCTGGCTCTCCGGCACTGACAGGACCCAGGGCTTTGAAGCTCAGGGAGGCTCCCATTGGTCCCACCTGCCCTTTAAGGGACTTACCACCCTGGGCGGGGACCCAGAAGCCACGGGAATGACTGCTCTTCTGAATCATTCAGATCCCAACCCCTGGTACAATACCACTTTCATGTCCTTTTACTTTAGGAAAGAAGGGCCTTTGGGGGGAATCCTGGAAGATCCAGCTCTCTCCCTCTTCTTCCTCCAACCCTGGGCAGAAAGGAGGGGAAGGGGCCCAAAGCTTTGTGGGCCATCATTTCTCAGCAGCTTTTGGTTTCCAAGATTTCTGTTGGGAACACATTCAGGGCCCTCTAGTGAGGCAGTGTGGACTCCTTCCCAGTCTGTGGGACCTGGGGGTCTAGGGCTGGGGATGGGCACAGGGCAAAACTGACCCCCAGGAACTTTGCTAAGCCAGACTCCTCAATCTGTCTCTGGGGTTCAAGGAATGAAAAGGAAGAGGGAGGAAGAGGCTGGGGATAAGGCACCCCAAGAGAGAAGGGCAGAGGGCGAATGGAGAGAGAGTCACACACACTCTGGAAGTGAGGGAGACAGAGAAGAAACACCAAAGATATGCCCACCCCCTCACGCACGCACTGACAGACACACACACACACACAAGCAGCAGACACCTGGAGGATGGAGAGACACATACACACCTACCCATGACTAAAGACAGAAACACACACTCAGTGGGAAAGGGATAGAGGGTGTGACCTGGGCCTGGCAGCTTCTTAGCTCCTTCACAGTGTCACCTTCCCCACAGAGAAGCCTAAGCACCAACCCCCAGAAGTGGTTTCTGGCTCATTTGCCAAGCACCTCCTGCAACCAGAGCCCAGAGGACCAGAGCAGGAGAGGAGGAAGGAAGCAGCAGAGCGGAGGCAGGGAAGGGCCCCTGCCAGCCCCCAGTGCCCCCAACATACCCCTGCCCCAGGAAACCACCTCATGAGCTCCAGCCTTGCTCGGCAGCCTGGGCAAAAGGTCCCCGGGTCAAAGAGCAAGGAGGAAGCCAGGGCTGGGTGGTTAAGGAGCATGGCACAGTGTGCCCCTGGTGGAGCGGCCTAGGGAGAGGGAGCCAGATGAGGAGGCCTGGAGTGGGCCAATCCTGCAGCTTCCCCTCGGGGTGGCTGGGATCCCACAGGCTCCTGCGTGTCCCAGAAGCCAGGACACAGGGGTGAGTGTCTTCTCTCCCAAACCTGGGCCTCCTGCCAACAGGCTACTTTGAGTCTTGGAGTTCCTTGGCTTTCTGTAGGATCTGGCAGACGTCTGTGATGGGGTAATCCTAGGTACGGGAAAGGTCAACAGTAGGCCTCTGAAGTCAGCTCAGCCTTCCCACCTTTGCCACACCCGTGCCCTTCCCTCTGAGCCCTGAGCTGCATGGACAGGGACCACAGGCTACCAGATGCCACGTTCTGCCCAAGCCCCTGAAGAGAGCTAACACTATACCCACCGCAGCACTAGCTTACCCAACCCAATCAGCACCAACCAGTATCACGGCCCCTTCCTTAGCACCAGGACCATCCTCCCTCATCTCTCTCCTGCCCTCAGACCCGAGTGCTATTCATAACGAGCCAGAGAGTGGACTAGACAGTGCTTACGCAGTAGTTCACCGGGTCACCTCATCAGTCTGATAAGAAAGTTACTGTGACTGGATCTATTTTACAGACCTGGTCAATCCAATTGTGAAAACTAACCCCAGGCCAGGCATTGAAGAAACTGAGGCCTAGAGAGGTAGTCCGGTGGTTTAGGTCACGTAACTAGCACAGCAGAACAAAGATGTGGCCCAGACCTGTCTGGTACCGCACCAACATTCTTCACCGCTATACCCCACTTTCCTCCCCCAGGTCCAAGCACTTTCACCAACAAGCACTATAATGTACCAGGCACTGCTGTGTCCCAGGCACAATGAACCTATGTGGAACATTTGGTCCAGAGACGCCAAGTTACTCTTAGCAACACCATACTCAAGTGGTAAAAGCAGGATTCAAAACCAGATCCAAACCAGATCTGCCTTGGGGACCTGGACGCTTATGCCTTGTTCCTGATTCCAGCCTGCCACAGCAGCTGGCATGGGTGGCTGCTTGGTAAGCATCTGCCTCACGACTAAAGACTGAGCTCGCCGCTCCAAACTCCGTTACCTGCAGGAGCCGCATGTTTATGGTAAAGTCCCCTTCCAGCAACTGGTCCCGGATCAGTCTAAGGAAAACAAGCAGCAAAGGTGCTGGAACCCTGGGCCACTGAGTGCCCAGCTCCTTCCTCACCACCCTCAGTGTGACCCTCGCCCAGGAAGTCCAGAGGTTCCCTCCTCATGAGAGCAGCCCCTGCCCACCCCTCTGCTGGTGGTCACACTCACATGAGCATGGCGCAGCAGACAAGGAGGAGGAAGTCAAAACGGTTGTCGTCGGCGAAGAGGGAATCCCAGATACGGATGACGTCGGGCAGCAAGAACTCCTGGGACAGCAGCAGTGTCAGCCAGCGGAAGGCGAAGAACTGAGGCTTGATGTTCTGCTCTTGCTGGGGAGACAGGGGCATGGGGCGGGGTGCTCGGCAGCCACGCAATGCCACACAGCAATGAGACCGGCCACATGTTTCAGCACCAGGCACAGAGTGGGGAGAGCCTCAGCCAGCCAGATCTTCCTAATTTCCAGTAGAAGCCAGAAAGCCAAGCTTTCTTATGAGCTCTCTGGATTTACCAATAATGACTCTAATTCTTTTAAAATACTGTATGGATTATAACCTTGGATTGAGGGACAGAGAGACCGTTATCAGCACTTAGTATAAGCCTAGCTTTGTGCTTAGCATGTTAAACATATCATTTCATTTATTTACTTCATATTACAGCCTTACATGGCCGTCATTCCCCATAGTATGAGCTCTCTGGTCAGCCCCAGTGATTATTATTAACTGAAAAATTGTTAAAAAACAATTTTTCAAAATTGGGCAAAAATATAATTCTGTATCTGTTTAAAAAGACCTGTTTATATGTATTTTCTTATTCACAAACCATTTTTGTTTATACAGTTTCCCTTCATGAAACTATTTTCTGAAATAGGGAATGCCACTCTAATAACTTTATATATTATCTTTAATTTTTAAAAATGATGTTCACTGGAGCACCTGGGTGGCTCAGTTGGTTATGTGTCTTTCAGCTCATGATCTCAGGGTTGTGGGATCGAGCGCAGCGTCAGGCTTCCTGCTCCATAGAGTCTACGTCTCTCTCCCTCTGACCTCTCTCGCTCTTGCTCTCTCAAATAAATAAATCTTTTTAAAAAAATGATGTTTGTACTTCTTTCTCAGAGGACTACCACCAAGCTACAGTCATCTAGCATGTGGTAAATGCACTGTGCAGTGCCTGGCACATGACAGGCACCCTACCAGCTTCCTCTTCCCTCCCAGCCCGCTAGACTCCCATGTCAACTGCTGCCTCAATCTCCCAGTCGCGCCCCAGCACTTGCACCAGCACCCTCCAGAAGGAACAGCCATTTTCCATCCCTGGATTCAAGCTGGACCTTGCCCTAGGACACGCAGGAGGCCTGCCTATCTGTGCCCCTTCCCGTCTGTCTGCCTTGTCCTGGTGGTCCTAGTGCTCCTCACCAGTTTCAGGTAGAGTTCCATGTCCCTATCCTTCAAGGTGGAATACACCTTCTCCATCTTGTAGGTGATGCCACATTGCGAGTCATCCAGGCTCTTGATGAAGTTGTCCCGGATCTCAGCCATGAGGTTGGTGAAACAGAAGAAGGTGTCTGCCTCGGCGTGCTCTGGAGGACAGGGGCAGGGGGAGGGCAGCTGCAAGGAGACTGATGCTCTCTCAAGTCCCACCCTATCTCTCACCCCATGTCTCACGTATGTTAGGGCTTTCCCCCTCACCTCTGAGCCTCTCTGGGCCACCCACTCACCTGGTCAGGCTCAGGTGCTCCTCTATCCTTGACCATGCCCCACCCTCAGACTAAGGACAACACATCTTTCTTGTCACATCTGGCAACTCTGTACTTTCGCTTAGCAGCTATCATAGATACATATCATCTTCTGATGATGTTTTTCCAATCGTTATATATTTAAATCCTTGTCAATCATTCAGCTTCCTGTATATACATCCCTCTTCTCTACCAGAATTTCAATTATAAACACTGAGATGAGGAAACTCCCAACATTCTAGAAAGCCTAAGCTGGAAAAGATCTTAGAGACCATCCAAGTCAACCCCTCACATCTGACGGAGGGAAGATGGAGGTAAGGAAAGGGAGTTGTACAACCTGATAAGGCCTATCACTCTGGTTTTCCTTGGTCCATTTTTCTAGGGAGTTACATGAGGGATGTGGGCAGCCAAGAGCCCTCTTACCTTTCCACTCGCTGTTGGGGTCGGTGGCAAAGGTATAATAGAGGGGCCCCACGATCTCATTCATGCCCTGTACATAAGCAATGCCAGGGTTGAGCTTGGCATAGATGAACAGGATGCGCTCCACCACCTCCCAGTGGGCCTCGCAGCCATTGGGCAACACCTCATACTCATTCAGGGATGACGGCGCAGAGTTCTTGTGTGGGGAGCTCATCTGCGGGAGGAGAGGATCTGGTAAGGTGGGTGGCATTACAGATAATGTGTTCTTGCCAGAAATGTTTACCATTCAGCCTACCATTCAACTTCCAGCTTATGGGGAATACACAGCAAAGCAGAGCGTGTCCAATATTATGAAAAGAAACAAGCAGACAAATCTACAATGTGGGATATTCCACAAAACAGCTAGACTAAAGCCTCATTTATGTGATAAAAGCCACTATGGTTACCTCTGAGGTGAAGGGATACTGACTAGGAAGGGACATGAAGGAACATTCTGTATGATGGAAATGTCCAGTGTCCTGATTAGGTTGGCAGTTACAAGGTATATACATGAGGAAAAGTTCATCCAGTTGCATATATAAGAACTGTCCATTTGGGACGCCTGAGTACCTTAGCAGTTGAACATCTACCTTTGGCTCAGAGCATGATCCCGGAGCCCTGGGATTGAGTCCCACATTGGGCTTCTAGCATGGAGCCTGCTTCTCCCTCTGCCAATGTCTCTGCCTCTCTCTGTGTGTCTCATGAATAAACAAGTCTTTAAAAAAAAAGAAAAGAAAAGAACTGTGCATTTTACTACATGTAAACTATACTTTACCTTTTTTTTTTTTAATTTTTTTTATTCATTTGAGAGAGAAAGAGCATAAGCAAGAGGAGAGAGAGGGAGAGGGAGAAGCAGACTCCTCACTGAGCTGGGAGCCTGATGTGGGGACCCCGGGATCATGACCTGAGCTGAAACTAGATGCTCAACCATCTGAACCCCCCAGGTGCCCCTATCATTTACTTTTTTAAAAACCTTTAAATAGGGGTACCTGGGGGCTCAGTTGGTTAAGTGTAACATCCCAAGGCAATACATACACCTTGACTGGGTCCTGGTTGGGAAGTCAAACCAAAAAATATTCTTAGCACAATGGAGGACATCTGATCATGGACTGGATATTGGGTGTTAGTGTGGAATTATTGTTAATCTTCATGGATGTGATGGTGGTAGGGAGGAGGATGTCTTCATTCCCAGGAGACACCTGGTGAAGTTCTTGGGGGTGAGGGTCAGAGCCTGTACAACATATTCTATCTCTACATAATATACCCACAAATTTGGCAAAACGTTAACAACTGCTGAATTTAGTTAGAATGTATATAATTAAGCACTGAGAATGTATATAGTTGGGACACCTAGGTGACTCAGCAGTTGAGCAACTGCCTTCAGCTCAGGTCATGATCCTGGAGTCCCAGGATCGAGTCTCACATTGGGCTCCCTGCAGGGAGCCTGCTTCTCCTTCTGCCTGTGTCTCTGCCTCTCTCTGTCTCTCATGAATAAATAAAATATTTTTTTAAAAAAAGAAAGAGAAATGTATACAGTTGAGCATTGTATTCTTTCAACTTTTCTGAAAGTTTCAGATTTTTTTAAGTTTTATTTAAGTCATCTCTACATCCGAGGGGTTCAAATTCACGACCCCAAAATCAAGAGTCACATGCTATATAGCCTGAGCCAGCCAGGGGCTCCTCAGATTTTTCAGTAAGAAAAATTTGAGGCAGCACACCTGGATGGCTCAGCAATTGAGCATCTGTCTTTGGCTCAGGGTGTGATCTCAGAGTCCTGGGATCAAGTCCCATATCAGGCTCCTTGCATGGAGCCTGCTTCTCCTGTCTCTGCTCTCTCTCTGTGTCTCTCATGAATAAGTAAATAAAATCTTTAAAAAAAATAAACAAACAAATAAGAAAAATTTAAGGGGAGCTTAGGTGGTTCCATCGGTTAAACATTCAACTCTTGGTTTCAGCTCAGGTCATAATCTCAGAGTTGTGTGATCCAGCCCTGCATCAGGCTTTGTGCTAAGCAGGGAGTCTGCTTGAGTCTCCTCCTCTCCCCATGCCCCTCTCCCATGTGCACACACATGTGTGCTCTAAAATAAAAATAAATCTTTAAAAGAAAAAGAGGGCAGCCCCAGTGGCACAGTGGTTTAGCGCCACCTGCAGCCCAGGGCGTGATCCTGGAGACCCTGGATAGAGTCCCACGTCAGGCTCCCTGAATGGAGCCTGCTTCTCTCTCTGCCTGTATCTCTGCCTCTCATTCTCTCTCTGTGTCTCTATGAATAAATAAATAAAATATTTAAAAAAAATAAAAAATAAATTTAAAAAAAAACAAAAGAAAAAGAAAAAATTGGGAGAATAAAAAGGAAAAAGAAAAAGTTGGAAGATAAATAGAAGAGAATCCCAGTTAATGAGGGATCTTTATGCAACAGAACAGAGGTCTCAAAAAAAACCCAAAAGAACAGAGGTTTCCAACAGTGGTGCCAGCAGGAGCCTCAGGTGCTCTGCAAAGATTCAGGTGCCTGGCGTTATCTGTGTGAGACAGCTATAGGCACAGGAAGGTAGGGATAGTATATTAAGCCACACACTGGAAGCACACAATACTGAAGACAAAGTCCCTCTTCCATCACACACACACACACACACACACACACACGGGTATATGTGCACTCACACACACACATATCACTACATTTCCTGAGAGCTTTCTAAGTGCAAGACAGTGCTCTACAAGCATTCTTCCATTAAACCCTCTGTACAATCTAGAATATCTGCTCAACATTTTTAGGATGAAGAAACTGAGGCTCAGAAATGTTAGGTCACGGGACGCCTGGGTGGCTCAGTGGTTGAGCGTCTGCCTTCAGGTCAGGGTGTGATCCCGAGGTCTGGGGATCGAGTCCTGCATCAAGCTCCCTGCGAAGAGCCTGCATCTCCTTCTGCCTGTGTCTCTGCCTCTCTCTGTGTCTCTCACGAATAAATATTTTCTAAAAAAATAATATTATTTTATATAAATATATATTATTTTATTATAAATAATAAAAAAAATTTTTTAAAAAGAAAGAAACGTTAGGTCACTCATCAAAGGCTCACAGTACGTAGCGGCACTAGGACTTGAACCCAGATTGGCTGACTCCAGACCTGGAGGCTAGGCTTCAGAGAAGTGCTTTCCAGTTTTCCAAAAATCTACAGAGCCACGACCTGCTTTCATCCTCTTGGCACTTCAAAAGCCAGGAGGATGGAAATATTATGCCCAGTTTATAGGAGACAGAGGCCCAATATCACTTCCAAAGTCAGATGAATGTACAGCTGGAACTAAACTGTCCAACCACAGGCCCAGCGGTCCAGGGATGAAGCTCCTGGTCATATTCTCTGCCACCGGGACCAGACTGAAACCTAAAATGGGTAAGAGCTTGGCTCCCAGACCCCTATTACTGTAGTGAAATGAATGAAACCAGGTCCCCACCTTGCCCTATAGCCAGGACATCAACTGTTAGTAAGAGGGTTGCCCACAAAGCCAAGCATTCTGCACCTTTCAGCCCATACAACTCTGTCCTAGGCATGGGGACAATGGGATCAGCTGTAACGGCACTTGTTACCCTGTAGCAAACGGCTGCTCTCCTAAAGAAAGAGACTTGGTCACTCATTCTACTTGGGGAGAAAAAAAGCTGCTGCAATATTATCTGTCACTAGCTTGTTGGAGATTAGAGAGGAGGGTTTTTCTACTGTTGGAGGACAATGAAAAGTTTTAGAAACAAGCTGGGAGTTCCACACACCAAAGCCTAGGTGTCAATTAAGGAATAAGGAAGGGGTACCTGGGTGGCTCAGGGGTTGTCTACCTTTGGCTCAGGTCCTGATCCCAGGGTCCAGGACCCCTGCAGGGAGGCTGCCTCTCCCTCTCTCTCATTAATAAATAAAATCTTAAAAAAAAAAAAAGGTAATAAAGTAATATGCTTCATTTGGCTATAAGCAGCTTCTCAGAGTTACAGGAATCTGCCAGAAGAATGGGATTCAATAACTCAGCATGACTTAGCCAGCAAAGTCCTATCAATTCTAGCTCCTGGAAAACCTGGCTGGCTCAGTCAGCAGAGCGTGCAATTCTTGATCTCAGGGTTGTAAATTTGAGCAACATGCTGGGTATAGAGATTACTTAAAAAATAAAATCTTAGAAAAAAAAAATTCAAGCTAAGTCTCTCAGCTCCACCCCTCATTCCACCCCGGTCTTCACTGGCCCTTGCCTGGATAATGCAGCCACCTCTGAACCTCTATTCTACCCCTCCGATCAATACCTCCACAGGCCCCATGGCAATGCTTTACAAAGGCAGATCTGAATCATGTCACTAGCCTGCCTAGAACACTGCAAGGCTCCCCAGTCCTCAGGACCACTATTTTTGCCAGCATCCTTCAGTAGCCCTACCCCTCTTTGCCCCCCGCCCCTGCATCCTGCCTCCAGCCAGGCTAGACCCCACTATTTCCTGAACACACACTTTCTCCTGCCTGAAGCCTCCATGTATGCCCTCCTCTCCACCTGGAATGAGCTTTCCACTTAGTTTCTGGACCCTCAGTTTCCATATCGCCTCCTCGGGGAAGTCTTCCTGGACACCTAGGTCAGGTCAGCTCCCCACTGCCATTACTGCTTCCACCACACTTTCCCATCAAGAGCCATCTCCTCTGTTGCTCCTTCACCCTATGGTAGGGCCCTTCCCTGAACTCCTTACACCTAGCTTTTGATACATGACTTGCAGAAAGAGCCCTGGAGGTAGACCCAAAGTCACTCTGGGTAACTGTCAGGGCAGATAGTCATGGGCCCAGTGGCCAATGCTCCAAGGGAAGTATGAAGGAAAAAGCTGTCATGAGGTATCCCTGGGGCCCCCAGGTTGGCTCTCACATTTGTGACTCCACTCCGGTTCCGGGCCACTGTCTGGGATTTTAGCGTTGTCTGTTCCACCCGCTTTCGAAGGGTCTCAAACTCATTCTGGGGATCCAGGATAAGAAGGCAAGGGTACTCGGTGGCTCTCTGGAAGAACGATATATCTGGGCACAGCCTCCTGTCAAGAGGGAATAGCATAGAGTTTTGTTACTCAGGGTGGAGGTTTGGGGCATTTTTTGCATGTTTTTAAAAAAATAAGTAACATTTTATTTTTAAATGTTCAGGTTTTAAAAAGTAATATATTCATATTATATATAAATATGCATATATACACTCATATATACATATGCAAACATATACCCATCTTACCGTGTATATTTGCCAATAAAATTAAGTGTCCTAACTGTCTTGTAATCCAACTCTTCTCTTAAACCATAAACATCTCTCCACATCAAAAATCTTTATCTAATATGCACAAGGTGTTAAGTGTAGCGTGGCTTAAAATGGGGACATTGCACATTATACAACAGGATCACATTTACAGCTGACGTAGGAAAATGTCCAAGACAGAGGGAGAGGAAAAATCAAGGTGGGAGACAGTCTCTAGAATGTGATCAAGTTGGGTTTGTTTTGTTTCCAGTTTGACTAAAGGTATAACCGACACACAGCACCATGTGAGTTTAAGGCACAAGTTTTTCTCATGTATGTACGGCAGCATAGGCATATTTTCCAGACTTCTTACACATAGCCTATCACAAATCTGCCTTCCAGGGGATCCCTGGGTGGCTCAGTGGTTTAGTGCCTGCCTTTGGCCCAGGGTGTGATCCTGGAGTCCTGGGATCGAGTCCCACATCAGGCTTCCTGCAGCATGGAGCCTGCTTCTCCCTCTGCCTGTGTCTCTGCCTCTCTCTCTCTGTGTCTCTCATGAATAAATAAATTAAATATTTTTTTTAAAAATCTGCCTTCCAGAAACACTGAACAATGTGCTACAGTTGCTACCAGTGAGAGACAAAACCTCTCTCTCTAGAACCAGATTGAAGACATGGTTCTTGACTCAAACTGTTAAGACACCTTGTGGACAGAGGCTGCCCCAACACCAGCCTGAGAATGCAGGAGACAAGCCCCCATTTGCATCCTGGTTGAGCCACGTGCCGGGCTGGGTGTCCACCTGGAGCCTTCTGAAGATGGGCCTGGGCAAGATGAGCATACCCTGGAGGGTGAGCACCCGGAGACACAGCTGACACCCACTGAAGGCAGAACTGAAAGCAGGCAAACAGACTCCAGAACTCTAGCTCTAACCACTCAGGCCCAAGGCAGACAAGCCTCCCTTACAGCTCCTCACACAGCCTTGTGGGAGATTCCACCCGCTGCCAGACTCATCAACCCCACAAGACAGCACAAGCGTGTTTCCACATTTCTCTGCCAAGTGGAAAAGCACACCCACGTACACATTGTAGCTCATGATTTTTTAAAAAACAAACATCTGACCCTGTCACTCCTACACTTAAAACCTTTGCACAACTGCCCTATATGTCCTTGGGATCAAGTCCAAGGTCCAATGCCTGCCTCCCTCTAGTGTGGCTTCAAGCACATTGGCTCTCATACTGTTCCTGGAATGTGCTCCCATGGGCTTTCCAGGGCCTTCCTGCAGGCAGCTCTCTGCCACCACAGCCTTTTCCTCCCTCTTCACCTGAGGCCTCCCACTCCTGAGACCTCAGCCAAGGCTTCCCCCAAACTCTTAGAGCACCCTGAATTCTCCCCTCAGAGCATTTACCACAAATGCTAATCATATGGAAGATAGGTCTTGCTGAATGACTGTCCCCCCCGTCCTCTCCACCAGGTTCTTAGCTCCTAAGAGGGACCATGTCTGTGGAGTCCATCCTCAACCCTGAACTTAGCACAGAGCCCGCCATACAGTGGGGCCTCAATATCTGCTGCAGGAACAGTCAGCTGAACCCCTACATTACGTCCAGGGCATGACACTAAGGCAGGGAAAAAGGAGAGCCAGGCACCCGCCTCGCAGGCCAGCCCCATTCACAGGCTGACATCACTCGGGCCTGGACCCACCTAGTGGACAACCCCCTGGAAGTTCCTCAAACACCTGTGGGCATGCTGGAAAGCACAGGCCTGGGAAACTCCCCAGCAGTCCCAGGGGCCAGCATGTAACTCCCAGAGCCCCACTTACCGGACGTCTTTGTCAATCTGCAGTAGCACCTCATTGTCCTTGAAATACGTGTTCCACCGGCTGTCAGGGTTGGGGTTGAGTGGCTGTGGGGAGAGAATCAGCTGCTCTGTCCTAGGTCCAACAGGACCCCAGGGGGCAGACTCCAGTCTGGGGGCCTGCGCAGAGGCCCCACTGAGGCTCTGAGTCAGCCTGGGAGCTACTCCAGGAGCCTCTCACATCACATTCCAACTCCAAGTAGAGCCCTGCAGTCTGCTCTGACAACATCCCTGCTGGTCAGGGACCGTCATTTCCATCTACTGTTGCCACCTCAAATGCTGCCTGTACCAGGCACTCGCTGAAATGCTTGCTGAATGAATGCATATTGTATCTTTTTGAATCTGATTCATCAACACTTTGAATCACCGATCCTAGTCCTCGGAGCATGGGCCTGGGTCCATCCATCCCCACTTCCTGAACACGGGGAGGGGCTCGGTATTTGAGGAGAGAATGAGACTTCCTCCAGGCCACAGGAAGATGGTCTATTCTCCTACCCTGGTCTGGTTTTCTCTTCAACTATAAAACCAGGGCCTTCCCCAGGAAACAGAGGTGAGGAGGAAAGGAGACAGAGCCCACAAAGAGGATGGAGCCCAGTGCTATGCACACTTGGAGTCCAAGCTGTGATTTATGTACCTGACTGGGTCTAGCGCCTGGGAAGAAGGGAGAGACAACGGCCTCCAAGGGCAGAGCAGCCCAACACAGAAAGGAGGTAGTGGATGGACCAGAGCGGACCCAGACTGGCTACACCTGACCTCTAGGGTGGGGCCGAACCTGCCAGATCCTTGTAGCCCCAGCCCCTGCTGCCACCCTTACTCACATGGTCTTCAAAGGTCACATCCTCCCTGGACACACCCATGTTGGCCTTGGCAATACCAGGCTGGATGATCATTTCCCTCAGGAACTGAGAGTACAGCTCCCTGTGGAAGAGAAGAGGAGAGACAGATGATCCCAAAAGTTCCTTCCAGGCAACCAAACCAGAGAAGCTGCAACAGGGGGAAGATGGGTTCAGCCCCAGCTGCTCTCACATGAAAGCCCTCCCATCACCCCTCTTTCTCATGGTCTCACCTCTGCTTGGCCAGGATGGAGGTCCATGAGGCTCTTTCCAAGGGGAGGTAGTTCAAGAGAATCTGCAAAGAGGGAGAGGATCAAAGCTCTGGTGACTCTCTAGCTCAGTCCCAGACAGTAGATGGAGGCTGACTGGTCTCAAAGAAAATGTCTAATAAAGCCAAGAGAAGACCAGATGGGCTAGAACCCACAAGTGGAAGTGTGGACTGGGGGTAGCCTCCATTCTCCTCTCCACTGCCTCCCTCCTTCTCTATCCCAAACCAGCCCTTTCCTCTGCTTTTCTTCACACAGACTCTCCAAAATGATAATAAAACCTAGTGCTCAGAGGCTGGAAACTGGGCTTTGGCTCCCACCTCAGCTAATAGCTGCAGGCAAAGCATGGCCTTTCTTTGTCACATTAAGCATCACTTCACTGTACTATACAGACTAGGAAGGAGATGGCTTCACTGCTACTACAAAGCATCCCATCCCCAAGAGGATCCTGGAGGGGGTATCAAGAACAGAAAACACACAACTTCCCAGAAAAGTGTCCTCAAACAAGCAAGGAAAGGTGCAGAACCAGAAGGGGCCGGGGTGGGGGTAGCCCATGCAGGAACCCAAGGACTCTCAGCAGAGCAGACACCCCAGCCCAGGCACACCCACCTTCCAGCAGAGGCACCGCAGTCCGCCCTCACAGGGGATGCCTGTGGACACAGCAGGCGAGAGTCACGCCCCAGGCCAGAGGCCCCAGACCCCCAGCCCTCCACCTCAAAGCCAGCTGGCAGGCAGCAGAGCAGGCAAGAAGTACTCCTTCAAGGATCATTTTCTGTCACAACAATGACTGGACTGGATGCTAAATCTGTATATTTCCCTCCATGACTCCTGCCCCCAGGCCAGAGCTCCCTCAGTGTGGAATGTTCTTTTGGGGATAACCCTTCTCATTCTCTGCATTTCTTCCTCTGGGCAGCGTTAACTCAGCACCCTCTCTTCCCAATCAAAGTCATATCTTATCTCTTGTTACACATGATAATGGCTCCGTGACTTCTCCATAGCATCCATCACAATCAGGATGATCTACCATAGTTTGTGTATTTAACATCTGTATCCCTGACCCCTGGGTAAGCCCCAGAAAGACATGCACCAAATGTGTCTTATATTACCTATCCCTAGCATGGGGCACAGCACACGGAAGGCATACCATAAATATTTGTGGAACATAAACTAAGCTATGAATGATACGTCTTTGTGCTTTATGGACATTATTTCACTTAACCCTCATTAGAACCCTAGTAAATCCGAAGGTTCGCTTTGTTGTCCGCATCTTACAGATAAAAAAACTATCTGTAATGACAGAGCAATCAAGGACTCAAACACGGGTCTGTCTTAACTCTATAGCCCAAACTCAACTGCTACTGCAGAATGGCTCCCCCGAGGCCTGGTAGATTCTTCAGTGTGGTATACATCCTGTGACCCATCAAGATCTTCAGGGTCTAAGTATCACCCCTGAACAAAAAACAAACTCTTCCTGCAATACTGTCAGGAACCCTGCTAAAGCAGCTGTTGCTCCAGGATCCCTAACATTGTGAATGGGAGCTAATGCCCTCACCTCAGAATCTGAACAGGCAGGAGAAGAGCAAGTCAAGAATGCCTTGCTGACAAGGTCACAAGGGCCAAGCAGTAACAAGAACCTACACAGAATACCTTGGGGTATTTTAAAAGATAAGCTAAAAAATCTCTGTGCTGGAAGATTAACCATGCCACAGAGGGCAAAGTCAAACATGGCTGAAGTTGAGCTCCTAAAGTCAGGTTCTCAAGGCTTAACCAAAGTTCACTATGGCCTGAGTCAGCTTTGTTCCCCTGGGAGGGAATAAGGAACTGCTCTGCAGCTAACCAAATTCTACAACACAGGAAGTTTGCTGAGGAGTGAGGAAGACCCTGCAGCGGCTCCAGGCTCAAGTGTCCTCTGGCTCCAGCCTCCCAGCCTCCCAACTTCCCAGCCTCCCAACTTCCCAGCCTCCCGTGTTCAGCCTTCTCCAGTTACTCTCAGCAAGCAGCAAGCACCACTTACAGGCCAGGAAACATCCTAAGGCTCACAGGCATGCTCTTGGTGGTCAGGGCAGTCAAGGATAGTTCAGAGTCACAGAATCTGGAAAAGTCTCCAGGAGGTCGGCTAGCCCCCAGAACTGATCGGGTGTGGCCTTGTGCACCTTCCCCTCCATTCAAACCATAATGCTGCTCTGGGAAAACCTTCAACACAGACAGCTGCCGCTTACCACTAAAACTGAGTTCCCGAAGCTTTTCCAAGACGATGGTGGGCTCCTTCAGGACATCCTGGAAATCTGCAATCCTGGAAGGTGGGATGGGGAGGCAAATGAAGCACACCCAAACCCGAGTAACAGACTTAGTGATCACTCCTGAAGCCCAAAGATCTCCTTGTCACCAGTCTTCCAACAGTTCCTCCCGCCCCTCGGGGACATAAAGACAGCAAAGCTCAGTCAAGGTCCTGGCCAAAGACATCTTTGGGAAACTACATAACTACCCATCACTTCTTACTCCAAACCCCAAAACATAAATGTTTTTGTCTAGAGGTTCTCAAACGCACACTATGAAACCAGACACATTTCTCATATTCGGTGAGCTGGCATTTATTGGGCACTTCCTGCTGGCCAGGCCCAGCCCACAGGGCCACTATCTGAACTCAAGGAACCCCAGGAACCAGGAGTAACATGATCCCTAGACAACAGGCCTGTGTAATCCGCCCGCAGCTCCCAAGGCTCAAAAATATAACGATTAGAAGACCTCTGGGCTGGCCAGCAATCAAGGACAAAAGGTTTAGAGGAAAATTGAACAGTGAGCAAAATTTGGCTGTTGCTGCAGGATTTGACCTGGGGGAAGGAAAACTGGAGAATCCAGGTTGTCCAGCATGCCTCGTAAGAACCGGGCAAGGGGGATGAGGAGTATTTGGAGGGGAAGGTACCGGGCAGAGGATGAACAAGGGAGACAAGAACGGGGGGATGGGGAGCTGAGGAGCGGGGCATCGAGGCTCTGGATGAGGAAGGCACCGGGAAGGGGGAAACCCGGGGTCCAGAAGGAAGGCGGGGTGGGGGGCACTGGGGAGCATTAGAGGTGCCTCGGCCCCGTGCCCCCTCAGGCCCATAGGCAGTGAGGCTGGAAAGTGGGCACCGAGATCCTCTCCCGGGGCGGGGGTCCCCGACTCCTGGCCGCACCTGCACCCCCCTCGGCAAGGCAGGCAGGGCAGCCCGGCCTGGCGTGGTGGAGCCGGGTTGGCCCCCGTGGCCCTTACCTGCTCTTGTGCAGACTCGACATGGTGTTGACTTCCGGATCCCCCGCTGCCTCTACCGCCTCCGCCGCCGCCGCCCCCTAGGGACGCGGGGCTCTCTGCAAAAGCCTCCGACCCGAAACGCAGCCGCGCGCGCGCGCGTTCCGGCTCGCCCCGCCCCCTGCGCCCGGCCCCGCCCCGCTCATGTGCCGCCCCTCCCCCGCCGACGCCGCGCGGCCCCCCCACCTCCCTTCCCTGGTCCTGCAGCCCGAGTCCCGACGCGCGGGGGACCGCGCTGTCGGTGTGCCCGAGGCCTGTTCTTGGCGCTTCGCTGGGCCTCAGTTTCCGTCTATGCAACGTAGCTCTCACCCTGTGCTCGGCCTTACCCGGTCCTTGGCGGCCTTATGCGGTGGCGACATTGTGTCGGGGACGTGCACCTTCCCTGCTCCGCCGCTCGGGCCTCCGGCTGGTCTTTCACTGCGGGGTCCTCCCCGCCTAGGGCAGCGGTTCCCGCAGCGACAGTCGGCAGGAGGACTGTGGTTCAAGATCCAGCAGATGGAGGAGCAGGACGACAGTTCAGGGTTTCCTGGGTTTTTGGAGTAGGTGAACGTGAAATTTACCACATCGGAACAATAGAAGTAGAAAGCCAGGATTTCAGGAGCCTTCCCAAGGAAAGACAGTTGGCAGCCTTAGAACGATTTCCCCTACACGTATGTGTGCAAATGTGCAAAATTGTCCTTATTTTTAAAATTTATTCACTGATGGGTGAAAAGTTTATCGCTGGACTGGGAAACCTCAAAACCCCCCTCCAGCTCTCAGCACTTCTCTGCTCCATGAAGCCCACACACAGATAATGTCTTCCTTTATTCACCAATCCCAGATTTTTGCTCCCACTTGTGTGCTATGTGTTGAGCTAGCTAAGTGTTTCTGTAGAATACGAAGATTAAGTTCTTGTATGAAATGCAATAAATAAATAAATGTCATAACTGCACAACAGGAAAGGAATATTTTTCCAGGTAAAAAGAATATCAGCCAGTCCTTTTTTTTTAAATTTATTTTAAAGGGAGAAGCAGGCTCTATGCAAGGAGCTCAACGTGGGACTTGATTCCAGGTCTCCGGGATCACACCCTGGACTGCAGGCGGCGCTAAACCGCTGAGCTAGCCGGGCTGCCCCAGCCAGCCCTTTAAAATGTTGGTTAGGGGCTCCTGGGTGGCTCAATTCATTGAGCATCTGCTTAGGGGTCAGATCATGAACCCAGGATCCAGGGATCAAGCCTGAGTTGAACTCCTTGCTCATCAGAGAGCCTGCTTCTCCTTACTCCCTCCACCTGCTGCTCCTTCTGCTCATGCACCCTGTCAAATCAATAAAATCTTTAAAAAATAAATAAAATGTTGGGCACCTGGGTGGCTCTCTCGGTTGAGTATCTGCCTTTGGCTCAGGTCATGATCCCGAGTTCCAAAATCAAATTCTCCAGCAGGCTCCCTGCTCAGTGAGAGTCTGCTTCTCCCTCTTCCCCACACCGTGCTCATGCTTTCTCCCTCTCTCTCTCTCTCTCTCTCTCGCTCTCGCTCTCTCTCTCTTTCTGTCTTTCAAATAAATAAAATCTTTTAAAAAGTTAAATAAAATGTTGGTTAGGAAGAAAAATGATATGTTGAGGAAATTGTAGACAGTTGGCTAGCATTTAAGAAAAAGTTCTATTTCTATCTCACATCTGACAGAAAAATAAGTTATAGATGAATTGAAGTTCTATAAGGGAAAATCTATAGGATTAGAAGAAATATATAGAAAAATGTTTATAATCTTGGGGAAGGAAGACACAAGAAGCCATGAAAGATAAGACAGATAAATAACTACATAAAATTTAAAATCTCTATATGGCAAAGTAAAAGATAAACGCCAACAGGAAAACATATGCACCCTTTGTGATAACATGTGAATCTTCCTAACATATAAAGAGTTCTTAAATCAACAAGAAAGAGACAAACACACTCGTGGGACAGAAAATAAGCATTCATTCATTTGAGAAATTCATTGAGTGTCTAGGATGTGCCAGGTATTATCTAGTATTGGGAACTTAGATGTGAACAAAACAGACAAAAATCCCTGCCCTTGAAGCATTGATATTTTCATGAAGGAGACACATAAGATAAGTCAGTAAAGGGGATCCCTGGGTGGCTCAACGGTTTAGCGCTGCCTTCAGCCCAGGGTGTGATCCTGGAAACCCAGGATCGAGTCCTGTGTCGGGCTCCCTGCGTGGAGCCTGCTGCTCCCTCTGCCTGTGTCTCTGCATCTCTCTCTCTCCTCTCTGTGTTCTCATGAATAAATAAATAAAATCTTTAAAAAAAAAAAAAGAGCAATTTAACAAGTACTAATACAGTTTTGTTAATTTGTATTTAACTTTCTATATCGAAATACTGTAAGCTCCCAGGAAGCTACAAAGATAGTATAGAGAGATCCTTTGTACCCCTTACTCAGCTTCCCCCACTAGTTTCACTTTTATACAATTCTACCAACTTCGAGATATATTTGATGTTCCATCAGCTTCCCATGTTTAAAGGATACGCTTACAAATGTTTAGATGTGTGTGTGTGTGCATGTGTGTGTGTATAGAACTCTGAAACCATCACCACAATTAAAATAGTAAGCATATCCCTCAAAAGATTCTTCCTGCCCTTTTGTAGCTTCTGATTTCTTCCTCTTTTTGCACGCCCTCACCTCCCCCCCATCCAAGCAACCACCGATCTGCTTTCCATCACTGTAGATTAGTTTGCATTTTCTATAATTGTATATAAAAGGGAACATAGGCTCTGTGCTCGTTTTTTTATATAAATTTTATTTATTTGTTTATTCATGAAAGACACAGAGAGAGAAAGGCAGAGACACAGGCAGAGGGAGAAGCAGGCTCCATGCTGGGAGCCTGATGTGGGACTTGATCCTGGGTCTCCAGGATCACGACCTGAGCTGGAGGCAGATGCTTAACCGCTGAGCCACTCAGGCTTCCCTCTGTGCTTGTTTTTATCTGGCTTCGGTCACTCAGCATAATTATTTTGAGATTCGTGCATGCTATATAGCATGTATCAGCACTTCACTACATTTGTTTGTTTGTTTGTTTGTTTGTTTGTTTGTTTGTTTGTTTTTAAGTAATCTCTACACCAAACTTGGGGCTTGAACTTACAACCCTGAGAACAAGAGCCCCATGTTCTATGGACTGAGCTAGCCCAGCAACCTCACTTCATTCCTTTTTATTGCTGTGTAGATTCCATTTTATGAATACACCATAGCTTATCCATTCACCTGTTGATGAGTATTTGGGTTGTTTCTATTTGTTGCTATTCAACTACAGCTGCTATGAACATCCATGCACAAGACTTTATATATGGACATATGCTTTCTTTTTTCTTGGAGTGGAATGGCTGGATGAATTTTAAATTTTTAAGAAACTGCCAAACCAGTGTGCCTTGATGGCTCAGTCAAACATCTGCCTTTGGCTCAGGTCATGATCCTAGGACACCGATCTGATGACATTGACATTGAGTCCTGCTGAGCAGGGAGCCTGCTTTTCCCTCTCCCTCTGCTTCTCCTTCTCCTTCTGCTGCTCCCCCTGCTGTGCTCTCTCCCTCTTTCTGTGTCAAATAGATAAATAAAATCTTTTTAAAAAGAAGAAAGAAAGAAACTGTCAAACCATTTTCCAACATGGTTGTGCCTTTTTACGCACACAGCAGCAGTGTGTGAAAGTCCCTGTTGCAGCACATCCTCACCAACACTTAGTATGGTTGGACTTTTTCATTTTGACATTCTAGTAGATGAGTAGTGGTATATTATTATAGTTTTATTTTTTTAAGATTTTATTTATTTATTCATAAGAGACACAGAGAGAGTGGCAGAGACATAGGTATCGGGAGAAGCTGGCTCCCTGAGGGAAGCCTGATGTGGGACTCAATCCTGGTACTCAGAACCACGCCCTGAGCTGAAAGCAGACACTCAACAGTTGAGCTACCCCGGCGCACCCTCTTATTGTAGTTTTAATATGCATTTCCTTAAGACTAATGATGTTGAGTATCTTCTGTTTTCCATTCATATATGTCATTTGAAAAAGTTATCTATTCAAATCTACTGCTCATTTTTTAATTATATTCCCTGCTTTCTTACTGAAATTGAGTCTTGAGAATTCTTTAGATTTCTTGGATACAAGTCTATTTGATTTTTATTTTCAACTGTGGTAAAATAAACATAGCATAAAATTAACCATCTTAACCATTTTTAAGTGTAAAGCTCAATAGTATAAAGTATATTCACAAAGTTGTGCCAACAATCTCAGGAACTCTTTTCGTTTTGTAAAAGTGAAACTGTGCTCTCTAAACAAGTCATTCCCCCTCCTTCTTCCCCACCCCCCTGCCCTTGGATATTCACATTCTACCCTCTGTCTGTATGAATTTCACCACTCTAGGTACACGTATGTGGGATCATATAGTATTGGTCTTTTTGTGACTGCCTTATTTTACTTAGCATGATATCTTCAAGGCTCATCCACACTGCAGTATGAGTTAGAATGTCATTCCTTTCAAAGACTGAATAATATTCCATTGTGTGTGTAAATATATATACATATATTATATATTCATACACACACACATACATATATGGTTTATCCATCCATCTGTTGCAACATGTGTTGCTTCCACCTTTTGGCTGTTGTGAATAATGCTACTATGAACATGAGTGTACAAATATTTCTTCAAGACTCTGTTTTCAGGGGCACCTGTGTGGTTCAGTTGGTTGAGCGTCCAACTCTTTACCTCAGCTCAGATCTTGATCTTAGGGTCATGAGTGCAAGCCCTACATTGGGCTCCATGTGGGGCATCAAGCCTACTTAAAAAATTTAAAAATTAAATAAAAGGCTGTTTTCAATGCTTTGTGTATATAGCTAGAAGTTGAGTTCCTGGGCCATACAGAGAATTAACATTCTATTTTTATTTATTTATTTTTAAGATTTTTGGTTTTGTTTTTTTTTAAGATTTTATTTATTTATTCATGAGAGACACACAGAGAGAGGCACAGAGACATATAAAGAGGGAGTAGCAGACTCCCTGTGCGGAGCCTGATCCAGGACTCTGGGATCACGCCCTGAGCCAAAGGCAGATGCTCAACCACTGAGCCACCCAGTCGTCCCAAGATTTTTGGTTTTTTAAAAGGATCTCTACACCTAGCATGGGGTTCAAACTTACAACCCAGAGATCAAGAGTCCATGTCCTGTGGACTAAACCAGCCAGGTGCCCCCATTCTGTTTTTAATTTTTCGAGGAACTACCATACTTTTTTCCATAATGGCTGTACCCATTCACATTTCGCACCCACAGTACACAAGAATTCAAATTTCCCTACCTTCTTGCCAACACTTTCCTTTTCTTTGATCATAGGTATCTTAATGGGTACAAGTCTTTTAAAAATATGTGATTTACAGATATTTTCTCCCAGCCTGGGCTTGCCCTCATATTCTCTTAACAATGTTTTTCTTTTTTTTTTTTTAAGTTATGATTTTTTTTAAATTTTATTTATTTATGATAGGCACACACACAGAGAGAGAGGCAGAGACATAGGCAGAGGGAGAAGCAGGCTCCATGCACCGGGAGCCCGACGTGGGATTCTATCCCCGGTCTCCAGGATCGCGCCCTGCGCCAAAGGCAGGCGCTAAACCGCTGCGCCACCCAGGGATCCCCAACAATGTTTTTCAAAGAGCAGGAGTTCCTAATTTTGATAAGGTCTGACATTCCTTTGATGTCATATCTAAGAAACTTTTGCCTATTTCAATATCACAAAGGTTTTCTCCTACACGTTCTATAATTTTAGGTTCTACATTTAGGTCTATGATCCATTTAAAAATATTTACAATCCATGTTGAGTTCATTTTTATAAATGAGGTGAGGTAGGGATCAAAGTTCATTTACTTCCACATGAGTATCCAACTATGCCAGCACCATTTGTTGACAAGGATTTCTCCTTTCTCCAACTAAATTGCTTTGGCACCTTTGGCAATTAATCTCATGTGGGGGATCTATTTACAGACTCTATGTTTTGTTGATATCTTTGTCTATCTTTTTGGCCTCAGAACACTATGTAAGTACCTTTATAATAAGTCTTGAAGCTCCTTCATACTGTAGCCCTATAATTCTTTTTTTTTTTAATTTAATTTTATTTATTTATGAGAGACACAGAGAGAGAGGCATAGACACGGGCAGAGGGAGAAGCAATATCCCTGAGGGGAGACCAATGAGGGGACTTGCTCCCAGGACCCCAGGATCATGCCCTGAGCCGAAGGCAGATGCTCAACCACTGAGCCACCCAGGTCCCTAGCCCTATAATTCTGTAGCATTATAATAAGCCTTGATGGTGTAACTCCATTAACTCTGTTCCTCTTTTTCAAAGTTGTTTCAGCTTTTGCATTTGGTCCTTTGCATTCCATATGAACCTCAGAATCAGCTTGTGATTTTCTAGGGCAAAAAAAGTTGCTGGAATTTTTCTTTTTGCTGGGATTTTTATTGGGACTGCACTGAATCTATAGATCAATTTGCAAATAATCGATACCTTAACACTACTGAATCACCTGTTCCATGAACGTAAAATTCTTCTCCATTTATTTAAGTCTTTAATATCTCTCAGCAATGCTTTGTAGTTTCCAAGGTAGAAGTCTTATGCATAATTAGTCAGATTTATCCCCAAATATCTCATACTTCTGTTGCTATCATAAGTGGTATTTTTAAATTTCCATTTCCAACTATTTGTTACTGGAATACAGAGATACCAGTTTTGTTTTGTTTTTTTACATTTGTTTTTATTTAATTTTGATTTGCCAACATATAGCCTAACACCCAGTGCTCATTCAGTCAAGTGCCCTCCTCAGTGCAGAGATACCATTCTTTTAAATTTTATTATTATTTATAATAACAAAATTAATTTTTTAGGTTTTATTTATTTAAGTAATCTCTACACCTAATGTAGGCCTCCCGTTCACAAACCCAAGATCAAGAGTCACATGCTCTACTAAGCCAGGAAGGCACCGCTAATAAAATTAATTTATAACAAATTATTATTTAATATTTACTTTTAATTGCTTTTATTTAACTTGTATCCTGAAATCTTGCTAAACTCACTCATTAGTTTGAGAAGCTTTTTTGTAGATTCCCTAGAACTTTCTATACAGACTATTGTTTTCATTGCCTCAGACTTCTGTAACAAGTTACCATGGACTCTGTGGTCTATTCTATTGAGAATTCAATGTATTTTGTTAAGTTTTTCTTCTTTTTTTTTAAGATTTTATTTATTTATTTATTCATTCATTCATTCATTCATTCATTCATGAGAGAGAGGCAGAGACACAGGCAGAGGGAAAAGCAGGCTCCCTGCAGGGAGCCTGATGTGAGACTTGATTCCAGGACTCCAGGATCACAACCTGAGCCAAAGGCAGACGCTCAACCGCTGAGCCACCCAGGCGTCCCGTTAAGTTTTTATTTTGTTAAAAATTCCTAACAGAATGTTTGCATCTCTATCCACAAGGGATAGGGGAGCCTGGGTGGTTCATTCGGTTAAGCATGTGGGACACTTAATTTTGGCTCTGATCAAGATCTCAGGGTCATGAAATCAACCCCAGAGGAGTGTACAGTCAGGCTCTATGATGGGCATAGAAACTGCTTAAGATTCTCTTTCTCTACCTCTGCCACCCACCACTAACACCCCCTGCCACTCATACTCAAACACTCTCTCTTTCTGAAAATAAAATAAAAATATAAGTGCATTTTAAGATTTTTAAAAATATTTTATTTATTCCTGAGAGACACACAGAGAGAGGCAGAGGCAGAGTCATAAGCAGAGGGAGAAGCAGGCTACTTGGGAACCCATATAGGACTCAATCCCAGAACCCCGGAACACACCCTGAGCCGAAGACAGATGCTCAACCACTGAACCACCCAGCCATCCCTATAAGTGCGTTTTAACTGCTTTACTGGGATATAACTCATATTCTACACATTTATTTTTTTAAGATTTTATTTATTTATGAGAGAGAGAGAGAGAGAGAGAGAGAGGCTCCATGCAGGGAGCCCGACATGGGACTCTATCCCAGGTCTCCATCACACCCTGGGCTGAAGGCGGATCTATAGATCTATAGATCTGTCTATCCTGAACATATGAATAGACTCATACAGTATGGCCTTTTGTGACTGGTTTCTTTCATTTGGCACATTTTCAAGGTCCATCTATGTTGTAACATGTCAGCACTTCATTCCTTTTTATTGCCAAATAATATTCCATTGTATGAACATATGTCATATCATTCCCATGTTCCAGTTGATAAGACATTTGGGCTATTTCCACTTCTTGACTATTATGAATAATGCTGCTATGAACATTTTCCTTGGGGTATATACCTAGGAATGGAATTGCTGTGTCACATGATAACTCCGTCTAACTTTTAGAGGAACTGCCAAACTGTTTTCCAAAGCAGCTGCTCCTTTCAAAATTCCCACCAGCAATATACTAGAGTTCCCATCTCTCTACCTCCTCAGTAATACCTGTTATTGTCTATTCCTTTGATCAGATGTGGTCTTAGAGTGGTCTAAGAATATGAAGTTGTATCTCATTGTGATTTTATATATATATATATATATATATATATATATATATATATATATATATATACAGGGATCCTCACCAAACTGCTAAGAATGGTCATCTCTGGGGAAGGGGATGAAATTGGGGTTGGGTTAGGGTTTGAGTGGGGATTTTCATTTTTCCCCCCCACCATATATTTATTTCTGAAGTACTTGGGTGTGTTTTTGTTTATTTTGCAAGCAGGTCTTTTAGTAATTTGAAACCATCAATAGACTTTTCAAAGGATTCAAAATTGTACAAACATAGCTGCATATGGTTGAAGACTAAAATATAATATGCAAAATTTAAAAACATGCACAAAAGCAGTCAAGGCATTAGTATTGATGAGGCAGGGGCACCTGGGTGGCTCAGTGGTTGAGCGTCTGCCTTTGGCTCAGGTCCTGATCCTCGGGTCCTGGGATGGAGTCCACATCAGTTGCACTACAGGGAGCCTGCTTCTCCCTCCTCTTATGTCTCTGCCTCTGTGTCTCTCATGAATAAATAGAGAAGAAGAAAGAAGAAAGAAGAAAGAAGAGGAAGGAGGAAGAAGAGGAAAGAGGAGGAGGAGGAAGAAGAAGAAGAAGAAGAAGAAGAAGAAGAAGAAGAAGAAGAAGAAGAAGAGGAGGAGGAGGAGGAGGAAGAGGAGGAGGAGGAGGAGGAGGAGGGGGAGGGGAGGGGGAGGGAGAAGGGGAAGGAGAAGAAGAGAAGGAGAAGGAGAAGGAGAAGGAGAAGGAGAAGGAGAAGGAGAAGGAGAAGGAGAAGAAGAATTGGCGGGGGGGGGGGGGAGCGGATATGTCAAGAAAGTAGCTTCTAAACTGAGCCCAGAAGGTGGAAGAAAGAGCAAGCTGGCTATGTACACAGCGAGAGCGGTCCGTTGGGAAGATTATTTGAGCCCATAGGAGAGAAGAAGATCATTCAAAGACCCAAAGATGGGATCCCTGTGTGGCTCAGCGGTTTGGCACCTGCCTTCGGCCCAGGGTGTGATCCCAGGTTCCTGGGATCGAGTCCCTCGACGGGCTCCCTGCATGGAGCCTGCTTTTCTCTGTGTGTGTCTCTCATTAATAAATGCATAAAATCTTAAAAAAAAAAAAAAAAAAAGACCCAAAGATGCTTTAAAGCTGTGTGGATTGGAGAATGGGAGGGAGGGCAAGTCGGAGGAGGAGGACAAGAGCCTGGAGAGGTGATCCTAGTGGCCCGTGTCAGGGGTTGTAAGCAGGGGAGTTCTAAGTGGGAGAAAACCCCGCTCAGGGGATGGCAGGGGGGAGATCTGCGCGACCCCCAGGACTGGGTGACTGGACCCGAGGCCCAGGGAAACGTAGGCGCCAAGCGACTCCCACGCCCCCACGTGGCGGCCCGTTAAGCAGCGGGGGAAGCGGGCGCGCGGGGCCGCGTGGGAGCGCTACCTGCGGAGCTGGGTGGGGGGCGGGGGGACGTTCAATGGGGCGCGGGGGGGCGGCGACAGGGGGCGCCCAGAGAGACGTCGGCGCTGACGCGGGAGGTGGAGTCCGTCCCGCCCGTCACCACTGCCCGGGCTCCTCTGGTCTGCCGGCCCCAGCGGGCCCCCCCTACTCCGAGGCAAGGGAGCCCCCGGAGCAGCGTGCTCGGGACCCAGCGGGGCCCACCCACACTCCGCAGCCCGCAGCCCCGGCCCCGCCGGGAGAGGAGCCGCCGCGCGCGCCCCGGAACCTTCGGCCGCCACCGCCCGCGTTCGCCGCGGGACCTGTCGGGGGAACCCGTTCGCTGTTGCTAAGGGGCGGCCCCGGAAGTGACGCGCCCCGGGTTTGTTGACAGCGGAGGCGGCGGCGGCTGCAGGCTCCGAGCCTCAGGAGCCGGATCGGGGGAGGGGCCGGGCCCCAGAGCCAGCACCCGGCGGCCCTCAGCCCCGCCCGCAGCCCTAAGGGCAAGGTAACGGCCACGGGGTCCCCCCCGGCGCGACCCCCTCCCACGCGGGGCTCCAGTCCCCGGGATCCCAAGCTCCGCCCCGCCGACCCCCGTCTCCCGCAGACCCCGGCCCTAGCCTGACGAGATGCCCTGTCTCCCTGGCGCTGTGGCTCCGGATTCCCCCGGGCCGCATCGCTTGCTTTCCTCGCGGAGGAAGCCAGTAAGCATCCCGTCCGCTCCCGGGGCGGAGGGATTTATCTGCGTCCGTCCCCTTTCCCTTCTGCCTCAGGCGCCTCGGCATCGCTGCTGCAACCTATTGCACAGGTCCATTGCGGCCAATGGTGGGAGGGCTCCTTTCTCTGCCCCTGCTGCCAGGTCTGAGAAACGTGCCTTTAAAACTGAGCTCCCTTCCTCCCGAAAGAAAATGACGCCCTGTCGGATGCCCCTACAAAATGGGGGATCCATATAGGATCCAAAGAACCAGCCTCTGCCCCTCCTACCTGTTGGACGAGCTTAAGTTCCACCAAAGCCATGCTTAAAAGCTCAGGGACGGCTTGGGTTCTGGAACGGCTCCCAAAAGGGATGACAAGGTGCAGGAAATCCAGCAGGATGAGAAAGGGATGGGCTTGGATTGCAAACCTGAGGGGCAAGGGAGCCTGATAGGTGAGTTGAAAGTGAAACTGACTGCTGGCCATTACAGTTTTGTGGGTGGAAATTGACTTGGCTGCTCTTTGGCCCAAGGAGTCCAAGATTTCCAGTCTTTGCCTTTGCCTGTCATTGGGCTTGGCTCATTAGGGAGGGGGAAGAAGGCTCATGCCTCCACGGGGGAAAAACACCCCCTGTAATCTTTCCTACAGAATGTTTCTTTTCAGGGTTCAAAATGGTTAGAATGAGTATTGGAAGACAGCTTTGAAAAGAGTTACAGGAGGCCAAGCTTAGAGCAGGAGGTGGTTGCCAGTGGTGAGGGGTCTCTGTTTCAGTTTATTGCTTCATTCAGAAAATAAGAAACCTGTAATATGTAGAGTGTCCATGGAGAAGAATAAAGCAGGAAGGGCCATGACAAGGGCCAGAGAGTGGGGTCACCTTTTTGGAGACGTTGATCAGAAAAGGTTGCTAATAAGGTGATATCTGAGCAAAGTCTCTAATAAGGTGACATCTGAAGGGAGGGAGGGAGCAAGCCACGCATCTGTCTACAGACAGAGCATTCAACAACAAGTGCAAAGGTCCTGAGGTTATACATCTGATGATTTTGAGAAACAACAAGAGGACAATAGAGTTGGAGCAAAGTGAAGGATGGGAAGAGTGGGAGCCAGATAATGGTGGGGAGAATGTCGGGGGCTGTCTCTGTGATACAGGGTCCCTGAGTATCTAAAGGAACACCCTGTCAGAACTGTACAAACATGGTGGTCAGAGAAAACAGATTTGTCTTAGATGACAAATAGCCATTATGCTCTGGCCCGGCATTTTTTTTTTTTTTTTTTTTTTTTTTTTTTTTTTTTTTTTATTCATGAGAGAGAGAGAGAGAGACAGGCAGAGGGAGAAGCAGGCTCCATGCATGGAGCCTGACGTGGGACTCAATCCCAGGTCTCCAGGATCAGGCCCCGGGCTGAAGGTGGCGCTAAACCCCTGAGCCCGCCGGGCTGCCATGGCCTGGCATTATAAGTACTCTTTTTCTATCTTTGTAGTGACCATTGATGGAATTAATACCAAAAGGACGGCCATAGAGCACTGTAGTTAGGTCATGTGGCTGCTTCCTGGTTGTGAGAACTTGGGCAAGGGACCATCTCATTGTCCTCATCTGTAAAATAGGGTTGTTGGGCTTAATGAGACATCAAGCACTGAAGTGCTTAGCACACTGTTTAGCATGGTTTAAGTACTTGGTATCTAACAGTTGTGATGATGGCAGTAGCCGTGATGAGGAACTGTTTGCATGTGTCTATCTCAAAGCCTTTCTTTTTAGCACCAGCTGGTGGTGCCACCAGCTCTGGCTGCCTCCCTGAGCTAGTAGAATTTTGCAGAACAGGGTGGGTGGGAGGGACACAGTGGATTCCTGTCACCCCTCAGTGGGAACAATGCTTGCATATCCTACAGGGAGGATGGTAGCTTGGTCTTGGATTTCTTGATGCCAGTAGAAGGTGGTGGGGGTTCACTGACACCTTACAGCTCTGAGTGTCTTTTTAAAAAGAGCACAGCAAATCCCCATTCTGCCATGTAAAATGGACAAAATGATACTGCCGACAGAAATGTGACATGAGGATAGGTTGGGAAGGGTGGTCTATGTTGGTTCCAGACGTGGTTGGGGTATGTGTGGCTGATCTGCTGATGGCGAGTGTTAATCGAAGAAGTACCCAGCAGAGGCTAAGATTTTGCAGCCTGCCTTATAGGGAGTGGAATAATGGCTGATCTCCCTGCTCACCCCTTAAGCCTGGACTTTATCATCAGGTCTGGGTCATAAACTGAACAGGGTGACTGGACCAGATGATTTAAAAATGAAAAGTCAAAGCTCTTGGATGCTGAGAGCCAGCATATCCGAGCAGCTGTTGTGGCTAGAACCTAGGACTAGCCACCTGGGGCCCTGGGTTCAAGCTCCAGCTCTGCTGCTAGCTCACCGTGTGAACTTGGGCAAGTTCCATCCCATCTGGGCTTCAGTTTTCCCATCTGTATATTAACCCTGAAGGCTGTTGGAAGGATGAAATGAGACATAAGTGGTGAAAGAATTTGGAGCACTCTAAAGCACTCTACAAAGGTAGAGAACAGTTCTTGTTATTATTATTTTTTAAGATTATTTATTTATTTATTCATAGAGATGCAGAGAGAGAGAGAGGCAGAGACACAGGCAGAGGGAGAAGCAGGCTCCATGCAGAGAGCCTGACATGGGACTCAATCCCAGGTCTTCAGGATCACGCCCTGGGCTGCAGGCGGCGCTAAACCGCTGCGCCACCGAGGCTGCCCAGTTCTTGTTATTATTATTAATGCTGTCGGTACCTCAGCTGTTCTTGACTCCTGAAATGCCACTTCACGGACCCCTGTTGGGTCATCTATTTTGGGACCAACTTTCTTTATCTGGCTCAGTCACTAAAGCTGATTTTTCACCTTCCAAAACAAACAGAAGGCTCTCCTCAAGCATTATTCCTAGGAGAGCACTCCATAATGATTGGTCACCACCTTCTGGACATTATTTCATGGCATCTCCTCAGCAAACCCTACAAGGTAGGTGGCGTTCCGCAACACATTGACTGATAAAGGACCCTGATGAATATTGAGGCTGGTAAATATTGCTTGGGGATCTCATCATAACAGCTGAAGCTCCTTCATCTTCACCCAACCAGCCACACACCCACTGTGTCATGGAGATGCCCTGCGTCACCAGCGTCCCCACTAGGAAGCTTCTAGTTGTGGGTCAAAATGATATATGCTCATAGGACTGTTATCAGCAATAACAGATCATCTGCGCTCAGTGCCTAAGGACACTCAGAGCTGTAAGGAGTCAGTGAAGCCTCAGCAGCAGAAACAAGCCCTGAGGCAGGGAGAAATAGTTCTGCCCATAGCGTCATGAGAGAGAGAGCCAGGCACCTGCTGGGGGACCTTGGGCAGGTCATCACACATCTTTGAACCATGGTTTGTTCATCTGGAAAACAAAATAATATGTCCCTCATAAGTTATTTGTGCCTTTAGTGAGAACATGCATGGAAAGCTTAACACTCTGGAGTCTCATCTAAAGTATACATGTCTGTCTGTTGCTAAGTACAGATAGACCCTTGTACCTATACATAGTCCATGGCAGATACTTGGCCACTCAGAGCCTCAGCTGCCTATTTGTAAGTTGTAGGTTTTATTATTATTTTTGTTAGTTGTAGGCTTTAATAACTCCTGCTTCGTGTGGTTGCTCAGGGAATTAAATGACCTAAAGGATATTGAGTACTTAGAATTCTTGGAGTATTGTACTCAGCCTGGGTGTGGTGTGATCATGAAGTTTGAGTGCAAGCTTGGAACCCAGGTATCCCCGAGGCCCCTCTGCCTCCAGGTGGCACCAGTGAGCAGTGAGGTGCATCCCTTCATTCCATTTCTGCATCTTCTTAATGTCACCTGCTTTGCATATTAGGCTCGGGAGGCCAGCAACCCCTTGGGATGCTTTCCAACCCTGGCCTGCACCCTGGCCCCTGGGAGATGCTGGCACTTGCCCTGACTCCCCTCATGGCAGCTTCCCAACCCCCAATATCTGGCCTGGGATCTGCTCCCTCCTGGAAAGCTTCCAGCTTCTGTAAATAGGGCATTTGTTTGAATTCCCACCCCCCCCACCCCCCGCACTTGGGTTAATATTTCACAAGGTGGGCGCTGCTCCAAGGCTCAAGCTTCTGGCTCCCCAGCCTCTCAGCCGGTGTTGGGCCGCTGGTGGGGTCCCATGCTCCCTCTGGTCCGCAGTTTCTCTCCCTGCTGCACTGCATGTACGGAAGACCCTGTGGTGCAATGAGAAGCATGGGTTTGGTTTAGGATGGCGTCCTCTGTCGTCAGTTGTGTGATTTCAGGCAAACCTCAGTATCTCTGAGGGGTAACAGTCAATAGTCAATACCTCAGCTGCTATAGTGAGGTCAGCGCAAAGGCAAACCTTCATTCTAACGCGTGCTAGGCACAGGCTGGCACAGAGGATCCGGGAGCCTGCAAGCAGAATGGGTTCCCATCCTCTAGGAGCTCACGGGCTATGGGAAGTGTTGTTCCACAATTGTTATACGAATGACAATTAGCTTCAAGTACAGGATCCTAGGGAATGTCATCGGCTAAATAAGGAACTATATGTCCCACAGCGTGAGGGGCTCAGCATCCCACCTGGAAGCAACCAGTATGGAGATTGTGGCCACCGCTTCTCTTTTGTGTCTTCTCTGCTGCCTGCCCTCCCTGCCCCCCATGTCAGAGCTCAGGATGGAACCTGCTAGAGAAGGGATGGAGAAAGACATAAGATTCTTCTTATTGTGTGGTGTACTCTCATAATCAGAGTTTCCTGTGTCGCCAGTTACCAGAATTCCAGATGCCAGTGCTTGCCACAGGAATGAGGAGCCCTTGGGTGGGAATGGGGAGGGTAGAGATGGGGAGGGTAGAGATGGCTGTGTCTGGTAGGCGCCAGACCTGCATGGGGCACAAGAGGTAGGCCGCCCCAGGCCTCTCAGCCTCTGTGCCAAGATGACGACAGCCCCTTCATCCTCCAGCTCACACCAAAGAGTGTTAGCAGATGGTACCATCTGCCTGGTTTGTCTTGAGGAGAGCAGGTTGGGATGACGTTAGTGGCTGAAAGGGTAGTATTTCTTCTACCTGGGGAGCAGGGGTAGGTCCTGGTAGGTACCTGGGTAACTGGGCTCAATCCTGCAGAAAAGGCAAAACCCCTGGTGCCACTCTGTCATTCAGAGTGGTGGGAGTTCCTCTGTGGCTACTGGGGCCTCCCCCTATCCTGGCACAGTGGGCAGGGAGGATGCAAGAGTGTGCCTTGTCCCCCGGGTTCCATGTCTGGCACAACCTACAATCTCTCTCGTCTCTTCCACAGGCATGTGTTGAAACCCTACAATGTATCAGGCCCACACAGGGTATTCAACACTTCCTTTGTCCAGCAGATTATCTTGGAATAGGGCCTGTGGTACCAGCATCCCATACCCTCTGACCTTTCAGACTGTGCACATCTATTCCTTCTTCCTGGAATGCCTTTTCCTTCTCTCCCCACCACCAGTTAACTATGATTCATCTTTTGGGTTGCAGCTGAAATGTCACTTCCAAGGAAGCCTGCCCATGACTCCCCAGTCCAGGGCAGTTCCCCTGGCATAGGTATTCAGAGTCCCAGGTGCCTCTTTCTCCTTCAGAACATTGGTCCCAGTGACTTGGTGTGGGGTTTGTGTGCTTATTAGGTGGATGTCTGTCTCCCTCAGAGTCAGTTTGCTCCATAAGGATGAGGACGTTGTCTGGTTTCACTTGCCACTGAACCCACAGTGCTACTGAGTAGATAAATAAGTGGCCTGAGCTCAGTGCAGGGTGATGCCACACAAGACAGCTCAGTTCCTGCCTTCATGGAACTGGCCACCTGGCAAGGAAGCCCATAACTAAACCAGCATTAGGTTCAAAGTGTTAGTTGTTACAGTGGGGTCAAGGGTGCACAGAGCAGGGAAGTGATGTTGATATTAAAGCCTGAGATATACAAGGAGCAGCTAGTGAAGGGGCCTTCAAAATGGTGTGGAGTGTGGGCTGGAGTGTGCGTGGCTGGGGATGCTTCCTGGAGGAGGGACACAGATGTGTTTTGAGGGTGGGAATAGTATTTAGAATAGAAAGTGGGGTAATGCATTGACTTGGGATGCTCCCAGTTGAAAGAAAACTGGCTGAGCAAAGGTCTGAAGGTGACCCTGTGCGTAGGGCCTGTTGCCAGTACCACGAAGGAGGCCAGGCTGGCTACAGTAGGGGCCAGAAGGCTGGCTGTGGTTCAGGAGGCCTTGAGTGACTGCTCAAAGACATGGACCCAGTTTCCAGCAGGGTATGCTTTGCTGCCAGCGGTGCTTCCCAGACTCCTGTTTCCCAGGGAAGATCTGGAAGTGAATGAAGGTAAAGGAAGATCATGCCCAGTGCCCAGGCAGCCTGTTTATTGTGCCTTCCCTCAAGGGTGGCACACAGCCAGTGGGACAGCTGGCACCACAGGCCTTTGTGGCAAGATACCAGGCCTAGAGAGCACAGGCCTGGCACTGGGCAGGAGCAGACCCTACTGTGTTGGGGACCAAGGCAGGTGAGGCAGGAGAAGGGGATGATGATGGTGATGGTGATAACAGTAGTTGTAATAATAGCCGATTTTCATTGAGCAGTTACCACGGACCATGTGCCAGGCTAAGCTCCAATATTCCATGTTATCCTCTCACAGTGCCCTCTTTTTTAGAGAAGAAACCGAAGCACAGAGAGGTGAAGACACTTGCTCAAGTTCATCTGCTCTTAAGTGGTAGGGCTGGAACTAGAAGCTGGGTGGGCCTGACTCCAGAGCTCTCAGAGCACTGTCATCAGTAAGTGGTGGCACCAGAAGTTAGAGCTTGTGACTCCAGAGGGCATAGGGCTCTGTGGCCACGACCAGATTTTTAGAGCCACCCAGAAGACTCAAATTCAACTTAACTTCCGGTTTCCAGGAAGCCAGGGGCAATGTTGGGCCCTGAACTCCTTCAGAACTTTCCAAGGGGTGACATGAGGGAATCCAGAGACCAGGTTCAAATCCCACTTCAGACAGAGCAACCTCTCTGAGCTTGAGTTTTCTCATCTGCAAGATGGGATCATAACTATTTCTTGTGTACTTAGTCTCTTAAAGTGTGAGACCAAGCGTTTCCCCAACATGCATGGGGCTCCCCAGCAGCCCCGTGAAGTGGGGATTATTATCCCCATTTTCCAGATGAGGAAACTGAGGTCCAGAGAGTTTAAGTAATTTATAGTGAATTGTAGAACTGGGTTGAAACATAGATCTATCTGATGACAGAACCTGCAATTAAAAAAAAAAAAAAAACCTATTGAAGTACAAACTAGCTAGGGAAAGGCCTGGAAAGGGTGACTGGACAGTCTGATGAATTTCCACAAGTGAACATACCTTCGCTGAGGCCTCCCTGCCACTTTCTAATCACTGCTTCTTTTTTTTTTTTTTAATTTTATTTATTTATGATAGTCATACAGAGAGAAAGAGAGAGAGGCAGAGACACAGGCAGAGGGAGAAGCAGGCTCCATGCGCCGGGAGCCTGATGTGGGATTCGATCCCGGGTCTCCAGGATCGCGCTCTGGGCCAAAGGCAGGCGCCAAACCGCTGCGCCACCCAGGGATCCTAATCACTGCTTCTCTGCAAAGGGAATCGCTACCCTGACTTCTAACACCATGGATTCATTTTGCCTATTTCCTCCCCTTTCTGATATAGACTCTGGGAGGAAGATAGTTTGGATTAATTCCTTACTTTCTTTGGTTCTGTAAATGGTTGACTGTTTTCTATCTTGTTCACTCACTTCGAATGTGAAGGTTCAGTTTTCATTCTCTCTCAGCCACTTGTCGCTGAGGAGCTACACTCTCAGCATCACTTAATGAACTCCAGCCGCATCTAAATGTGGACCTCTTTGGTGTTCAGGTCATTTTCTTAACTTTTATTGAATTATACATTTTTTAAAATCACACATCATAGTATACAGGTCCCAAATATTCACAAAGTGAACATATCTGTATATCTAGCACTCAGATGAGGGACTAGAAGCTTCTCAGCACCCAGCCAAATCCACAAAGTAACTGCAGTCCTATCTTCTATTACCATAGATCAGATTATTCTGTTGTTTTCTTAACTCAATGGAGTAAAACTTGAATGGATTCATTCAGTGTGTAATATGTTATATGCTCTTTGTGCCTAACTCCTTTTACTAAACATTGGGAGGTTCATCCAAGCTGTTGTGTTAACAATCATTTGTATGTTCTTATTTCCCTTAATTTCATTGGTGAGGGGCAGCCCCAATGGCCCAGCAGTTTAGCACCGCCTTCACCCCGGGGTGTGGTCGTGGAGACCCGGGATCGAGTCCCACATCGGGCTCCCTGTGTGGAGCCTGCTTCTCCCTCTGCCTGTGTCTCTGCCTCTCTCTCTGTGTGTCTGTCATAAATAAATAAATAAATCTTAAAAAAGAAATTTCATTAGTGAGTATACCGTAATTATTCATTCTAACGTCAGGGGCATTCAGACTCTTTTCTGGTTTTAGCTATTCTGAATAATGCTTCTGTAAACATTCTAGTTTGTGTCTTTGGGGGAACATGTATATGTGCATCTCTGTTGGGTGTATGCCTAGGAGTGGAATTTCTGGACATTGAACATATGTGCATATTCAGCTTTAGAAGATTGTCACACAGTATTCTGTTATATTGTCAATCCACACCAGTTTGCACTCCCACCCGCAGCTTGGGTGACATCCCATTGTTCCATCTTCACCACAGCACAGGCTTGTTATTGCCTGGATTGTTTCCAGTTGAGCCATTCTGGTGGATGGAAAATGGTACCGCAGGTGGTTTTACTGATACTAATGAAGCTGAGTCCTTTTCTATATGTTTCCATATGTTCTCTATCCTTTATGGAATACCTATTCAAGTCTTTTGCTCATTTTTTAGTTGAATGCTATGTCCTTTTTTTTTTTTTTTTTTTTTTTTTGCTATGTCCTTTTAAAAACAGTTTGGAGGAGTTGCTTGAGTAGTTCAGTTGGTTAAACATCTGACTCTTGATTTCAGCTCAGGTCATGACCTTAGGATTCATAGATCAAGCCCTGGGATGGGCTCTGCTCAGTGGGGAGTGTGCTGGGGATTCTCCCTCTTCCTCCGCACCTCACCCTGCTCACTTGTGTGTATGTGCACAAATGTGCATGCACATTCTCTCTCTCTCTCTCTCAATTAATAAATAAATCTTTTGAAAAAATAATTTGGAAGCACCCGGCTTGCTCAGTCGGTAGAGCATATAACTCAGGGTTGTGAGTTCAAGCCCCATAATGGGTGTAGAAATTCCCCAAATCTTTAAAAAAAAAAAAAAGATTTGTAGAAAATGTTTATATATACTGAATATGAGTCATTTGATGGATATATTATTGGAAATATCTTCTAGTCTATGGCTTATCCTTTCTCTTTCTTAATAATATCTTTTGATGGACAGAGTGTTATGTTTTAAGGCAGTACAATTAATTCCTCTTTGTGGTTTCTAGGGGTTTTTTGTACCTTGTTTAAGAAATGATTGCCTACTCTAAAATCATAAGATAGACTCCTATGTTTTCTTCTAGAAACCTTGTTGTAGGGGATCCCTGGGTGGCGCAGTGGTTTAGCGCCTGCCTTTGGCCCAGGGCGCGATCCTGGAGACCCGGGATCGAGTCCCACGTCGGGCTCCCGGTGCATGGAGCCTGCTTCTGTCTCTGCCTCTCTCTCTCTCTCACTGTGTGTCTATCATAAATAAATAAATAAGAAACCTTGTTGTATTACCCTTCACATATAGGTCTGTGGTCCATCTTCAATTAATTTTTGTGTATGTATGAACAGAAGTTTCTTCACTTCAATGCAGATTGCTTTATAATTTTTCCTTTATGAGTCTTATTTAAGGAATCTTTACCTAGCTCGAGGTCATGAAGATAGTAGGAAACTTTAGGGGTTGTTGGGGTTTTTTTTTTTTAAGGCTTTTTTTTTTTTTTTTTTTTTTTTTAGTAATCTCTACACTCACGACCCCAAGATCAAGAGTTACACGCTCCACCAACTGAGCCAGCCACGTGCCTCAACTTTTCTTTTCTTTCTTTCTTTCTTTTTTTTGTTCTATAGTCTCTATGCCCAAGGTGGGGCTTGAACTCACAACCCCAAGTCAAGTGTCACATGCTCTTCTGACTGAGCCAGCCAGGCACCCCCTAACTTTAGTTTTTTAATAACAGTTTTATTGAGCTACTGTTCCTATACCATACAGTATACCTATTTAACATAGATAATTCTGTGGTTTTTAGTATATTCAGAGTGTGTGACTGCTACCATAATCAATTTTCGAACATTTTTATCACCCCAGAAGAAACTCTACCCATTAGCAGTCATTCTCCATTCCTCACTACCCCCCAGCCCTAGGCTGCCGCTAATCTATTTCTGTCTCTACAGCTTTGCCCATTTGGGCTGAACATTTCATATAAATGGAATCATGTAATATATGGCCTTTTGTTTGGTTTTTCTCACTTAGCAGTGTTTTCAAGGTCTGTCCATGTTGTAGCAGGTGTCAATACCTCATTCCCGTTATGGCTGAATAATATTCCATTATATAGATAGACCACTTCTGTTTATCCATGCATCAGTTGATGGAAAGAGTTTCCACTTTCTGGCTATTATGAATAATACTGCTGTGAACATTAATGTATAATTTTTTATGTGGACATCTATTTCGCTTCTCTTGGGAGGAGCCTCCATTCTTAATCCTCTACAGATTCAGTGACAACATGTCTATAAGGCCCTGGTATATATGGAATGTTCACACAGTGACAGCTGTTTATGGATTAGGTTACATAGTATGGGACACACCAGTGTCACTGTTAATGAAAGACCCTGTTATCCTCACCCAGACATTGAATCCCCAGCACATGCATGTCTGCCCACAGACACTGTGAAGGGATAAAAATGCTTAGACAAGGCCCCTTCTTTTTGCAGGTCAAAGCACACATAGCTAGTGGCATAGCAGAGGGGAGCAGGGAAGGAATCAGGAGCCCTGGGGCATGCTTCTGCTAAGCTGCTAATTTGAGTATGACATTTCCTCAGTTTCCCTACTTAGAGAGTGGGCATAGGGCAGCCAGTGGTTGTGACTTTTATGTGGGGCTCACTTAGCTGCTTCTTGTTCCCTAGGCTGTGGTTCTGCCAATGATCCTGTGAGTGCTGAAGAGTCACCACTGCCCCTAGGGGCCCCTGTCCTAGATCTGTCCATCTGCCTCCCCCAGCATGGCGTCTGACACCCCCGAGTCCCTTATGGCCCTCTGCACCGACTTCTGCCTGCGCAACCTGGATGGCACGTTGGGCTACCTGCTGGAAAAGGAGACTCTGCGACTACATCCAGACATCTTCCTGCCCAGCGAGATCTGCGACCGGCTTGTCAATGAGTGAGCAGGCGGGGGGCTGGGGCACGGCCATGAGTCTTAGCTTGACAGAGTGTGGAGGCTCTGAGACCGTCAAGTGCACTAGGTGGGGATGTGGCTATGGACACACATGTGTGACGGTGTGTGCATGCCCTTGGGTATCAGTGGGCACAGGAGAACACTGGTATATTCATAACCATAAAGTTACATGTGTGCCTGTTGGTATGTGTGTGGAGGGGTGTCTGTGTTTAGGAATGGGTATATACACACATGGGCATCTGCAGCACGGGGTGTGTTTGAGTATATAATTGCAAGTGCGCATTACATCTATGAGAGGTCAGAGCCTTTGGCTCAGGTCATGATCCCACGGTCTTGGGATTGAGCCCCACAATGGGCTCCCTTGCTCAGCAGGGAGCCTGCTTCTCATTCTCCCCCATCCTTCCCCCTGGCTCTTGCTCTCTCTCGCGCTTGCTCTGCTCTCTCTCTCAAACAAATAAATAAATAAAATCTTTTTAAAGAAAATTAAAAGCAACCTGCATAATAAACAAAGGAGTTCTGTGCTGATCCATATGTGTGTATATGCCTGTGTGTGTACTGATAACAAATAATGGATCCATGACCAGGAATCAAATCATTCAGAAAATCTTTGTGTGGACCCTCCAAGGGACTCCTCACTATTAGAGGGTCCTAGCAATAGGATATACTTTCACTCACCTCAGGAAGTTCGGTCTGGATGCCCAGAAAGGAAATTGTTAGAGCAAACAGTTGCATATAAAAGTGGGAACTTGTGGGGTGCCTGGCTGGCTCAGTTGGTGGAGCGTGTGACTCTTGATCTTGGGGTTATGAGTTTGAGCTTCATGCTGGGGGTGGAGATTATTTAAAAATAAAATCTTTTTTTCTTAAGATTTATTTATTTGAGAGAGAGAGAGAGAGCATGAGCAGGAGGGAGAGAGAGAGAGAGAGAGAATACCAAGCAGATTCCTCACAGAGTACAGAGCCTGACAAGGGGCTCAATTAAGCTACCAGGCACCCTCTATTTTATTTTGTTTTTAAATATTTTATTTTTAGGGGTGCCTGGGTGGCTCAGTCGATTGAGCAGCTGACTCTTGATTTTGGCTCAGGTCATGATCTCAGGACTATGAACTTGAGCCCCACATTGGACTCCATGCTCAGCAAGAAGTCTGCTTCTCTCCCTCTCCCTCTGCCCCTCCCCTTGCTTGCTCACTTTCTCTCTAAAATGAATAAATAAATCTGAAAAACATAAATAAAATAAATCTGAAAAAGAAAAGAAAAAAAAGTGGGAACTTTTATGTGATCTGAGGACAGAGCCCGACTTGTAAGCATGTTCTGAGCATTTAAGGTGGATCAGGCACTTGCTTGGATGCTTTGCAGACCAGAGTTATGTCCATTTTACAAATGAAAAAACTAAAGTCTGGGGAAGTTCCATGACTCGTGTGAAGTTGCCCAGGTAATGAACAGCCAAGCCAGGATTTAGATTCCAGAATGTTTGACTCCAAAACCACCAGACCGAGATTCTTGCATCAACTGTCATCTCAAACAGGGTCTTATTGGGCGCTTGTCCTATACCCAGCTGGAAGTGTTAAACCCCTTGGCTTAATCTTCCTGTTAAAAAGGGTCCTGGGAGGAGCCGATCAAGGAACAGGAGCTGGTTTAAAGATGAGGAGTATGGACGTGTATGTTTGTAATAGATGTGTACAGTTTGAGGAAGAAGAGTTTAGGATTTGCTCTTGATTGGAGGTCCCTTCATCACCTTTGCTCTCCTCATGCCTGGGGCCACTCTTCGTCTCACCTGCAGGGAGATCAGGATCCACTCCGGTACTGTTAGAAAGAGGGCTAGGGGATGGAGATGGAAGTTACTGACTAGTGATGAGGGAAGGTTTCAGAGATAGGAGGGCTGGTGCCGAGCCTTGAGGGAGGATGAGGGTCCCTGGGCCCTTCCCGCTAGCCAGGCCTTCTTCCCTCCCAGGTACGTGGAGCTGGTCAATGCCGCCTGCAACTTTGAGCCGCATGAGAGCTTCTTCAGCCTTTTCTCTGACCCCCGAAGCACCCGCCTCACCCGGATCCATCTCCGAGAGGACCTGGTGCAGGACCAGGACCTGGAGGCCATCCGCAAGCAGGTGAGACCTGCGTCACCAGCTAGTGGGGATGGGCATGGGGAGGCCAGCCTGAAGCAGTCAGTGAGTCCGGGGCCGGGGCGCTCGCCTCCAGCACAAGAATTGGGCGCTCCCCTACCTTGTGCATGCCCTTCTGCGAGCCCACCTGTGGTCTGGGGCCAGGCCTGGAGGGTGGGGAGAGGCTGTGTCAATAACAGAGCTGTGCCTGCTGCTAGGACCTGGTAGAGCTGTACTTGACCAACTGCGAGAAGCTATCAGCCAAGAGTCTGCAGACGCTGAGGAGCTTTAGCCACACCCTGGTGTCCTTGAGCCTCTTCGGCTGTGCAAACATTTTCTATGAGGAGGAGAACCCAGGGGGCTGTGAAGACGAGTGCCTCGTCAACCCCACCTGCCAGGTGCTGGTCAAGGACTTTACCTTTGAGGGCTTTAGCCGCCTACGCTTCCTCAACTTGGGCCGCATGATTGATGGGGTCCCTGTGGAGTCCCTGCTACGGCCACTTAACTCCCTGGCTGCCTTGGACCTCTCGGGCATCCAGACGAGCGATGCGGCCTTCCTGACCCAGTGGAAAGACAGCCTGGTGTCCCTTGTACTCTACAACATGGACCTGTCAGACGACCACATCCGGGTCATCGTCCAGCTGCACAAGCTGCGGTGAGCTGCTGGCCCAGAGCTCACTGGAGTAGGGGTGGAGAGGTGGGGGTTGGCAGTCCCAGGAGGCTTGGGAGCCCCTGGCTGGGCAGGAGTGGGCTTGGAAGATGCAGTCCCCTTTCTTAAACCCAGTGTTTTGGCTGCATCAAGGCTGTTCAGGGCCTTAGGGTGCCAGCAGGTTCTCCCCCAGAATGCCCTGGAGCAGTTGTGGCATGGGCTGAAAGAGCAAGGGTCTCTGAGGCAGCCCCAACCTGTGTCCAGCTCCTGACCTGTGACCCCCACTCCAATCTCCAGACACCTGGACATCTCCCGAGACCGCCTCTCCAGCTACTACAAGTTCAAGCTGACTCGCAAGGTGCTGAGCCTCTTTGTGCAAAAGCTGGGGAACCTGATGTCCCTGGACATCTCTGGCCACATGATCCTGGAGAACTGCAGCATCTCTAAGATGGACGAAGAGGCAGGGCAGACTAGGTGGGGACCCACCCGCCATGGTTGCCAGCAGGGTGTCCAACAAGCATCCCTATGCCAGGTCCTATGCTGGGTGCTGGAGATAAAGAAATGAATCAGGCCCTGCCCTTTTGAGTCTGTATGAACTAGTAGGGACAGAGGAGCCATTATTAGGACTGCGGTAGGGGAGGCACAGGGCTGTGGGGTTGCCCTGAGGATCAGGATGGAGGAAGGAGGAATGACATCCAAGCTATCCTGAAAGCTCCTGAGTTTGCCAGAGGAAAGGTATCCCAGCAGAAGGAACAGCATACAGAAAGGCTGGAAGGTACAAGCTTGAGGAGTGACCAGGAAATTAGGATGCTCAGACTGGCTAGAGATGGGTGGTGATTGGATGGGCCAGCAGTATCTGCCATGTATTAGGTTTCACAGCAGATAGGTTGCTTCCTGGCTTGTTTGGTTGAGAGGTCCCATTTAAACCCATCCAGCTATAATTGGCTATAAGCCCTACCCCCAGCCATACTTTCGCAGGGTTTGGTTGATTGGTGTGTCTCTTCATGATTGTCGGTAGAACTTTACATAAAGGTAATAATACATCCTCACTAGAATGGTACATAGTATTTTCCAAAGATGGCTGCAACAATATCTCCCATCCCACATGTTATACAATGTGACCTTGCTACCCTTCCATCAGGAGGTGTGGATCTATGTCCTCTGTCCTTAAAAAGCAGGAAAAAAAAAAAAAAAGATGAGGCAGGAAGGCCTAGAAGAGGGCCCCAAGTAAATGCTTAGTTACCCCCAAGGAGAAGCTCTCCTAAACCCAGGGCAGCCCCAGTCCATACGCCACTGACCCTGACACCCTCTTCCCCCAGCATTGAGCCTTCCAAGAGCAGCATCATGCCTTTCCGGGCCCTGAAGAGGCCACTGCAGTTCCTAGGGCTCTTCGAGACCTCTCTGTGCCGCCTCACACACATTCCCGCCTACAAAGTGAGAAAGGGAGTCGGGGAGGGGAGGAATAGGGAGCCCTGGCACCAAGGAAGGGGGCGGGATGGAGGCCCCAAGGTGTCTGCCCTGGATCTAGAGATGGAGCTGGCATCTGGGGATCCCCCAGTTAGCTTCTTCCGGGTGGTTTTGAACATGTTCCATTTCCAGGTAAGTGGTGACAAAAACGAGGAGCAGGTGCTGAATGCCATAGAGGCCTATACGGAGCACAGGCCTGAGATTACCTCACGGGCCATCAACCTACTTTTTGACATCGCGCGTATCGAACGCTGCAACCAGCTTCTTCGGGCCTTGAAGGTCAGCCTCAACCCTGGGGGTCCTCGGTCTCCTGTCCATCCCCACTTGGCAGGTGTTAGACTTGGTTGAGCTGCGTGCCCAGAGCCCCCATCTCTTCTCTGCACCTCTTCCCCAGAACAGGAGCAGTCCTACCCCCCTGAACCCCAGGCCTGCAGGGCCTAACTTATTCCAGCACTTTTTCCCAGAACTGTGGCCCTGCCCTAGTCTCTGCCCCCAGCCCTCACTTCTGCTCTCAGAGAACAGGATTGGGGAAAGCTGTACCCCAGAGGACCTCTCCAGGCCCCCTTGCAGAGCCCTAGGCCTGGCCTTGCACAACTCTAACAGGACTTGCCAACCCAGGCCTACCCTGTCTTCATATAGCTGGTCATCACAGCCCTCAAGTGCCACAAGTATGACAAGAACATTCAAGTCACAGGCAGCGCTGCCCTCTTCTACCTGACCAATTCCGAGTACCGCTCAGAGCAGAGCATCAAGCTGCGCCGACAGGTCATCCAGGTGGTGCTGAATGGCATGGAATCCTACCAGGAGGTGACGGTGAGCCCCCTGCCCACTATGGCCCTGCATGCTCTGGCCCAGCCACCCCTCCTCCTGTTCACCCTGTGTCCCAGCCTCACAAACTTAGTCCCTCATGAGGCCATGCTTGTTCGAACCCTTTTTTGCCTGGCTCTGTACTGCCCCCCACCCCCACCCCTCTTACCCACTGTACACTCCCAGACTCTGGGACCTGACATTCAAGACCCTGTAACCTGGCCCCACCTGACCAGTCCCCACCTGACCAGTCCATCACCCACTGCCACCCTCCACTCAGGGACCCTGTTCTCCTGCCTCAGGCCTCTGCTCAGGCTGACTCCTTAGCCCTTCTGCCCAGTAACGCTCTGCTGGGTGGGGGATTGTTTTCCAATAGCTGATTTTATTATAAAAGTGACAAAAATTTTTACCTTAGAAAATTTATAATTACATATATAAAGAAAAAAAGAAACAATCCTGCCACCCAGAGATAGCCACTATTGATGTTGGATACCTGTTGTTCTGGATTTAGCCTGTGCATGTTTATTTAGTAGATGGGGTCATTCTGCACTTACTGTTTGCATAACATAGATTTTTATTTCATCAGTGTCTTATGACTGTGAACATCTCCCATTTCACAAACGTTTTTACAACAGAATTTTTAAAATAATATTTATTTTCTATTTTCAAAAGTAAGACACCTAATGCTGAGAAAACAAATTCAAGTACCATTGACCCTTGAACCACATGGGTTTCAACCGTGTGGGTCCACTTAGATGCAGATTTTTTTTTTTAAGGTTTTATTTATTTATGTATTTGAGAGGCAGGGGGAGAAAGAGCAGGGGAAGGAGCGAGGAAAGGGACAAGTGGACTCCATGCTGAGCACAGAGCCAGGGAGCCCAACGCAGGGCTCATCCCTAGATTCCTGAGATTATGACCTGAGCAGAAATCAAGAGTCAGACGCTCAACCAACTGAGCCACCAAGGCTCCGCCTGAAAAAAAAAAAAAAAGATTTATTTATTTACTTGAGAGAAATCAAGCAGGAGCAGGGGGAGGGGCATAGGAAGAGAGTGTGAGAAACTCTCAGGCAGGCTCTACCCAGCACAGAGTGCCATGCAGAGCTCTTGATCTCATGACCCTGAGATCATGACCAGAACTAAAATCGAGTTGGATGCTTAACCAACAGCCACCCAGGTGCCCCTGGATGCAGATTTTATTTGACAAATACAGTACAATGCCAATGTATTTTCTCTTCCTTATGATTTTCTCACATTTTCTTTACTTTAGCTTACTTTATTATAAGACATGTACATGATACATACAATACACAAAATATGCTAATTGGCCATTGATGCTTATCAGTAAGGGTTTCTTGAAGTCCACAGTAGGCTATTAGTGGTGAAGTTTTGGGGGGAGTCAGAAGTTACAAGCGGATTTTCAGCTGCAAGGAAGTGGGTGGGGAGGAGGCCAGTGCCCCAACTGTCAGGTTGTTCGAGGGTCAACCGTAATATGAAAATGTGTTAACTACAGAGTGAGAGTTGTTCACAGTCCAGCTTGCCTCCCCCTCACAGCTGGGTCTAACCATTGTTTTCTAGTTGTTGCTGTCAGCAGAGTGTTCAGTATCCTCACCCAGGGAAGGCCGCTCTGGTGCCAACTGTGTGCTAGAGCTGGGAGGCAGTAGCCAAGCCCTATCCCCATAGGCCCAGGCTCCGGTTACTGAATCAGCCTGGGTGGTTGAATATTTAGGTTACTTTCTTATTATTTGCTATTTCAAATAAGGTTTTGCTGACTATACTCCATTGATTATCCTTCAAATACATGACTAAAAGTGGAATTGCCCGAGCAATGAATGGATAGGTGTATTTTTAAAGCATTTGGGATGTATTCTCGAATTAATCTCCAGCAAGGCTTTGGTAGAGATATATAGCCTCTGCAAGGATGAGAAGACCTGCTTTTCCAATGCCTCTAAACTCCAGGGTTTAGAGCAGCTATTTTCTACGTTGAGATTGATTTTATAACCAGCAAAAAGGGGTGTCTTTTTGGGTGAAAAAAATGCTAGTTGAAGACTCCCAAACAAAATAATAAACTCTATCAGGGGCGCCTGGGTGGCTCAGTGGTTGAGTGTCTGCCTTGGGCTCAAGTCATGATCCCAGGGGTCCTGGGATTGAGTCCTGCATTGGGCTCCCCACAGGGAGCCTGCTTCTCCTTCTCCCTCCACCTGTGTCTCTGCCTCTCTCTCTCTCTGTGTGTCTCTCATGAATAAATATATAAAATCTTTAAACCCTATCAAAGAAATGGAAATTAAAATAATGATATATCACATTTCATTTCAAGAGACCAATGATCCCCAAAATGACGGGAGTCTGTAGAGAGCACTTTTGCCTACTTCCCACTGGTAAGGTATGAACAAATGGCAGAATTTGCCAAAACTATAAATGCATTTATCTTTGGGCCTATGTATTCCACAATTGAAATGTTTTTAGAGGAAAAATATATAATACATCCACCTTTTAAAAAAATTTTTTTTTAATTTTTATTTACTTATGATAGTCACAGAGAGAGAGAGAGAGAGGCAGAGACATAGGCCGAGGGAGAAGCAGGCTCCATGCACCGGGAGCCCGATGTGGGATTCGATCCCGGGTCTCCAGGATCGCGCCCTGGGCCAAAGGCAAGCGCCAAACCACTGCGCCACCCAGGGATCCCTACATCCACCTTTTTAAATTAAAGAAAATTAGAGAAAACCAGAATGTTTTAGCAATAGGGACCTGGAAAAGTAACATACAATCCATCCACACAGTGTGAAAAAATGTCCACTGCATATTGATAAGTGAAAAGTTTTGGACCAATATATATAATATCTTTTTTTCCGTCTCCTCTCCCCCAAGTATATATTTGCATGTGCATAATAGAAAAATCTAGAAGAATGTGCACCAAACTTTTAACAGCCATTACTTCTAGGGAATAAAGTGAGAGACTTTAACTTTTCACTCAAATACTACTACTTGAACTTTTATAGTGAATAAGTATTAGCTCTTGTAATTTAAAATACATTTTTTTCTCAAATTAAAAAATATATGTATATATTTGGGGGAAAAAAGAGATAACTAAGGGTGATACATCTCTAAATTACATAATTAGGGATGCCTGGGTGGCTCAGCGGTTGAGCGCCTCCCTTCTGCCCAGGGCATGATCCTGGAGTTGCGGAATTGAGTCCCACATCAGGCTCCCAGCATGGAGCCTGCTTCTCCCTCTGCCTGTGTCTCTGCCTCTCTCTCTCTGTGTCTCTCATGAATAAATAAAAAATAATTTTTTAAAAGAAATAAATAAATTATAAATTATGTAATTAATAAAATACAAAGTTCTCCCCAAATCTAACAAGAAAGGATGGAAAGAAATTAAATTACAGGCAAATGCTCCGAGAATACTTGCAAAAAAATTTAAAAGCCCACAGACAACACCTGGGTGGCTCATCGGTTGAGCACCTGCCTTCAGCCCAGGGTGTGATCCTGGAGACCCAGGGTCGAGTCCCACATTGGGCTCCCTGCATAGAGCCTGCTTCTCCCTCTGCCTGTGTCTCTGCCTCTCTCTCTCTGTCTCTCATATATAAAATCTTTAAAAAAATTAAGTGGCTATTAGGTCTTGGATGATTTAAAAAAAAAAAAAAAAGAAAAGAAATCAAAGATGTTAAGCCATGTTAGGCCTCCTACTCTGCCACTGGGACTGTAAACTGGTACAGCCACTTTGGCAAACAGTCTGGAGTCATGGTCAAGTTGAAGACATGCATGCCATGTGACCCAGAAGCCCATGTGCATGGACACCAGGATGCATGCACGAGACATTGAAGTTGCCAAACACGGAAGCCCCCTCAGATGTCCATCAACAACAGGATGGATGAATAAATTGAAGCACCTTAATGCAGTGCCAAAATGAATGCTCTTCAGCTATTCAGAACAACATAGTTGATCTTGCAAACCTATGGTTGAACAACAATAAGCAAGATGCTAAAGAATCTTTCATACAGAATAGCGGGGAGAGTAGTTCTCTATAGTGGAAGATGGGCTGATGATGACTAGGAGGGGACCTATGGGGACTTCCAGGTGCTGGCAGTATTCTATTTTCCTGACCCAGGTAGTGGTTACCTGGTTGCTGAAAAGCTTGTTAGCATCATAAATGCTCGTAAAACTACACATTTGTGTTCTATGCCCTCTTATGTATGAAGATTATATTTCACTCTTTTTTTAATGTTCAAAAAAAAAAAAAAGCCTTAGTCTCCTCTTCCAGAAAGCCTTCCTAGACCACCACAGTTCTGGGTGATCTCACATGCCTTGAGAGCACCCCATAAAGCCCAGCTCCCAGTCTGACCCTGACTGCTTCACTTGTGTCCCGGCCCAGGTCCAGCGGAACTGCTGCCTGACCCTATGTAACTTCAGCATCCCCGAGGAGCTGGAGTTCCAGTACCGCCGGGTCAACGAGCTCCTGCTAAGCATCCTCAACCCCACGCGGCAGGATGAATCCATCCAGCGCATCGCTGTGCACCTGTGCAACGCCCTGGTCTGCCAGGTGGACAATGACCACAAGGAGGCTGTGGGGAAGATGGGCTTTGTCGTGGTGCGTGCCCTTGGGCTGCCCTGCCTCCCCTTTCTCCCTCCCTCCTAGCCAGCCTTTTCCAGAGCCCTCTACTGCATGCTGGATTTAGGCTAGACCAAAGAAAGACTCTCTTCACCTTGAACCTGATTTATGTCCCTGGAGATTTGCTCTGCCTAGAGCACACTGGCACCTTCTCCTGGCCACTCCAGCTGCCCATTGGGTCTCCCACCGTCCAAGCCACTCCTGGCTCCTCAGACCAGGTCCCCTGTTAGGTCTTTCTCACTAAGTGTCTGTTTAATATTGGCCTCCCCAGTGGGTTGTGAGTTCTGGAGGGAAAGACACCATCCTTGTTCCTTCTCCTGTCACACCATCCCCAGCACTTCCTAGTGTGTGGCCTAGGATGCACAGTGGAGAGGTAAGTATTTGCTGAAGAACAGAAGGAAAGAATGAGGAAGGAGTATCTAGCCTCCTCCTTTTACTTTGTCACTGGACAGGCTGGAGCCCACAGACGGGGTGGGTGGGCCCAGACCCAAAGCTACACGAGGAACCAAGGTGCAGCTGGGACTAGCACCCAGGCCTTCAGATGCTAGGGACCAAGTCTATGTGGTTTGTACCTCTTCAAACAGCTCCCCCAGACCAGATAAGGCAGATTTGGTCTCGTCAGGATGCATTAGCCAGGAGTAGAAGTGCTGACTCTCCTCTCTCCATCTTGGTTCTTGGGGGACAAGTAGCTCTTGAGCCAAGCCCTGCCTGTGTCCCCATTCCCCCCAGCAAGTTTTCTTCTTTGCCCACAGACCATGCTGAAGCTGATTCAGAAGAAGCTGCTGGACAAGATAGTAAGTCAAGTCTTCATGAAGCCACTCTGCCCTTCCCTAGCCTGAGAAGGGGTGGTTTGCCCCTGGAGGATACCCATATTTTGTCAGGGGATGCCCTCATGGGTGCCAGGGGCCCGCATGGCCCTCCAAGTGAACCATGCTGAGCACCCCCTCCCTTCAGTGTGACCAGGTGATGGAGTTCTCCTGGAGTGCCCTGTGGAACATCACAGACGAGACACCTGACAACTGCGAGATGTTCCTCAATTTCAATGGCATGAAGCTATTCCTGGACTGCCTGAAGGTACTGCCCATCTCCAGTGGCAGCAGCCTCCTTAACCACCCACATGGCCACTCTTCTATCCGTAGGCATCCTACCAGCCAGATCTATCAGCAACCCCTCTCCCCCTGGTTCCCACAGAAGGGCGGCAGGGGCCGACTTACAGGCCCACACCCCCTTAGAGCCCTCCCTCCAAGGGAAAACCCGGTCCCATCATTCTCTACACCAATTTCTCAGACTGCCCACAGTCTGGCTGGGGTCCACTGGACAGCATTCTGACCAGTAGGACAGTCTTTTAAAACTCATCCTTGGGGCACCTGCCTGGCTCAATTGGTAGAACATGTGACTCTTGATCTCAGGGTCATGAGTTCAAGCCCCACTTTGGGCATAGAGCTTACTTTTTAAAAAATAAGTAGTAACAATTCTAAAAATAAATAAAACTTGTTTTCTTACTTTAGTTTTTATAAATTTTCCCTTAAACTAATATTTTGAGTTTTTGGCAAATAGAACCACATTTGTCCTAGTTGGAAGTTTATAGGTCAGATCTCGACTCAGCCTTTGATTTTGTAGCAAGGAGTCCTCACCATTTTAAGCCATATGGTATAGGGGATCCCTGGGTTGCTCAGTGGTTTGGCGCCTGCCTTTGGCCCAGGGCGCGGAGTCCGTATCGGGCTCCTGGCATGGAGCCTGCTTCTCCCTCTGCCTGTGTCTCTGCCTCTCTCTCTCTATGTCTATCATGAATAAATAAACCTTTAAAAAAAAATCCATACGGTATATACCCAGTGCTGTACTAGGTACACTAGAAGGTATGAGGGCAGGCTGTTGCTCCCCCCTCTTTGTCTGGTTGGAATGGCCAGATACCCATAAGGTTTCTAGGTTAACAATACCAGAACTTCAAAACAAAAATCAAACCAGACACTAAGTGCTAATTGAAGTGACCCCATTGGCTCTCATTTTGCCAGGAATTCCCAGAGAAGCAGGAACTGCATCGGAATATGCTAGGACTCTTGGGGAATGTGGCAGAGGTGAAGGAGCTGCGGCCTCAGCTAATGACTTCCCAATTTATCAGTGTCTTCAGGTGGGTATTTCTTTCCTTTCTCTTTTTGCCTTGGCTGCCAGGATGTTCAGGGCTCTGGTCTGTGTTCAGCTGCAGCAACTGCTCTCTGCCTAAGTTTCTGTTAGAAATGTCCCCTTGCGTCCAAGTCCCTGCTCCGCTGTGTTGAGTATACTTGGACCCAAGCTCGAGCTTGTAAATAAACCCTCGTGTGTTTGCAAAAAAAAAAAACAGAAAGAAATGTCCCCTTGTGTCTACATGTGGTTTCTTTCAAGCCTCCATAAATGATCCTCTTGTAGCTGTGTCTTCAGCGACCTAAGATCTTTAGAAGTCACTTGAGTATGGATAATAGAGAAATCAGTGATACCTCTGGCATCTGGTCAATAAGCTGGGGTCCAGCAGCTGGGGTCTGAAGAGGGACTTGGAGGGATTTTTCTCTCTTCTTGGCAGCAACCTGCTGGAGAGCAAGGCTGATGGGATCGAGGTTTCCTACAACGCCTGCGGCGTCCTCTCCCACATCATGTTTGATGGGCCTGAGGCGTGGGGCATCTGTGAGCCCCAGCGAGAGGAGGTGGAGGAGCGCATGTGGGCAGCCATCCAGAGCTGGGATGTCAACTCTCGGAGAAACATCAATTACAGGTGCAGGGTGGTGTGTGGGCGGGGTCCATGGGGAGACAGGTCGCTCATGCCCAACAAGGCCTGGGGAGAGCCTCCTGCCTTCCTTCTAGTCCCCTTTTCAGCTCTCGCTGAGGCACAAAGCTCACGCACAGCACACAGCACACATCTTACCCATAAGGCTGGGCACGTCTTTCACACACATCAACACCTGTGTGGATGCAAAGTTTGCCATTGACAAACATTTGAGACATGTTTACCTGTGGGAAGAAAGAAGAGGAAAATATAAACACACTCTAGGAAACAAAACAGAAACCACTCATGAGCTCGTTCCTGGAAACAATCTCTGCTCACAATCTGGCGCCTCCCCTCCCAGCAGTTTCCCTCTACTTTGATTTAATTGTTTGCAATGCAGCTAGTGTCAGGTCTTCTAGGGCATGGGTCTCTCTCCTTGTTCTATGACTGGGTCACTTTGTGGTGCGGATGAGCCATCTTGTCCTGATTGACATTGACATTGAAAACCCATATTGGGAGGATTGGACCCGTGTGGCTTTGCTGATGCTCTGGTGACAGCTGTTCCCAAGGAAATGTGAAGGGGAATCACCAGCCTAGGGGCTTTGCACGTACATTTTTCAGGCTCAGACCATGACTCCAGGTGGCCTGCAAAGGCCATTATAAGAAGTACAGTCACACTTCTGTTTCTCAGGGTACTTCTCCCTATCTCCCCAAGAATGGGTCTCTCGTCCTTGCCGAGCTCCTCTATTTCTACACCACCTGATCTATGTCCCTCCTACCTCCCTTACATGCCCATGCTCCTGACCTCTCTCACTTGCAAGCTCCCTCTGTGGAGCCTGAAGGCCAGATGCCTCTGCCTCTGCTGCATCCTACTAGCCTGCTCATGGGTGGCCTATGGAACCCTCCAGGGAGGAGAGCCCTCCAACAGGAGAAGGTGCACTCCCCCACCCCCTGGCATTAGAAGTGACTTTGATCTCTCTTTATACAGGTCCTTTGAGCCAATTCTTCGCCTCCTTCCCCAGGGCATCTCCCCTGTCAGCCAGCACTGGGCCACCTGGGCCCTGTACAACCTTGTGTCTGTCTACCGTGAGTACACACTTGCCCTTTGTTCAGACACAGGGATGCTCACCTGGTTGCGAGCCAACTTGTCCTCAGGGAGCTCATAACCCGGGTGAAAAGTTCTAAGAGAGGTGGCCCCGGTGTCTGTGCCTAGGAGCACAGCCCTCCCCTTTCCAGCAACTGTGGCATGTCCAGCATAATGGTGGGGCCTGCCTCATCACCGGAAGCAAGCCTAGCAGGCCAGACGGCCCATCCAGAGTTCCCAGACAGCTTTCTTAATGCTGCCTGCTTCCACATAAGTGAATAGTCAAAAATCTCTAGGCCTTCTGGAAGACAGAGTAAGACCAACTCAAAGAACTAACCCCTGAGGAAACAGACTTCCAAGGGAACAGGAGAAAACTTTAAAACAATTCTAACTTTTTTAAAAAATATTTTATTTATTTATTCGTGAGACACACAGAGAGAGGCAGAGACACAGGCAGAGAGAGAAGCAGGTTTCCCGCAGGGAGCCTGATGCAAAACTCGATCCCAGGACTCCAGGATCACACCCTGAGCTGGGTCCGACACTCAACCGCCGAGCCACCCAGGCATCCCCAATTCTAACTTCATTCCTCAAAGAGCATCCCATCCTCCCATAGAAGAGCCTGAACCATCCTCTGCCAAGTGGCTCTGGCAGGGAGAGAAAGAAGGTAGAGCACCAGGAGAGCTTGATGGCAGAACAGGTTTGACCATAGTTCTCTCTCCTACTGGTTATGTGAGGTTATTTAACCTCTCTGGGCCTCAGTTTCCTCCATAGAATGGGGACAGGATTAAGGCCTACCTCATAAGATTGATGTGAAAAGAGAACCAGCATAAAGCGCCCAGCCTGGGGCCTGGATCCTGCTCAGTCCCGTTAACTGGCAGAGTGAATCAGAGTGCGGGCTCTGGGGGCAGATACCTGGCTTCAAACCATGGCTCTCCCACTTGCTGTGTTACTTTGAGCAGGTTTCTCAACCTCTCTGTGCCTCAATTTCCTCATCTTTAAAATGGGATAAAAATTGGATTTCTGTCGAATAAGGTATGTAAAGTGATTGGAACAGTGCTTGACCCATACCAACTCTTCAATAAGCATTACCCTTTTTCATTACTACTTAAGGTTAGTGTTACCAAACTACCAGCACCAGACCTCAGAGAGGCACTGTTGTAGTATAGACAAAAGAGCCCTGAGCTGAGACTCCTTTGGAGAAGCACCCAGAATGACTTTGGATGAATTGCTTCATCCCTTTGAACCTCAGTTCTTTCATCTGTAAAATGGAGAGCATAAACGTAGCTCTGACTACATAGAGGCAGGGGTGGTGGTGTTCCACTGAAATGCCCATGTTCTCCATGGAGCATAAAGCCCTGGATCCTGAGCACTAGAATGTGCTTTATTGGTGTAAACCGTAAACCATCCAATAATGGGAAGGAATGCTGGTTCCAACCTGGCTGGCCACCAGAATCACCTTGTAGTATATTGCTAAAAATACAGGGCAGCTCCAGTGGCCCAGCGGTTTAGCGCCACCTTCAGCCCGGGGTGTGGTCCTGGAGACCCAGGATCGAGTCCCACGTTGGGCTCCCTGCACGGAGCCTGCTTCTCCCTCTGCCTGTGTCTCTCTCTCTCTTTCTCTCTGTCATGAATAAACAAATAAAATTTAAAAAATAAATAAATACAGGTTCCTGGATCTGTTGATTCAGAATACTCGAGGGCAGGGCTTGGGAATCTGTATTTTTACAAAAACTTCTCAGGATAGAAGCCACTAGTTTGGGTGTTACTTCCCTTGGGGTGAGCTGTGGAAAGAAACGTGGCTGCGTCCCAAAGTAGCCTTTTTCAAGGACTCACCCCTTGTTCCCCCAGTGGACCCAAGAATCCCGGCCCATGGGGCTGGGCAGACAGATGGTTCCCTGGTGCAGCAGCACCTTCACTGCCCTCCCCCAGGCCTGTGTATCCACCCCCCCTACTCCCTTCTCACCCCCACACACCCCCACCCCAGGGCATCCTTCGCAGTAAGGGTGGGTTCTGGGCCACAGGCTGCTGGAAGACCAGCCCTATCCCCTGTCTGCCCCTCCCTGCAGCGGACAAGTACTGCCCCCTGCTGATCAAAGAAGGGGGGCTGCCCCTGCTGAGGGACATGATCAAGATGGCAACTGCTCGGCAGGAGACGAAGGAAATGGCCCGGTAAGAGACAGCCAGTTTTTCTCCTTGCAGCCTCAGTGTGGGGGATTGGGGGCCACTCGGGCAACTCAGGGTGAAGTGTGGAGGTGGATAGTGTACTGCTTTCCAGCAGGGGCCTCCCTCAGTGTCATTCGGCCACAGTGTGGCCAGAAACTAGCTCGCCCAGCTCCATGAGGAGCATCACTGCCCTCCTGTAAACTTCGTTTTCTCTTACTCCCAATGAATTCCATCCTCTCCCCCTGGCCCTTACCAAGTCAGGTCAAAATTCATCATTTTTGGCCAAAGACCTTCCAAAGAAAGAGAATACTGTGTGATAAAGTATATTCTAGAGAACTGGCGGGTGAAGGCAAATGGGTTTGCACAGGGCAGAGTTGCCAGGGCCAGCTGCTATGCGGTTTCACTCCCGTGCCTGAAACCCCATCATCCCTGATCTCGCACCAGTCCGGGTATGAGCGATTCTCAGGAATGCTGCATGTGGCATCAGCAGTAACAACCTTGCTTCCTCCAGGATCCATTCCAGAAGGGAGCACAGTTACATTGACCCCAGTTCTGAGCCCAGTGTAGTAGAATCAGGAGTATCAGGAGCAGGGATCTGGGACTCAGAAGGACCCAAACAGGGACTCACTGGGTTGTGCAGCATCTGCCGTTTCTGCAGTTCCTTTAGCAAAAGTCACTTCATAAACAATAATTGACAGATTCCTCTCAGTTTGAGAATGGTAAAATGAGTGGTTCTCAAATGTAATCTCCCTGAAGAATCACCTGAAAAGATGTTAAAAATGCACAGGCCCATCCTAGATTTTCTTTCCCAGTAGATCTGGGATTGGGGCCTGGGAATATTCATTATCAACAGTGATCCCAGGAGATTTGAGAAGCTGGGTAAGACTGACCCATAACCTACTCCAGTTCCTCTGAACATCTCTGTAAGACCTGAGACATGTATCCCAGCTGGCTGGCTTGTCTGAAGGAGCTTGTGACACCAAGGGGAGCTCAGAAGTCATTCCGCCCATCCCACTCCTGTACCACTCTGGGCACCCCTTACTTCCTAAAAGGCAGTAGGCACCTCTTTAGCACATGGAGGCTGCAGTGAACACCACTCCTACCTCCAACCAACCCAAAGGCATAGCGTTGAGCCGGAAGGCCATCCGAGGTCCCAGGTGATACCTAACTGCAGTAGGGCAGTGGTTCTCAAGGGTCAGTCTGGAGGGGACACAAGACTGCGGCTCTGAGCACCAGTGGTGGTTCCCAAGACCATGGTGCTGGGCCTGGCCTGGCCGCGTGGAGGGTGTCAGGAGCCCTATTGCTGGCATGGCTGCCCCAGCCCCACCCGGACCTCCTCGAGATCGGGATCTCTGGGCAAATCTGACATGCAGGCAATTTGGAGATCACTAGTAGGCTGCCTGGGTAGGTAGGGGGAAAGTGAAGAAAGCAGGTGGTGCTCAAGAAAGGAGCAGAGAGGGTTGTAAAGGTCAAGCCTGAGCCATTTCAGGGGAGCCCCTAGCCAGAGAGGCCTTGGGGCTGAGAGGTAAGGAAGGGGGTCCCAGGGAGGAAGGAGGGGAGCACAGGGGCCTGATAGTATTGGTGGCCACAGGTGCCATTTCCTAGGCACTGGGCAGGAATCTCCTCAGTCAGTGTCAGCATTACTGTGGACATTTGTTAGCAAACCCATTGGCCTCATCAGCCAGGAGGGGCCAGGCCTACCCGACCCAAGACTGCCCTCTGATCCTCTCTCTCCTGTGGTCTCCAGCAAGGTGATTGAGCACTGCAGTAACTTTAAAGAGGAGAACATGGACACGTCCAGATAGAGGTCTCCACCCCTACGGCCACCACGGCTCTGGACCACAAGGCCAGGAGGAAGCTCTCAAGCAGCCCAGCTGGCAGACCCCCACCGGGGAGCCTCCCGCTGGATGAAGGGACACAGGGGGACTTTTGCACAACCGACGCTTTTCCTTAACATTAGTGAGATATATATATATATTATATATATATATATATATTATATATATATATATATATAATTTTTTTTTGGTTAGGAAGTGTGAAGTTTTGTGTGTATGATTTCTGTACAAAAACAAAAGAAACACTCCTTGAGTCCCCGCAGCTTCCTCGGCCACTTCAAGCCCCAACTCCAAGCCTTCATTGCTGCCACTCACTCCTACTCCCCTCAGACTAAATGCCTCTAACGTTGTGAGTCTGGTCCTTTCCCAGTGACCTCAGACCCTGGCCTCGCTTCCCATTAGGAGAGGCAGAGGGCTTTTGACAGCCCACTTCAGCACCCCAACCCACCCGTCAAAGCCTGAGAACCCCATCTGGGCTCCTGGGTATGGCCGATGGGGTTTGGGATGAAAACCAGCCCCACTGGGCCTCCTGAATGCCTTGGTGCTCCAAGCCACGGGCCATCTGGGGCAAGGAAGTGAGTGCCCAGGCCCAGGCAGCCCCAGCCCCAGAGGACCCTCAGGAGCGGGGCTCCCAGGGGCCCCGCCGTTCTCTGGTCAGGCCTGCCTGAGGCCACGCTGCTATGGAGGCTGCCTCCTGGTCTCCCACCAGGTCCCAGGCTACTGAAGGCCCCAGCCCAGGGCTGGTCAGAACTCAGGCAGATTCCACTGCCCCTTCTGCCAAACATTTTCAGCACCCACCCCGGCCCTGGAAGCCAGCACCGCCAGGGCCAGGGGCTTGTTCCTTACTCCCCAGCCCTTCCTCTGCCCGCAGCACCCATGGTGCCCCAGCACCCCACCAGCAGAACTGAGCCGGCCTCATTTGCCATGCCCCCTCACCTTCCCCGCTGCCCGGAGGACCCCACACTTCTCTCAGGCAGGAGGTCCCCACTCCAGCTGGACCTGCAGCAACAGGCAGCTGCCTCCAGACCAGCACTGGGCACAGCCTGCAGTGGCCCCACGTGGCCCTTCTGAGCCCCTCTTCCCTGCCCCCAGGCTTTACCTTGGGAACCTCTGTGCTGTGTTTCAGAGAAGTATGAGCTACAAATGTATCTTGAAATATCTTGTGGTCCTCCCTTGACGTAACTCCGAATTGCTTCTCTGGAGACAGGCAGTGGTGAGGAGGCCCCTCCAGAACAAGGCACTGGGGAAGCAAGGCCGACTCTGCAGGCACCCCCTCGGGGATGACCTCTCTTCCTTCTTCTTTCCCTGGGCCTGCTTTTGGACTCTCCTGGCATTTCTGCCTCGTGACAGAACAGGCTGGATGAGCAGTCCAAGGGAGAGACACCAGGCCTTCTCCCCTGAAGTCTGTCCCTGCCAGCCCCGGGAAGGGGGCAGCTGCCCTGTGCTTCCCAAGCTCGGCAGACAGGCCACATCTGCCCCTCCCCTCCGTGTTCACCTGGCATGAGCCAGTGCCTGGGCAGAGCTCACATCGCGTTGCTTTACCACCTGGGGCCTGGGTAAATGTACTTTGGGATGTCACAGAAATACATTTTTGTGCAAAGTGGAAAGAGCAGTGTCTTTTTTGCAAAAGGGGTGGGGTCAGGAGAGGGGCTGGAGCCATTTCAAGCACTGGGCCTTGAAGGAGGGGACCTACAATGGGGAGCATGCATCGGGTGGATTTGTGTGCCCAGCTTGGGGACAAGCGGCAGATGGGGCTGAAGGACCTGCCTCCCCTCATTCTCTGCACTCTCCTGTGCCCCGACACTGGGATACAGCTGCAGCAGCCCCACAGGCCACCTGCCTGGGGTGGTGCAGTCTGATGGTAGAGACAATGTTCTGTGTGAGCACGGAGCACAGAGAGAGCACCTCCTGGGGCCGGTAGGAGTAGAGTGGGGCCCTAGGAAACAGAGGTTAGTTGGACAACAGTGTTTCTGTGAGGGAAGGGCACCTTCAGCCTGAGCATCTGACCCTTGATTTTGGCTCAGGTCATGATCTTGGGGTCGAGGGATCAAGCCCCAATGGGGAGTCTGCTTGAGATGCTCTCTCTCCCACTCCTTCTGCCCCTCCTCTCTAAAATTAATAAATAAATCTTAAAAAAAAAAAAAAAAGACAAAGCTTCCAGGCTGGCTATGGGTGAGCTGCGGAAAGAACACTGTCAACAGAGGGCTCAGCTAGAAGGGCTTTACAGGGAGGGCAATTAAGCACCTCCCTGCAGCTGTAGCAGAGCAAAGGAATTAAGGCACAAGCAGGGAGAGATGGAGAATTAGCTGGGAGGGTGGCTTTGCCCTCCAGGCTCCTGAGGTACTTTCAAGGCGGCACCCAATTGAGGAGAGCTGTTCCCCAAAGATGCCAGGTGTGTGTGCCTTGATTCTAGCCATGCTCCCCTGAGGCCTCTTCTCAACTAGGCCACAAACTTGGCCTATAAGAGCCCTACTACGGGCTCTTACCGCAAGTGATTTTGTCCATCTCCCTCCCCTACATTAAAACAACCACTTGGGCACCTGGGGGGGCTCAGTGGTTGAGCGTCTGACTTTGGCTCAGGGAGTGATCCCAGAGTCCCAGGATCAAGTCCTGCCTCCGTTCCCCACAGGGAGCCTCCTTCTCCCTCTGCCTATGTCTTTGCCTCTCTCTCTTTCTCATGAATAAAATCTTTAAAAAACAAATTTTACTGTTTGTCTTAGCCACCACCTGACCAGAGGCCCCCCCACACTACCCTGTCTCTGAGCATTTACTAGAAGGGGTTTACAGTTGTGAATCCTTCCTCTGTCCTTTAAAAATGTATTTGTGTCTCCTACAACTCAGGAGACCCGAAAGCCATTCCTTCAAAGAGGAAGGATCCAGAAGGATCAGGCCTCTGTCTTCCAGTCCCTGTGGGAGGACAGGCACCTAACTTCAATTACTGCCAGCTGGCACACACAGCTGGTCTACTCAGCATTACACTGACCAACACTTGGTGATTTTTCACTTCTCTGAGACACTGCCGTTCCTTCCTGCTCCCTTTATTTATGTATTTATTAGATTTTATTTATTCATGAGAGACAGAAAGAGAGGCAGAGACATAGGCAGAGGGAGAAGCAGGCTCCCTGCAGGAAGCCCGATGTGGGACTCGATCCCCGCATCAGGGATCAAGCCTTAAGCGGAAGGCAGACGCTCAACGGCTGAACCACCGAGGCGTCCCTCCTGCTCCTTTTAAAACATCCATTCAGGGACGCCCAGGTGGCTCAGCAGTTAAGTGTCTGCCTTCTGGCTCAGGGCATGATCCTGGGGTCCTGGGACCGAGTCCCACATCAAGCTCCCTGTGTGGAGCCTGCTTCTCCCTCTGCCTGTGTCTCTGCCTCTCTCTCTCTCTCTGTGTCTCTCATAATAAATGGATGAAATCTTTAAAAAAAATAAAAATAAAACATCCATTCACTTCTGTACAGATCAGAGTTGAACTCACTTTACACTGCAATAGCATATTACTGATTAGAATCTGTCCTTACCACTTTAGTGTCTGACTTTGTCTTTCAAACCAGCACAGGGCCTGACACATGGAAGCTGCAGAATGATTTAAGTGTTTCCATTCAGCATACTAAGTCACCCATGGCAGTAACCAAGACTGAGTTACAAGTGACTCAACTCAAATATCTACCCAGGCTAGTCAAAAGTGGGAGGGAATTCATCAAGGGAATCTAGAGGTTAACATCAGCTTCAGGAATAGCTGGACCTAATAGCTGGGGCCAAGGCAATGTTACTTACACTCTTGCTCCTTCTTTCACTGCTACTTATCTCTAGAACTCTATAAGTTGGTTTCATCCTCTCCTGCCACAGTCACCCTCCACATAGTGTAAAAACAGTTGCCTATTGCCCTTAAATCCTATCCCTTATGCGAGAGATGTGAAATAATGCCCCTTTCTCTCTCAGCATTTATACAGTAATCTTATAGAATGATTCTGATTGGCCCTGCTGAGTTACATGTCCACCACCTAGGACCAATCATTGGAGACACTGAAAGAGAAAACCATTGAAAGAGTTTGGCCCTCTAAAGTCGTATGCCCACATCTTGTCTCCTCTTACTCTGTGGAGTGAGGGACACAGTTCCTCTAGAACCATATGGGATGGGGAAGAGTCAGTTAGTTCTCCAACAGATAAGGGGATGCTGAGCTGACAAAACAGATATCAGAAGAGTGTACTGGAGGGGCCCATCTGTTGGAGAAAGAAGGTGGATGTTGATATCAGTGGGAAGTGTGGGTGGAAAGGCAGTTCTGAACGGGGAATGCCTCGGGGACACAGTTGAAGGAGTGTGAACACTGAATGATGATGAGATTTTGTCTTAGAATAGCCCGAAGCCTCTGGTGGGCAAGTCCTTCTGGCAGGGTGAGGTGTCGGCTTATAGAGGGGGAGAGGACAGTCCCATACTAGACACTGACTGTACTTGGCATTATTTAATCCTCCCAGCCACCTTGGCAGGGGCGGATGCTATCACCAGTCTTCACTATATAGACAGAAAACAGAGGTCAGAGTGGTTCAGTAACTGGCCCAAGCTCACACAGGTAGGAGGGGGCAGAGCTGATATTTCTGACTCTGACTCACTCCACTTGGGCCCCTGGTACCCAGGATCTGCACCACGGACGACCACTTTGCGCTCATCCGGTTTGCAGTGTCAAAAAATGAATAGCAAGGAAGTAGGGTATCACCACAGAGCAACCGCGGGCGGGTCCTGCCCCAGTAGAGACCTCAGTCATCGCATCCTTGAAACCGGCGCAATTCCACCACCTGGAGCCACAACCAGACACCTTGAACATGGAAGCGCCCAGGGACCTGTACGCATGCGCGAGCCAGTAAGGCTGGGGAGGGCGGGGTGAGAGCCCAAGGGGGCGGGGCCGACACTCGCGCCTGCTCTCCGGCTTTCGAAAGTTACCTACCTGGCTGGCGGGGGCTGGGGTTGGGGGAGTTACCAGCTGCGCGCGCGCCGGCCCCGCCCTCAACCTCTTCAGGCACCTGTTGGCTCGAGGGCTTCCTCGGGCGCAGCTGCCATCCAATAGACAGCCTCCCCGACCCAGTCAGGCCCCGCCCACTCCCGGTTCCACCAATCCTCGGGCGGCCGCGTCCCCTCTCCCTCAGAGGGCCCGCCCCTCCAGGCGCTTCTTCCGGGTGGGGCCCCGGGCCGAGGAGATGGCTCCCTGGGCGCTCCTCAGTCCTGGGGTCCTGGTGCGGACCGGGCACACTGTGCTGACCTGGGGGATCACGCTGGTGCTCTTCTTGCACGATACCGGTGAGCCGGACCCCGCGCGACCCCGGACCCACCCGATCCCGCGTGATTTCCCAGACGTTTGGGTCTCCTGCTGAAAACCCCAGAAATCCTGGGATTCATCCCATTTCCGCCAGCTCCTGAGCCTCCTCCCCATCTATCATTCCAAGAGCCACCTGTCTTCTGCCTAGTACCCAGTTCATCCCTAATTAGTCCCAGCATCTTCCTGATCCCTGCCAGATGCCCTGTGCATCCCAGGACTCCTCCCGCGCCCACCAGATCCGACGACCGACCTGAGCCCCCGTCTCCCCTGATCCCGGGACCCACCCGATCCTTCCCGGGAACTGACACCCAACCGTCCCCGTGTAAGATTCCAAGGATCTAGTAGATCAAGGACTGGCATCCGGCCCACTTCAGGGGCCACTAGCTGCCCTGGTCCAGGCTCCCTGTCCTGAACACCGAGGGGAGTGGCCATACTCACTTCTTGCCCCCAGGTTCTCATCCACCCCACTGACCCGACCCCACTAACATCTTCCCCCTCTTCCCCCCTGCCAGGCTGCCTCCAACCCAAATTCTCAGCCACCCTCCCTGCCTGCAAGGGTAGCCCCACTCCCCTCTCCTTGCTCCAGCCTCAGCTCCTGGACTGGGGGGTGTTGTCACTTTCCTCCCAAGACCTTCTCGGGCTTCTTCCACCATCTTCACCCTTCAGCCTAAAAACCTGCTCCATCTCTCCATCAAAAAGGACCCCCAACCCATCTTTCCTTCTCTGCTCCTTTTCACAATCAAGGGGCCCCAGAGTTGTCCACATTCTGTCATCTAACTGTCCTGTGCGTGCCCCTCACTCCTCACCCCCGCACCCCCCCCCCCACACACACACAATCCTGATTCACCCCCATGAGCTGGGCCTTCCCTGGCCTGGCCCTCCTCTGTCTCTATCTCATGCACATATCAGACCTGGCTGGTCTCACCATCATGGAGCCAAGGCAGGGACCCCTCCTCCCTCTCCCCTACATCCAGTCAAGTCTGGCCCCTTCACCGCCTCACCCCTTATCTACCCATCTTTTTGTCTCCACTATTCCTGCCAGTATCCCTGTCTGGCTACCCTCCTCTCCCTCCTGGATAGGCACTCTGTCTCCAGGCTTCCCCCTGCTCCCCCATCCATTTTTTCTCCAGCAGCAGGAGGGTTTTCAGAAACAGATCTGACCCTATAACTTTCCATGATTCCTATTGCCCTCCAGATAAAATGCAGATGAACTTTTTTTTTTTTTTTTTTTTTTGCTGGGCCCAGACTTCTCCCTCCTGTACCCTATGCAGTGTCCACACTTGACCACTCATTAAACCCCATCTCCAAGCCTTTGCTCAGCCAGGGACACAGTCCCCACCTCCAACTACACCTACACACAGCTTCTTCCTGTTTGGCTCTGGCCCCAGACTCACTCTCCTCCTCCGGCCCCTCCAGCGCTGCGGCAGTGGGAAGAGCAGGGAGAGCTGCTCCTGCCCCTCACCTTCCTGCTCCTCGTGCTGGGTTCCCTGCTGCTCTACCTGGCCGTGTCGCTCATGGATCCAGGCTATGTGAATGTCCAGCCCCAGCCCCAGGTAACTGGGGTGGGGGAGTGTGTGCCTGAACCCTCTCCCTCCCACCAACAGGACACCCAAGACTGCTATGATGGTCTCATGGCAGGATCTGTGCAGAGCGCTTTTCTGGGGGCACCTCAGTGAATCCTCTTAGCAGCCCTAGAACCCCATCCCCTACATCCGATTACCATGAGGAAATCGCCAAGGCCCAGGGAGCAGATACAAGTGGCAGAGGTCATGGGGCTTCCCTGGGACCGGAGCTCTCTGTCCCACCCTACCACTCCATTATGCAGGGGATGGGTTCCCACCCATGCATACCCAGAAATGAGCTAGTCCCCAAGGAAAATTTGTGCATCTGCCTCCCAAGGGGACCCCATCTTATGCCCCATCTCCTACTTTCAGGAGGAGGCCAAGGAGGAGCAGACAGCCATGGTTCCTCAAGCCATCCCCCTTCGGCGTTGCAGATACTGCCTGGTGCTGGTGGGTGCAGGGACCTTCACGGGAGGGCGTGGGGACTGGGCCAAGACTCCCTGACCTCCTGCCCCCGTGCCGTAGCCTCATCCAGGAAGGCCTCCAGATTGAGGCCCCAGCCTCATAACTTCATCACTTCACTCAGTGTTGGGCCCACAGGGGAGCTGGCATTGAGCATACCTCCCTCCCTGCCCACAGCAGCCCTTGCGGGCCCGGCACTGCCGGGAGTGCCGTCGCTGTGTGCGCCGCTACGACCACCACTGCCCCTGGATGGAGAACTGCGTGGGGGAACGCAACCACCCGCTCTTCGTGGCCTACCTGGTGCTGCAGCTGGTGGTGCTTCTGTGGGGCCTGTACCTGGCATGGTGGGTTCCCCTACTGCCCTGGGTTTGGGGGAGGGCCGCAGCAATGTGCCTGCAGGGTGGAGAGAGCCAGGACTCCCTCTTCTGTCCAGGGCCTCCAACCTTCTCCCAAGAGGCCTGCCCGCCGGGGCTCCCTGGGGCCGCCCTGCCCTCCCCCAGCCTGGGTCCCCATCTCTATCCTGCCCTGCAGGTCTGGCCTCCATTTCTTCCAGCCCTGGGGGCTATGGCTGCGGTCCAGCGGGCTGTTGTTTGCCACCTTCCTGCTGCTCTCCGTCTTCTCTCTGGTGGCCAGCCTGCTCCTCGCCTCACACCTCTACCTGGTGGCCAGTAACACCACCACCTGGGAGTTCATCTCCTCGCACCGCATTGCCTACCTCCGCCAGCGCCCCAGCAACCCCTTCGACCGCGGCCTGACCCGCAACCTGGCCCACTTCTTCTGCGGATGGCCCTCAGGGTCTTGGGAGGCCCTCTGGGCCGAGGGAGAGGAGGAGGAGGAGGGTGGCAGCCAGGCTGTTTAGGGTCGTGGGAGGGAAGGCCACCATCTTGTGCCTGAAAACCAAACGGGCTGCACCCAGCTGCGGTCAGCCCTCGGAAAGCCTGGGGTTCTTCACTCCTGCTCGCTCCTCCCAAGCCTCAGAGCAGAGCTGAACGACAGAACCCCTGCCTCAGTGGGCAGTTCTGCCTTCCAAAGGAAGAAGGGGAGGCAGAGGACCTGTGGGGGGCTCAGGCACAAGCAACCTGGGCTTGGAGGCCCCCCACACACCAGGATGCCTCCAGTGCACAGTTTTATAAGTTTAATAATCCATAAAGCGAGTCAAGTATTAAAAAAAATACCAAACCAAACTGCTCCTCACTGTCCTGCCCTTTCTGGTCCAGGTCTCAGTGAAGGAGGGAGCTGGGGTGGGGGTGAGGGAGGAGGGGACATTCTGCCCAGTGACCAAGCAACACCCCCCACAGCAGCCCCGCCACTGCCACCTCAAGGCCCAAGACCCACAGAGAACCTGTGAGGCCCGGGCCTCCAGAGCAGGGCAAGCAGCTGGGCGGACAGGGTGGACTCGCCAGAGAGGCCGTCAGGGCGCCAGGAATCCCTCTGACACAAAGTCGAAGTCCCGGAAGGCGGCCTGCTGGCGGGCAGTCAGGGGGCTGCGGGGGTCCGGCGGGGTCAGGGCCGGTGGCAGCCCTGTGAACTCGCCCTCGAAGTAACGCAGGTCCGTAGGGCCACACAGTGTGGGCAGGAAGGGGGGCCGGACGGTACGGGCGAGCAGGGCCTGCCAGTCGGTGGTCTGGGGGCGAGGGCAGAGCTGCCTGAGATGGCAGAACAGCAGCCCACGTGGCCCTGCGCCACCGCCTACCGTGCCAGGCACCCAGGACCACTCACCCTGAAGAAAGGCTGGGTCTTGATCTCTTCTGCATCCTGCTCACCTGCCCCCAGGCGCTGCTCCGGGCACTTCTGGAGGAGCTGGGCAAAAGGACAGAGGCCCACGGAGGGCGCTTTTGGGCCCATGCACTGCCCGCCTCCCCACGTACCCCAAGTGAGCTGGGCCACAGGGCCCCCAAGAGAATGGGTGGTGAAGGGGCAGCCCGTGAGCCACAGAGCGGCAGCCCAGTCCCACCGTGCCCCTGCCCCTGCCCCTGCAGTGATTACCTTCTGAATTAGCTCGAGACCTTGCACCGATAGAAAGTGGGGATATGGGGCATCGGCATTGATGATGCAGTCAAATACCTCCTCCTCAGTGTCCCCGGGGAATGGGCACTGTGGGGAACAGAGCTCAGCAGGGTGCATGAACCACCCCCGCCCCGCCCCAACCTGCAGGCCCCAGCAGCCTGGGGCTGGCACTCACCTCTCCCACTAGCATCTCATAGAGCAGCACACCCAAGCCCCACCAGTCCACGGCCCGTGTGTAGGCCTCCTGGGTCAGCACTTCTGGGGCCAGGAACTCTGGGGTGCCGCAGAAGGTGCTTGTCCGGTCCCCAAAGCCGATGCCTGCAAACCAGCATCCACACTGATGCCGGCCTGCTGCATCTCATCCATATCACCTCAGTGGGTGTAAGAATGAACAGCCAACCCTTATGACCTCAGGTACCGAACCCCACACCGAGCCCTGCCCCATGCCCTCAGAGGTGGGCGCGGTTTCTATGCCACCTGACAGGAAGAAATGGAGCCCCAGGCAAGCTTCCATGCTAAGGTCATGAAGGAAATGGAGAATCGGTACCCTCTTCCTTTTTTATTTTATTTTATTTTATATATTTATTCATGAGAAACAGAGAGGCAGAGACATAGGCAGAGGGAGAAGCAGGCTCCTTACAGGGAACTCGATGTGGGACTCGATCCCTAGACCCTGGGATCAGGCCCTGAGCCAAAGGCAGAGGCTCAATCATTGAGCCACCCAGGAGTCCCTGATGCCCTCTTCCACTCTGAGTACAGTCTCTCCCTCTGGCTAAGGGCAAGCTGTGGCTCTTTAAGAGGCCCAGGGGTTTAGCGCCACCTTCAGCCCAGGGCGTGATCCTGGAGACCCGGGATCGAGTCCCACATCGGACTCCCTGCATGGAGCCTGCTTCTCCCTCTGCCTATGTCTCTGCCTCTCTCTCTCTCTCTCTCTGTCTCTCATGAATAAATAAATCTTAAAGAAAAAAAAAAGAGGCTCTAGGGCTGAGAAGGAAAAACCAGCAGGTCCAGCTGGTTCCTAGAATGAAGGCTGGGGTGGGGGCCACTCACCAATGACCCTGCTGGCCTGTGCTGGGCAAGATCAGTGGACAGGGGATCCTGGACGGGAGGCACTCACCTTCCTTACAAAGCCCAAAGTCCGCAATCTTCAGGAAACCCTGGGCATCCAGCAGAAGGTTATCCAACTTTAGGTCCCTGAGGGTGCGGGGGCAGACCAAAGGGGCCCTGGAACATCACGGGGGAAGGCAGCTGCTGCCCCTTCACCTACGCCCCCAGCACCGCCAGGGCAAGTTACCTGTAAATGATTTTCTTCTCATGTAAGAACTGCAACCCGAGGATGACACAAGCCAGGTAGAACCTGTGGGTGGTGTCGGGGGAAGCTCAGGCCCAGGCCTGCGGGGGGCAGGGCAGGGAGACACCAGGATGGCCATGGCCTGGGCATCTCTGGATGTCCCAGCCAGAGTCAGACTGGATGAGAGACCAAGGGGAGCCCACACCAGGGGTGGGGGTTGCAGAGAGCAGGTGCTTCTCCAGACAGTGGCCTACCCTTCGATTATGCCAGGAATGATGCCATGTGTTCTTACGCCTTACCCTCTCCCACATCCTCCCAGCCACCTGCAGCTGATGCTTCTCACATCTGTTTCTAAAAAGAGGAACTGACTCTAGGGCAGTGAGGCCCCTGGGGTCACATAGCTAGTGGCAGACCCAGACTCCAGAGCCTGCATTCTGGTGGGCAAGATATAACTCCAGCTGCCAGTCACTTACTATACACTGGCTCCTGTGCTCAACAATTTACAAACATTGTGTTCATCTTACCCAACAAAGCTGCGAAATAGTTATCAGCCCCATTCACAGTGACATAAACTGAGGCCCAAGGTTACAAAGCTGTGACAGTCTATGAGAGCTGCCAACCAGCATTTGAACCGAGGCTTCCTTGACTCCACATGCTCCTCTGCTGCTGGGTACCCTCAGGGAAGCAGGATGAAGGGAGCGGGCAGAGGCAACCGGGGAAGGCTTGCTAGAAGAGGTGGCAAGATAGATGGGAACGCACCGGGCATGGGGCTCAGGGAAGACATCCTCATGGATCTGCATCATGAGGTCACCACCAGGTGCAAACTCTGTCACAAAGCATGCGTGGCTGGAGGTCTGGAAGCAGGCGAGGAGGGAGAGCAGGAAGGGGTGCCCCGTGCGGCCCACGGCTTCCAGGATGCGTTTCTCGCAATACAGGCTGTGGGCGGGCAAGGGGGCATTTGGAGGGGAAGGAAGACCTCTGCTGGCTGTGCCCTGCCACCCACACAACACCCTCGGCTCTCTGGGCCTTCAGTCAAAGTGCCAGGCACTTTGATGAGTGATGATTTCTCTCTACAGTGAGAGTGATGATTTCTACATATCAGGCAGAGAGAAGAGGGGACCTGCCCAAGGGCACATGGTTAACAACTGCAGGTGCTAAAGACAGAGCCCAGGACTGGCCAGCCCCAGAGGTCACCTCTTCAAAGCCCCAAGAGCACTCAGCTGCCTTCCGGTGCCACTGGCCAGGCCAGCCATCCGGGGTCCCAACCGGGGCCGGGTGCCCACTGGCCCGACTACACACCTCTCCATCTCGTCCCGGCTCAGCACCTCCTGCTTCTTGAGCGCTTTGATAGCGTAGTATTTCCCCGTGCCCTTGAATTGCACCAGGAGGACCTGGGCACCAGAGAGAGCTTGGGCTTCAGGCGGACAGCACAGGGCAGCTTCCCCCACCCCACTACCCCATGGATCACAGCATCCTCCCAGCTAAGGTGCTGGGGCCTCCTCACCCCCCCACACAGTTCCCCGCCTCAGCCCACTACCTTCCCAAAGTGTCCCCGGCCCAGCACGGCCAAGCAGCGGAAGTCCTGAAGCCGGGGGGGTTTCCTGCAAGAGAGGCATAGGAAGACAAGAGATGCTCCAAACTCTCTGTGCCCAGCCCCGGGCTGTCCCCACCAATGAGGCTGCAAAGCCTGGGGATGGGGGTGGGGGTTCCTGGGACAGTGGTTTCCTAGAGTCTGGAATGCAGCTGGAGCTCAATAATGTGGGTTTAGTGAGTAAGAATCTGAGAGCAAGGAATATCAGATGATGTCTGAATGGACACACAAACACCCAAGTGAGTAGATAGATGTCTCAAGCATAAAAGTGGGCCTGCCGTGGGTACCTGGCGACTGAGGCTGCAGGAGACGACCCAAGTTGCGTCCTGGGCTCCATGTGGGGGCGTTTGATGCGCTGTGAGGGCAGAGGGGCTCAGAGCAGAGCAGAGTAGGGCTTCCTTCTGTCCCACCAGCCCTGCCACCCTTATCCGGGCAGCCCCCGGGCCTCAGCACCCCCTCACCGGTATCTCCTCGGAGGTTGGCTCCCGGGGCAGGTAGAGGCGTGGGGGCTTGGGCGGGGGCCTCATCTCTTCTCCCAAGGGGCTCTTCTTGGGTGGGACATTACTATGTGGAGAAAGTAGACACATGGCAGGGCACAGGCAGATGGAATAGCCAGAGGGACAAATACACGGCGATGCCAGAGACAGACAGATGGAGGATCAGAGGGTGAGTGACAGGAACAGAACACCAACTGCACCTGGAGAGAGGCAGATGTGGCAGAGAAGAGGGTGGCTGAGGCGGGGTGGCTCCTCACCTGGGCGAGGCAGGGTCGGCAGCTCCCCGGGGTGTGGCTGGAGTCTGGGGACATGCTTTGGGGGGGCTGATCGTGCTTGGCGAGCTGCAGGGGGGCAGCAGGCTCATGACCAAGCGTCCCCAGGCCGCCATGCTGAGATTCATCTGGGAAGCTCTCAGAAAGTCCTGACCTGGGACAAAAGGAGGACTCAGTCCTGGGGCCCCCAATAGCCCCTGCCCTGCCCCCTAACTGCACAGCCCTCTCCTGGCCACACCTCTGCGTTTAGAGAAAATTCGTTTCTGCCTCTGTAGCCGGGGCCTCCTCTCAATGACAGGGTCACAGAAGGTCACCTGCAGGGGGCAGAGGGCAGGGCTGGAGACAGGTCCCTTCCCATCCCACCTGCCATCAGGGTACCTCCCTGGTTCCCAGGATCTCGGCCTGAGCCCCCAGCATCAATGATGCAAGAGCCAGAGGGGTCCAGAGAAGAGAGGCACGTGTCCAGGGTCACGAATGAGGCCAGATAGTCTGGACCAAGATGTGGGCCTCTAGATTCCCATGCAGTCCCCAGACAAGGCCTGGGAACCCATAGTCCTGGAGCCCTGCTCCCTCGGGGCCCCAGTTTCCACTCCTACATGTGGATGGATGAGTCACATTGTTTTGAAGGCCCTTCTAACTCCGACGGAGCTGGGGCCTCTCAGGTCAGAGGGCAGGGTCTGAGCACCTGGGCAAAGAGCAGCCCCTGTGGCACCAGACTGATGGAGAGCTGGTGACAGGCATTGTCCAGGAAGTCCTCCAGCCGCAGGAAGGCCACGCCACACAGCTGCCGCCAGTCCCGCCAGCGCACCCCGATCTCCAGCTCCCGGGCCTACGTTGGGAGGGCCAGGTTGAGGAGTGGGGCATGGCACATGCCCCTACCTGGCCAGCCTTCCGCCCCCTGGACTAAGGTCATGCCTGCCCACCCCAGGGCTCACCCGCTCCAGGGGGACAATAAACATCTGGTCCCAGGACTGCTTGGCCACCGGCGCCCAGCCAGTCTGGCCCACGCCACGATTGTCCACTTTCAGCACAGCCATCACCTCACCTGCCAGGCCAGATAGGGGGCTCAGAGCCAGCAAGGAGCAGAGGTCCTTTGCTGCCCCCGGCTCCCTGCAGCCCCTACTCACTGGCCAGATCTCCTCCTCCACGCTGAGGCTTGGCCCTGCCCCGGAGCCAGCCCTGGGAGGGGCTCCCGGCCAGTGCAGCTGCCGGGGACCGTCCGGGGACAGCCTTCAGCAGCTGCTCACAGCCCAAGAGGCGGACCTCCAGTGTCCCTGCGGGGAGCACGCAAGAAACACTGTCAGTGCCATTCTCTCACTGCCACAGCCAGGTCCCCTGGGACCGCAGGAAAGCTACTTTCTCTCAATGATGTCTGAACCCAGACCTTGCCCACATTAGTTGGGGTATTTAGCCAGGTGACAGGATATAAGGTGGCCCCAAGTAGCCAGACAACTTCTAGGCCTTTTAAGCAAGCCATACCCCCGCCCCGCCTTCCCTAACTTGTCTACTTGGCCGACTCCCAGAAGCCCTTCAAGGCTACATGTAGACACCACCTCCTCCAGGAAGCATTCCTTGATTCCTTCTCAGCTCTGCTCACAATGGGAGCTGGCCCGTCCAACCCTGAACCAGCTCTGAGCAGGAAGGTGCCGGTCTCTCTGGCTGGCACTGTGTCCCGCGTAGGAAGTTCAGGGTTTCCAAAGTCAGCATGCTTAAATTATTTTTTGATTACAATTCAGACAAATTCAGCTCAGGGATAAGAAAGAACTTTCTAGTAGTCCAGACTGCCCAGGACTGGTTACCAAAGGCCTCCAGGGCTGTGAGCTCCCCTAACACTGGCACTCTTCACATTGCCATCATGGTTACTCGTTTTGATAACAGCTTCACCGACCATGTTTGGACGATGCCGGCACTGTGCCTAGCACATCACAGGCGACAACTCACTGAATTTCACAGCAACCCTACAAAGTAGGTGCTGTTATCATCCCCATTTGACAGAACATTAAGCTGAGTCCAGAGAGTGGAAGTCTGTTGCCCATGTTCATATAGCTAGGGGGTGGTGGGACCAGAATCAAAACTCTCCAAAGTCCTCCCCCTCTGTGTTTCAGGGTACCCTTTGCAAGAAAAGGGGAGCCCTGAGGTGAGAGGGACTCCTGGCTACCTGTCATGGCGGTGGGCTTCACAAGCACCCCTGAAGGCTGAGGGTTCCCAGACACGGCCGTCCGCAGCTCCCGGGCCACCCGGCCACGCAGAGGATGAGCAGGAGGTAGTCCCTCCAGCAGCTGCTCCAAGGCCAGTCGCAGCAGGTCCAGTTTCTGGGAGGACTCCTGGAGCTGGGCCTGGGCCTGCAGGGCAGATACGGGGAGGGGGCACAGGCCTGTGACACACAGGTTGGGGCTGGGGACAGCAGCTTGGACCACCTGGAGACACACACACGCCCTGGCCGCTACGAGGTCTAGACACAGTGGGCTCCCTGTTCCCACCCGGCACAGCCATCCCGCAGTGCGGAGGGTGGCGTGGAAAGCAGCGCGCAGAGAGGGGCAGTGATGAGAGGGCGTCACGGTCTGACCTCGGCCAGGGCCTTCCGGTCTTGAGTCCGCTGGCCACCAAGTAGCTTCACCACGTTCTTGGCACCATCGGCCACAGCAGCCTCAATATGCAGCCGATGTCTTAGTTCCTCTGCCAGCAGCTCGGGACCTGGGAGGAGGCGGTCAGCTCTGAGGCCCATGCCCTGCTCTGCCCGGCCCAGCCCGGCCGGCTGGCCCCTCCCAGCTTCTCAAAGCCTCACCTGGTTCAGGGGACCCACTGGCTTCCAGGCTGCTGATCTTCATTCGCAGTAGAGCCACCTTCAGCTGGCTGTCCCGCAGCATCTGCTGGGCAGCTGCCAGGAGCTTCCTCTCCTGTGGGGTCATGAGGTATGCCCTCATCGCACCCAGGCCAGCCCAGGGCCTCCCTGGTTAGACCAAGGCTGAAGCCAAGCCTCCCTCATCAGCCTAGCTCTGGGGCAGAGCCTCCTCCACCAGATGAGACAGGGCTGGGGTCAAACTTCTCCAATCATGTCAGAGCCAAGCTCCCCACATCATGCTGGGAGTTGGGGCTGGGAGTGGACCTTCTCTATTAGACCCAGAACAGGGCCTGGGGTTTCCCCATTAGACTGAGTTGTGCCTTCTCTGTTAAATTAGGGGTCCAAGCCATGCCTTCCCCACCAAGCTAAGATTTGGGGCTATGCCTCCTCTATCAGACTAATGGTTGAGACTATGTCTCCCTTAACAGGTCATTAGCTAGGTTGCATTCCCTATAGGGGCTGGGGCAGCACCTCCCCTACCAATCCGAGAGCCACATCTCTCCCCACAGACCCAGGAGCCTTACCTTGGGCGTGCCGTTGGCATATGTATGTGTCATATTCTCTGCCCCCTGCTTCACCTTCAGCTCCACCTGCAGCTGTCTCTGGAGAGCCTCCAGGTGCCGAGCCCTGGGCTGCTCTGCAGGTGGCTGGGGTCCTGGGGTCACAGGTTCTGTGCAGTGTGGGGTACATGAAGCCCTTACCCAGAGCCAGGAGCCCCCTACTCTATGGCCTTGCTGTCTCCTCCCCTCCCCTCCTGGGCAGGGGGACACCTGAGAAGGCTATGAGATTGGTCAGGACCAAGGTTGAGAAGCTGGCTGGGTAGACCTCCCCAGCACCTCCTGTCCCCGAGTGCCCGAGGGTCCGCTCGGACTCCACACTCACCAGCCTGGCCAGGCCCAGGGCCGGGCAGCAGGATGCGTGCATGCAGCACCCTCAGCTCTCCGTGAAGCTGCTCCAGGCGGCGATTGGAGGAGCGCAGGAGCTGCTGCACATGGCCCAGGTGGCGGCGGTCTGTGGCTACCCTCCGCAGGTTCTCTACACCCTCCTTGATTTTCAGCTCCTTCTGGATGGCACGGCGGATCACCTCTTTCTCATCCTCCGGGGGCCGCTGGTTGGCCCCAGGCTGTGGAAGGGCAGAGCAATAATTGTCCAGTCCCCAGCCACCAGCGGCCTCAGGTGCCCACAGATGGAAGGAGAGGGAGGCACGCCCAGCAGCCAGGGTGGACACCCAGGGCTTGGGAGGCATCTCTGACTTTCCAGCTAGTATCCCCAGGCCAGATGCAAACCCCAAGACTAGGCATCCTGCCCACGCTCCTGTCCTCTGCCACTAGGGAGGAGGGAGAGGGAGAAATTGTCAACATTTACAGGCAACTCTTGAACAACATGAGTTTGAACTGCACAGGTCCACCTTATAAGCAAATTGTTTTCGATCATACAGTACAGGGCTGTAAATGTATTTTATCTTCCTTATGATGTTTTTTTTTTGTTTTTTGTTTTTTGTTTTTTTTTTTTTTTATGATAGTCACAGAGAGAGAGAGAGATAGGCAGAGACACAGGCAGAGGGAGAAGCAGGCTCCATGCACCGGGAGCCTGACGTGGGATTCGATCCCGGGTCTCCAGGATCGCGCCCTGGGCCAAAGGCAGGTGCTAAACCGCTGCGCCACCCAGGGATCCCCCTTATGATGTTCTTAATAACATTTCCCTTTTTTCTAGCTTCCTTTATTGTAAGAACACAGTATAGGATACACATAACGTAGTGTTAGTCAACTGTTGATGTTATCGGTAAGGCTTTTGGTCACTGGTAGGCTACTAGTAGTTAAGTTCTGGGGGAGTCAAAAGTCATACATAGATTTGCAACTCATGGCAGGTGGGGTGTGTCAGTGCCCCAGACCCCTGGGTTGTTCAGGGTCTGTCTCAGAACTTTGCAGACACTGATCTGTGGATCCTCACGACAATCCCATGAGGTTGGTATAGTTATGATCCCCATTTTACAAATGGGGAAGCTGAGACACAGAGAGGTTAAGCAACATGCCCAAAGTCACAACACCGAAGAAGGGATGCCACCTTCCTTCCCCCTTGCCAGCCACGCTTAATCAGGATGCTCTCTCCAAGGCTGCGATTCTGAGATTTGGGGCCAAATTTGAGGCCAGAAAAGAGGCTAGGGAACCACCCAAGGTCACACAGAGCGGGCAGCCAGAGGCCTGAGTAGGGGCCAGGGATGTTCCCTCAGGTAGCCAAGCAGAGACACGGAGAGGGGCTGAGGAGGTCTCCCGGGGCCATTCCCAGCTCAGCTACTGGGAGGAAGCAGAGGATTTCTCACTATTTCACCCCAGGTGGGAGCAAGAAACAGAAAAATCTCTTTCTCAGAAGCTAACATTTCAAACCAACCAGTGCCAAAGCTGACCTCTATCCAGAGTAACCCACAATGCCCCCGACCCCAAAGGCTCCTGCGGGACTTCCAGCTTACCTCTCGGCTCTCCATCTCCTGAGCCCAGTGTTAAAGGTTGTCACCCCAGTCTCAGCACCCCCCCCCCCTACTCCAGGCCTCTGCTGGCCTGGTAGTCAGAGGGCAGGGGTGGGGCTCAGGAAATCCTTTGAGGGCCCTAGGCCAGAGGGCCAGAGCCAAAGGCCTGAGCAAACAAAGATCCCATGGAGCAGGGGGCCTGGCCACCGGGGTCCTGAGTCACCCAGCTGCGCTGCTGGGCGGAGGTTCACAGGAAATCGGAAAATGTGCACAAGCCGCTGCTGGAACAGGCGGAGGGACCTCCGGAAGAAGGGAGTGGGAGGGGGGCAGATGCAGTGCTTAGGGCTGTCTAGGCCCTTGGGGTGGGGGCACTCCAGCCTTGTGGAGGACACTCCACCCCCGAGCATCCCCCCACCTCCTGTCTGCTCTGGGCGGACATACACACCTCTCCCTTGCTGCTCTACAGCTGGGACCCCACCCCATTCGCTCTGAGTAGACCTCCACCCCTCCCTCCCCAATAACAAACACACAGCTTTGGCTGCTGTGTCCACCAGCACCTACTGCCAGCACTGGCAGGATCCCAGCCTCCCTGCCATTTGGACTAGAACCCTGTGTACGCGAAGGTTCCCACCCAGGTGCTGGGCAAGGCCCTCCGACCAGCGTCCAAACCCCACATGCCTTTGTGATCCGGGTAGGACCCCCCCCCCCCAAGAGCCCAGGGACTGGTCCCCTCCTGGGCTCTCTTCTCCCTGCACACACGGATTCCTCTCCACGCAGGACCGGCCCCAGTGTGCCCCCACCGCCCCCCTTTGCTTTCTAGGTAGATTCCCATCGGTCTTACAGTCCTATGGGGAAGAACCGATTTTAGGCAACTTTGGCGCCCATCCTGGCGGCCCTGACTGCAGATTCGGACGCACTCGAGCGCTGGCCTGACCAGAGGCTCTGAGTCCCTAGGGGGTGATTTGGGGGCGTTTTCAGGGGACGTGAAGGACTCACCCCCGTGCTCGGGTCTGCCCTGCGAGGTGCAGCGAAGCCCGGGGCCGGGACTGAGAAGGGACCCGGGAGGGCATGCGGGTCGGACCGGGGCGCCGCGGCCGGAGCTCGGGGCGCCCGCGGCGTGCACGAGGCTCCCCGGGCCCCTGGGCCCGCAGCCCGGCCTCCCCGGGCGCCGTCCACCTGCCGCGGCGCCCCCTCCTCCATGGCGCCGCTCCGGCCGCTCGGCCCCTCCTCTCGACCACTGCGGTTCCGGAAGCCCCGGCCCCTCCGCCAGGACTTTCAAACTTGAAACTTCCCGGGAAGCGGAGCCCGAGCCGCGGGATCGGGCGCCCCCTCCCGAGGCGCGCTGGCCCTCGCGGGCCCCGAGACGAGCGCCGCCTCTCGGCCGCCAGGGTCTGCGCCCGGGACCCCAGGGCTCAAGCCGAGGCCCGGCCTCTCCCCGGCGCCGGCGCCGACGCCCCGCTGGCTCCGGGGCCCCGCGTCCGTCCTGAGGCCGCAGTCCCCCGCCCCGGATAGAAGTGCAGGGAGGGACACCTCCCGGGCCGGGGCTCGCCAGCTGCCCGGAGGGATGGTCGAGGGCGACAGCGCCGCCTGCCGGCCGCGCGACACTGCCCGTGGGGCTGGCTCAGCCCCCTTCCTCCGAGCCCTGCCACCACCTGGTTCCCGCCCGGAACTTTCCCCTCGTCTTGGATCATTGGTGACAAGTGGGTCAATCCCAAACCTGTCACCCTCACGGAGTCTCGTCCCTGTCTAGAGTCACTACTATAAGAACGTCTGCAACTGAAAGAAAGCCCCCCCCAAACCACCCCAAGTTACAAACCATGGATGAATAAGCCAAACATCTCAGGCTCCACCACTCAACCAGAGTGGAGCTCTCTGGGTCAGCCAAGGCTTCCCTTGTCCTCAAGAATCCACCCAGACAGAAGACACACACCGTAGGAAATAACCACTATTTCAGGAAGGCCGACCAGTGGGCACCAACTGACCTGACAGTGGCTTGCCTGTATAGGAATTCTGGTATCCTGTGCTAACCGGCACCCTGTGCCAGGACCTCACGGGAAGGAGCCTGGCCCAAGGGTCTGGAGGTGAGTGGGGATCAAACATTGAAGGTGGCTGATTTGATGACTCGGAACAGGTGCTTTCCTGTACTTTTACTGAAGGAAATCATGTCAGTTGCACTTTGCTCTGACCACCCTCCCTCCCCAGAGTGGAAAAGGTGATACTGACAAGCCATGACAGTCCTGGGTTGTCCTGCAATGGGAAATCAAGCAGATGACACCAATATACTCAAGAGCAACTGGGTTCAGTGGGGGGCATGCCTAAATTTCATAATCAGAGGCATGTCCAGGTTGCCAAGGGCTTAAACAACAGCACATAGTAGGCTCTTTTAAATGGGGGTTGAGGGGAATCCCTGGGTGGCTCAGCGGTTTGGCACCTGCCTTCAGCCCAGGGCGTGATCCTGGAGTCTCTGGATCGAGTCCCACATCGGGCTCCCTGCATGGAGTCTGCTTCTCCCTCGGCCTGTGTCTCTGCCTTTCTGTGTCTCTCATGAATAAATCAAATCTTTAAAAAAAAAAATAAAAATAAATGAGGGTTGTCATCAAGTTGTGTTGAGTTGAATGTTTAAGCATAATTTAGAGCAAAAAAAGACTATGTTTCTGACTGCTAGTCATAGGACTGAGGGAAAGGACAAAACAAGCTAGCAAAGCTCCTCTTTTCAGCATAATGTCTCTCTCCCATCCTGAGGATCATTTATCTACTACAGCCAAGAAAGCTGAATTATGTGAAAGAAGTCAAAATGATTTTCCAAGTTTGCTGTGTGTTCTACTGCTTCGCTAGTCAACAAAGGAAAGGAAGTCAGAAGTAGTAGAATCCATGAACCCCAGGCTGGGCAAACCCACAAGGAAACCAAATCCTAGGCTGATGGAGAAGCCTGACCAAATAGCTTCATCCTTTCTGATGTTACTTCATGAAACTGCTAATTCTTAAGAAAATTGAAGTTCCCTTCACATTCAGCATCCAGTGGGTAGTGAATGGTGCAAACAACTCTCCAGCTAACTGGCAGCTAAAACTGTATAAATATCAACTCAAAGAAATATAAAACTTCCTAGCAGGGCACATTAAAAAAAAAAAAAAACCCACAAAACACTTTTTTTCCTTTCTATACTTCCCTTCCTGGTATGGCAAACATCCGTCTATGTTTAGATTTGCTGCCCTTGGGTAGTAGGGAGTATGCAGTATCACCAAGTAATCAAGCTGGCACACTCCCCATTCACTATTCTTGTTCTAACCACAAAACTGCAGTCTTTTCTCTCGGACCTATTAAAAAGTAAACTTCTAAAGTCTTCATGAACACAGCCACGTGTTCAAATGGGAACAGAACGCTGGGATGGTGTGTGTGTGTGGGGGTAATTTTTCCTAATGTAAGATGTCTTTTTTTTTTTTTTTTTTTTTAAGATTTTATGTATTTATTCATGAGAGACACAGAGAGAGAGAAGCAGAGACATGGGCAGAGGGAGCCTGATGTGGGACTCGTTCCTGGGACTCCGGGGTCACGCCCTGGGCTGAAGGCGGCGATAAACTGCTGAGCCATCCAGGGATCCCCAAGATGTCCTCTTTAAACAATTGGAATGGCTAGTCATTCATCTCCTAAAGAACTTGTCTTGCTCTTCAGAAATCCCGAGTCTTCACCTTCTATAACAATTCCGCCTTTTCATATCAACCTAACCAAAAAGGTCAAAAGCCAAACCTGTTTTCAGGACCAAGTGAAACCCCTGAGACCAGTTGTCAAAAAGCAGTCATGGTAAAAACTACCAAATTAATTCAGAAATACAACTGAGTAGGAATCCTCTGAAGCCCAGAAGCCCCCCACCCCCCAAATCCATCACGTCAAAAACCCATACCTGTTGGCAGCCAGACAGCTAACACAGGTGAGAAAACAGGCCAGATATAAAGCCCATGTCAGTCAGAGACAGGCAAGATTCTGGGGACATTTTAAACTCTACATTGTAGAGCCAGAGCTGGGAGAAACTGCAGGGCCTATCACAGAGGTCAGGGAACAGTTAAGTCTTTTAGAAATCAGAACATGTTGGAGAAACAACCTCAGCTGCAGGGATGGGTCTAAAAGAACATTCCTTTAGGTTTGAAATTAACTCTAAGGATACATTACCAAATAGATACATTATCTATACATTGCCCCCTGTGCCCCTATTCATGTAGTTACTCCCTCGTAAGCAGTTTGGCAGTTTTGGAAGATGCCCTCCTCCCAGAGAAACTACAGCAGCCATTATTTGCCCTTTTCTTTTGAAATGTCCTTGTACCAAAGGAGCTTTAAGCCATTCATTTGGCACTTTCCAAAACACACTGCCCAAAGGCCAGCCTGAGAACTCTTGCAACTGGGTACAAAGCACACTTGCTACTCTGTAGCAAGTTCCAGGACACTGACATTGCCACCTTCCTGTCTCACAGCCCCAGCACTCCTTTGCACGACTTGCAGGCACAGGGCAATCTAAAAGGTGATCTCAGTAGTTAAGAGAAAATTATCTTTAAGAGCTATTTGAGTCACTTTCTCAAAAGTAAATGTACATCTTAAGATTGGATTAAAGAGGACCTAGAGACACCTGAGTGGCTCAGCGATTGAACGCCTGCCTTCAGCCCAGGGCATGATCCTGGAGACCCGGGATCGAGTCCCACATAGGGCTTCATGCATGGAGCCTGGTTCTCCCTCTGCCTGTGTCTCTGCCTCTCTGTGTCTCTCATGAATAAATAAAATTTATAAAAAACCAAACAGGACCTATAACTGATGGTCCTCCAATCTCACCAGCCCATAAATCAGATTTAGTAAGTGGTAACTTTGAGAAACAAAAATTACAGGCCTACTTAATGAGTAGTAATTCAAGCAACCTGGGGGATCCCAGGGTGGCGCAGCGGTTCGCCATCCTGGAGACCCGGGATCGAATTCCACGTCAGGCTCCCGGTGAATGCCTCTCTCTCTCTCTCTCTGTGTGTGTGACTATCATAAATAAAATAAAAGAAAAACTTAAAAAAAAAAATTCAAGCAACCAGGGGATTTTTGCTAGCCAAGAGTCCTTTAAATGTTGAGACTTCAATAGGAAAATATTCGATCCCTTCAGGAACCAACTACATTCCAAAGAAGTTTCTTTTCTGTAATCTTTATACCTACCCTTTCATAGACTTCTCCCTGCTACACTGAATGATTTGAAGAGCAGTCTCCCCCATTCCCCAGTCACTACTAATGCAAATCAGACAGAAAAACTACCTTATCTATATCCAAAGGCAAGTAACATGTCTCTAGGAAACAAGGAGAATGACCCCAGTCAAAAAAAATCTTTATGTTCCTTTATTGGAGCAAGATTCCTGACCGGTATACAGTGATGTATTACTAAACAAGACCTGTGCAGAAATTACATACTATCCATCTAGACAGGTTTTCATTACACTTTGCCTATCGATGGAATAGTTCCGTTTATAAAGTTTTATACATCAAAAAGCTTTGAATTTGACCAGGCTGTCCATTAATTCATCTCTGAAAAAGTTAAGTGGCATTTAATTTTAGCTACAATTTACAGCATTAAAAAGCTTATGCATTAGGTAGCTTCCCAAAATGGTATCCTATGCACAACGGCATTAAGTAGAGCAGGGCCCGTCATCTCACCCGGATTCACACAGACAGGCGTCGCGTGACAGCTATATGCTAAATAGCTAGTACGTCGAGACAAAAGTACTCCTGAGTTTCTTACCACCAATACGGACTTCTTACTCTGAGAGAGTCTGTCTTCTCGGCCACATTTCATAGTACCAACGAAGACATGCCAGTAACTGCCCTGTGTGTAACTTGGCATTAGAGCACCAGGTCTGTCTGATGGTGGTGGCAGGCACTATTATTATACCCAGGCAATAAAGGCCCGTTTTTAAAAATGCCAATTTGAGACACAAATCAAGGGCACAACATAATCAGAACTCAGTTTTGAGCAATCTGGTATCACGACTGATGTGGGAGAGTTCAGAAACTGATGGCAAACTACACCTACGATGGCTCCTGGCTTTGGAGGCATTAATACATTGATTCAGATCCCTTTCTCAGTCCACACAGCCCTGAGGTCACCCTGCAAAGTGCGTATCAAAAAATACGGAGTCAGGGTGACAGAGTTTGACAATACATTATACAAGTTAAACTTGGAAAATCATATTAAATACACCTGTTCTGAGAGAAAAGCATCAAATCCTTTGTGTACACATTTAGTTTTATTGTAACAAAGCAACTTGTACACTTTTAACGTTTAAAACTGAGCATCTTTCCTTTCCAGTGAAACAAAAAGAAAATTTAAAAATAAACAGGAACAAAATTACAATAGAGAATGTCAATTCCAAATAAGATCCTACAGGTTCTGCTGATTCTCCCATCGAGTGGCAGGGCTCAAGTCATCATTAGGAGAGTTTTATTTTAAAAGTGTCATCTTAAACTGCAAGGATGTCCGTTAAACATCACAATTAAACATGCCAAAGGAGAAGCCATGTTGTCAAAATGCCCACTTAACCCACCCAAACATCTCAAACCCACCCTTTGCTGACCTTCTATAACCCCATTTTTTTAAGTTTTTTTTTTTTCTTTTTTTAAACAAGAGAAAGTAGACAGGTACATGTTGGTAAATGCTAACTGTCCATATTCACATAGAGACACAGTGTAATCTCTGAGCCCAATATACAGAGAAAGGAGGAAAAAAGCTAGAATTCTATGCACTACTACACAGGGGCCTAGCACCCTCCAGCTTCCAGCAGAGCTAAGGGAGCAGAAGGTTTTTCTTTTTTCCCACAGAGCACGGTGGTGTTGATTCCATAAAGTTTTTGTTGAGACAGGAAGGAATAAAAATGAATTTGGAACAGAAAGGGGTAGAGATTCTTTTCCCGCTGTATTCTGCTCAAAGTATTTCCCCCCAAAATAAGTTGAGAACAATGGTATAAAGGGAGAGAAAAGAGACTTCAAAAAACAGGGCGAATGAGCACAAGAGGAGGGGGGGGGAAAAAAAGAGACGCAACTTGCTCCCAGGGACTGGAGAAAATTAAAAAAGGAAGGTTGGAATCCATCAGTGTTCCATTAGTCATCTTCTCCTTCATCCTCCTGTAAGAAAAGAAAGTGGGCAGTCAATCTTCAGGGTTAAATCGAAGTCATTCCTTAACATTCACACAAGCACAGACCTCCAGAGAACATACTGCCACATTACAGGGACATATATTACAAATCTATAAATCAGTATGGATCAAATCTCAACTGAAAGACACAGTGACATGGTCTCAGATAAATTAGTTACTTTTCAGCACTCACCAAATTCACATACCTTCACACCAAATACAAACCAAAAAACCAACCTATCCCAATCTATGAGAAATTTCATGTTTGTCCAAAACACACAAAAATCTGCTATTTAGATTTCTCAGAATTTGACCAGCTACACTGTCCATATCACCCTCATTAATTACTGGCCAGGGAAGGACAAGATAGAGTACTAACCACAAAATCAGAAGTAATTATATTTAAATCATGGATACAAGAAGTTTACTAAAGTCCTCTTCAATTGCGGACAACAAAATAGCTTATCTCCGTTGATCAGTTCTATTACACAATAAATGTAACCCACAAAATAACAAAATTCTTTTGAGATGATCTCTTTTGGACTTAACCAAATTTTTTTTTTTACCTCTCCTTCCTCCCCCTCATCATCATCTTCATCTTCTTCACCTTCATCCTCATCTCCTTCTTCATCAATATCTTCCAATCCTTCTTCTTCTTCATCATCATCATCATCTTCTTCTCCTTCTCCTTCTTCATCATCCATATCAGGAACCTTAAAAACAAAACAAGGGATCCCTGGGTGGCGCAGCGGTTTGGCGCCTGCCTTTGGCCCAGGGCGCGATCCTGGAGGCCCGGGATCGAATCCCACGTCAGGCTCCCGGTGCATGGAGCCTGCTTCTCCCTCTGCCTGTATCTCTGCCTCTCTCTCTCTCTCTCTGTGACTATCATAAATAAATAAATAAATAATTAAAAAAAAAACAAAAACAAAAACAAAACAAAACAAAACGTACCGTAGGAACTCACTTTCAAACAAAGGAGACAAATACAACCTTGAATAAAAAGTACACTCTCGGGCAGCCCCGGTGGCTCAGCGTTTAGCACCTCCTTCAGCCCAGGGCCTGATCCTGGAGACCCGGGATCGGGTTCCGCATTGGGCTCCCTGCATGGAGCCTGCTTCTCCCTCTGCCTGTGTCTCTGCCTCTCTCCCTCTCTGATGAATAAATAAATAAAATCTTAAAAAAAAAAAAAAAAGCACACTCTCAACTTACCAAGTAGTACTGTAATGGATTTGGCCAAATATCATCTTTGATGACCTCTCCTAACTCATCTGCACCTGCATCAGAATGGTCAGTAAACCAAGTGAAGAAGCTCTCTGGTTCCTCGTGCTGTCTCTTCCTGCTGGCTTTATTCTGCGTTTGACTTGAACGTTTCGTCAAATCCTAAATGAAGACAGAACTTTTGACATAGGTTCTCCATAATACCTAGATTCCCTGTAACTTAAGATCTTAACCCAAAAACAGGGTGGAGTAACATTAGTATGTTAGCTACGCTTGTTATCTAAAACAAATTATAAAGGTAAGCAAAAGTTAAATCCTCAAATTCTAGGTCTTCAAATACTTGTCAAATTTGTATAAGTTTTTCCTGAAAAAATATCATGTGAATTTGGCTTTTTTTTTTTTTTTTTTTTTTTTTTTTTTTTACAAAATTAGTTCCACTTTGACAACCACCACCATAATGCAGTATAAGTTAAAATGGGTTTACCACTTAAATGAAGACATAAATGCAGTTTGGGAAGTAGCAGTCATTTGAAAACCTCAGTCCCCAATATGAAAATCAAAAAAATTTAGCCTTAAAGCCTTGCACTAATTTTTGATAGCTCCATGCATTGTATTTGGCATAAACACACTAGATTTTCATACATTTTAAGGATCTGCATTGAACATATAGATTACCAAAGCAGTGAGTATTGGTAAGTGGTTCAACTAAACCAAAATGCACAAAATGATACCTTCACCCAACAATTCCTCAAATACCTTTCCAGATTTCCATTTGATTTCAGTGGACTTTGACGATGGATCACCACTCTCATTCAGATGAAATTCTTTGGAGAGAACTTTATTTTCGAAGTAAGGGTTTTCATCAAAATACTATAATAAAAGATTGGAGAACTAGAAATCAATACAAACAGCTCTTCCAACCAAGCTCCAATTCACTTCCACAGTGGCAAACAAGGAGTTACTGATACTTACAAAATCTATTCTGTAACCTGATTTAATATCTTCAAATTCTGTCACTTCAACTCTTGTCAAATAATGCAGCGCCTCTTCATCCTCCTCCCCAAGCAGTGCAGACACTAGACCAGCAAATTATAGGTCAAATGAGTATTACAAACAGAGATTAACAAACAATTCAGAGTGATGCCTTTAAAAACTTTTCCAAATTTAGTGAACATCTTTGATTTCATAAATCCATTAAGTGCAAACCAGATGGCTCAGTGTCGGAGCTGTCACTATCTTTTAAACAAGAAATCAAAGAGAACCCCAACTTAGAATAGTCTCTTCTAAAGTAAAACATTAAATGAAAGCCTCCTTTCTCTGAGTGTTTTAATTTCTGCACGTAACCAATATGTTGGACTAAGTCCTCGAGCCAAGTCCGTCCACTCTCTCCCATATCCTAGAATAATGCTCTGCCACAACATACCTTGTGGATGGTTGACAAATGTTGTTACCCAAAAATTGGGGATTTTGGCGATCAATTCCGACCTCTTCTGAAAAAATGGTTGGCGGAGTTTGTTATATTTCTGTTCTACTTTCAAAATCTCCTCACTGGCTTGTTCATTAAGTCTGAAGCAAATGAAAAACCATGTTGACAATGATGGTATTTGACAAATAAAAAAATTGCCAAAACCCCAAAATATTTACTTATTAGCTACAGCAGAGTACAAAGTACTTATTTATAATAACCAAACCCCCTAGATTTTTGTCGTTTGAGACTCAAGTCAAAACTCGGATGGCAAAAAACAAACAAAAAAACTTGGATGGCAATTTGATCTGCTTCACCAATAGACACCCTCAATAACTTACAGTTCTTAAAGTGCCCAAACTGAGTCTTTTGGTAACATTGTATATTTACCGCACCAACTCTTATCACCAGGCTAACTCCAATTGTTTCAACCTCAAGCAGATTAAGCTTACAAAAGAAAAAAAGTTGCTAATAAAGTAACAAAGTTATAACTCAAGTGGAAGCAACAGTGATGCCATAATGCTAAATTATCAGAAGTCCAGGCACTGCAATTCAGACAACTTGTAGCCTTTGAGAGCAAACCCAAGCTTTACAAGGTCGAGGTACCTTCTTCAAAGTTTTTAGTAAACATAAAAGTATTTCACAGAAAAACAACACTGAACTTTCAAAATATTTCCAACTAGGTTATAATCATCTCCACTTAGCCAGTGGATACAGATTTGACCGTAGTTTCAATTACTACCAGACTGTAAGCTACATCTTTAAGTCTCCAAAGTAAACCACAAAAAACTTTACCTGTCTATTTCATTTTGTACTTCATCAATATGTTCAATTGCTTCTTGCTGTTCTTTTTCTGCAAGAAAAAGGTGTATAGGACTCAATACTAGTTAGAATATAAAATCAGTTTTCCTGACATTAACAGGGTGTGTGATGTGACGTATCAATAAAGCAGTTATTAAAAAAGAAACTGCCTACTATAAGGCAAGCTCTCCACGTGTTCATGCCTGTAGTTGACACATTACCTTTTAATTAAGACTTTTCACAGGTCATGCAATCTGCTAGGCTACTCAAAATATTTGCAGCACTTTTTGAAGAGTTCCGTTATAAGAAAAAGACCAGTAGTAAAGTTTCTATCACGAAAGATTAAGGAATAAGCCTTATTCAAAAATTCTTACTATTATTTATCACATTATACACCTGTAAGAGAATGATGCCAGCTGTTAACTCCAGTACGGACACTAACCCAAGACCATAACAAAAACGAGAACACCACTCATTCTCAGGAGTAGGATCACTTATTACGCAAAGTTGAAAATACTGCTCAGTATCACATACAATTAAGACATCAGACATGCCTGACAGGTAGGGGCCTCGGATCCGCCGACCATCCTAAACACAGGACCTTAGCATCTCAGAATAAGAACCCTATGATCCTACCCTGACCTTTCTCTACCCTCCAACCCAATTTCAGGCGGGCTTATCTCGGATGCGGCCCCACACGATTCTGGAGCACGCTTACAGGAAGCAAGCATGAAGTCTGAAAACTATGAACCACAGAAGGCAGAGCAGGAAAAGGGGGTGTGCGATGGAAGAGGTACCCTTTTGTCCGGTGAAGACTGCAGAACCTACAAAGCTAAGTGGGCGTGAAGGGGCCCGATCGCGCGGTTCATTTCCGGTAACCATCCCGGGTTTTGCAGCCCCCCTGCCGAGAAAGCCTTTACGGCCAAGGCTGGGAGGCTCGCGAAGAGCCATTGTAAAGCCCCTCCGACACGCCGGCCGCCGCGCCAGGCTTCACAGCGCTCTGCCGCGCCGGGGTGGCCACCCCACGTGGGAAGTGTGCCCGGGGCCGGACAGAGCATCCTCCCGGGCGGCCCGGGCCCAGTGCGAGGCCGGCCGCGTGCTTCCCCGCGCCCCCACCCCGCCCCAGCTCCAGGCGGAGGGCCGCGCCGGGGCCGGCCTGCGGGTGCGGGTGCGGGGGCGCCGCCCGCAGGCCGGGTGCGAAGGGGGAGCCGCGCGGAGGCCCGGCCGCGGGGCCGCGTCCGGCCGCACCATGTGGCGGCGGCGGCGGCTGATGGGAGCGAGGCATCATGGCGGAGCACAATAAAGAGAGGCTTCTCGGGAGGGAGGGAGGGGGAGGAGAGCGAGGGAGGGGGGAGAGGAAGGGGGGGTCTCCTCCGCCCGCGCCGAACAGGCCGCAGCGCCCCCGCCTCGCAGCGCCGTCCGCCGCCGCGGCGCCACCCCGGCCCCGGCCCCGCGCGCACAAAAAAGGGCGCCGAGGCGCGCGCCGGCCCGTCCGCCCAGCGCCCCCCGCGCGCCCCGGGCCCCGCCGGCGGCCTGCGGGCCGGGCGGGCGGCGAAGATGGCGGCGCGGGCTGGCCCCCGCCTCGCCTGCTCCTCACCTGAGGTCTCGTCGGCCCCGTCGTGGTTGGAGTTGAGCTCCTTTTTACTGACTTTGGCCGCCGGCGCCGACATGGTGCTGCTCCGCGGTCGGGGGGGGAGCGGGGAGGGGGAGAGAAGGGAAGGCGAAGGGGGCGGGCAGCGGCTTCCCCTCACGCCACACGCGCGGGCGCTCGCTCGGTCCGGCCGCCTCCTCCCGGCGCTCGCTCGCTCGCTCGCTCTCCCTCCCCCTGGCTCGCGCGCGCTGCCCTCGCGGCCTGACGACGAGGGAGGGGCTGGGGCGGCGTGCCGGGCCCCGGCCCGGGCTCCTGCTTACGGAGGGGAGGCGGCGGCGGGCGGGCAGGCGGCTCGGCTCCCTCACTCACGCTCCGCGGTCCAGCTCGCTGCTCGCTCTCCCCGAGCCGCCTCCTCCTCCACCTCCTCCTCACGGCGAGGGGCGGGCGGCAGGGCGCAGGCGCGCCAGGCCCCGCGCGCACGCCCCGCCCCCGGCCGGAGAGGCTCGCGCCGCCCCGCCATTGGCTGGAGCGCCGGGACGAGGGGGCGGAGCCGCGGCGAGGAGACACAGGGCCCAGCCGAGAGGCGGGAGGAAGGAACGCGGCGACGTACGGGGCCGGCCCCCCGCGCCGCGCTCCCCTCCCCCGCTCTCCCCTTCTCCGGCCCGACCCGGGACATTTGCGCGCTACGGGCGCTCGGCGGCCCGAGGGGCGGGGCCTCGCCGAGCTGCGCGCAGGCCCCCGGCGGCGCGGGCGCGTCACGTGGTGGCGGAGCGGCTTCCCTTCTCCGCGGGGTGGCTCGGCGCGCGGGGGAGTGGGGTGTTCCAGCCCCCCCAGGAGCGCAGGCCTGGTTGTCGCCTCGCTTCGCAGCGGGGCCCAGAAATACCCCCACCCTGGGGTCGCTGCCCTCGGACACTTGCTGGGGCATCCCTCCTCGTGGGTGAAGGAAGGCGGCATCTCCATCCGATTTTCCGATGGGGAAGCTGCCCTTCGGACTCACTCAGGCTTGTTTGCAAACCCTGAAGCTGTCCAGTCCACTTACAAGGCCTTTTCCTGGCTTCCAGTCCAAACTCTGCCCAGACGGCTGTGTGCACTTGGGCAAGTCACCTTCCCTCTTTGTATCTATTTCTGTCGTGAAATTCTATAATTCAAGAAAAGGCTGACAAAGGGGAACATTGTATGAGTGGTGACTTTTAGGCAGGGCCGCCCCGCACTCACCCGCGGGTCTTGTTTGCCCAACTCGGTGCCTAACGCCTGCAAGAAACAGCACCGAGGGCTAAGCGCCAGCCCCAGCCATGGGAGTAGATCTCGTTGAGACCCACAACTACCCGGCCGCACAGGCGGTGTTAAACTCGGTTCACCACGGCAGAGTCAGGACCTACAAGACCTGCTTTAGAAGCCAAGTCTCGAACCGCCAAGGAAAGTCAAGGCGTTTCTGATTAAACAATCTTTTCCAGGTAATCTTTTCCAGGCAAATGCACCACTGTTGGGATCCCTGGGTGGCGGAGCGCTTTGGCGCCTGCCTTTGGCCCAGCGCGCGATCCTGGAGACCCGGGATCGAATCCCACGTCCGGCTCCCGGTGCATGGAGCCTGCTCCTCCCTCTGCCTGTGTCTCTGCCCCTCTCTCTCTGTGTGTGACTATCATAAGTAAATAAAAATTAAAAAAAAAAAAAAAAAAAAGCACCACTGTTCTTTCTACTCGCCATTCCAGAGCCCCAGCAGGTGGACCACAAAAAGCCTGGAATCTCTCCCCGGGCCTCCGTAAGAGAAGTTGGGGTTGGATTATTTGCTTTCTAGCACTCACATTTTACTATCAGCTCTTAAAGCTCAAGCAGTATCTTTAATGCTCAAGACAGTCCATTGGTAGGTGATCGATAATGATAAATGTTAAATAAATGGCATACAGTCCATGGGTAGAGAGAATACAAATGTCTTCTTGGGACTCTTCCCCCAAACCCAGAAATCCATCTAATCCTTTCCCTCCAAAGCTTATTCTCAGTTGAGCCCAGCTCAATCCCACACCCGTCTCAGTTGGACAGGCTTTTAAAAGGAAGAATTAGGGCAGCCCGGGTGGCTCAACAGTTTAGCGCCGCCTTCAGCCCAGGGAGTGATCCTGGAGACCCGGGATGGGTCCCGCAATAGGCTCCCTGCATGGAGCCTGCTTCTCCCTCTGCCTGTGTCTCTGTGCCTCATGTCTCTCATGAATAAATAAAATCTTTAAAATAAAAGGAAGAATTATTAGCATCAGTGATAAGCAGGTAAATGTTTGACAACTATCTCCCAGAAGAGAACACACACACACACCAAAACCCCTTATTTGTAGCATTTGCTGATTTCAGTGGTGTATAAATACTCTCCCCATGGCCAATTTCCCGCCACCACTGTGATGTCACCGAACAGCGCTGAATTAAAACACCAGGCTCTAGCACACTGCTGAAGCATGCACTGTGGGCCACAGACTGTGATAAAGCACATGTGATTTTTCACTTAATCCTCACAAAATACAAGGTAGGTATTAATATCCTCATCTCACAGCTAAATCCGACTTTTTTGATGTGAGTGGCAGAATCACAAATTCTACAACATGCTAGTGGATAACAAGACCCCTTCCCTAAGACCGTTTTTCCAGTTTTTGACATGACATTTGATATGAGGATTCAGTATACACCTAGACACAAAATAATACTTACCCCTACAAAGTGTGATGTGCCTCTTAATTTTCTACTCTATTTGATTTTCTTTAAAATCAAAATTTCTTTAAACCTACAGGTCTCACTCCACTAAACTGATTTTGTGACCCATTAATGGGATGAAAACAGTCTGAAAAACACAGTGTGGAGGACTGCTGTTTTCACCCAAAGCCTGCTTATAGGCTGTGAGTATCAGTGACCCAGAGTATCTCGTAAGTACCTGTGTTTCCCACTCATCCACAGGGGCTCCAGGTCTCCTTCTCAACTTCCCAGCCCTTAGAGCCATCCTGCTCCTCTTCCTGACCTTTCCACCACAGTTTTCAAGATGAATGCAGGGAGCACACACTAGGAAGTGGAAGAGAAAGAGAAAGCAAAAGGGCAAGAGTTTCAGTAAACAAGGGAGTGGCATGGACACACCAAGAGATAATTCACCCATGGTGAATTAGTCACTGTGGTCTCCCCGTCTTTAACTCAAGGAGCTCTGCATTCCCTCCTTGGCCTCTCACCTCCCTCCAGGAATTCCTCCCTCTCTTCTCCTCAGCTTCTTGTGGTCTCCCCGTCTTTAACTCAAGGAGCTCTGCATTCCCTCCTTGGCCTCTCACCTCCCTCCAGGAATTCCTCCCTCTCTTCTCCTCAGCTTCCTTTGGAAGAAGAGAGCCCTGCAACTTAAAGATTGGAGGAGAGATGCAAGCATTCCCTACAACACAGCAGTATCCCAAGATGACCAGGAAATCTTGGCTAGGATGGCCTTCAAAACCTACCCCCCTCCGACGTCTCTGAGCCTCTTTTTTTCTGATCTGTGAAATGGGATTATCCACAGCTTCTGTTTTGAGAGCTGATGTACATAGAAGTGCTTAGCATCATGCCTGGCTGACTGGTGCCGGGGGAGTGTCACGAGCTGTCATTTGGATTTAGATGGACCACCCTGGAAAAGTTTCTAATCCCTCCCGGTCCTGATGATTCTCCCAAGGATTTAAACAGAAGGTGGCAAGGAGGACTCATCCACATTTTACTGCTCACAGTGGGAAGAAATTTGCTCTCCATCAAGAGCATTATGAGCTGTTCAATGTCTCGAGTGTGTCATATCTATTTAAGCCACACAGCAAGACTAACAAATGGGTTCTGTTGAGCCCATCTTACAGAATAAGGAAGCACAAGTTATGTCACTTGTCCAAGAAGATCACACAGTCAACCAGAGCCAGGTTGTTTTTTTGTTTTTTGTTTAAGATTTTATTTATTTATTCATGAGAGAGGCAGAGACACAGGCAGATGGAGAAGCAGGCTCCATGCAGGGAGCCCAACGTGGGACTTGATCCTGGGTCTCCAGGATCAGGCCCTGGGCTGAAGGCGGCGCTAAACCACTGACCTACAGGGGCCGGCCTAGAGCCAGGTTTTGAACCCTAGCTACCCAGCTTTACCACATGGCATCAGATCTTTTGCATCTCACTTGGAAGGGGATGGACTGGGATCCATCCAAGTCAAACTTGCCACATCACCCAGCAGACCCACAGGAGCACTAGATGTGGACTCCTCATCCAGTGCTCCTTCCACAAGCATGGCTGATCTCAGCCATGTCAGCAAATTAGGAAGATTTATGGGCTCTGAGGCGCTCCGCTCTGCACTTAGGCAGCCTGCTGTCACATTTTCCTAAGGCAATGCTTTCCTGTCTTCTACTTATCTAGACCCAACTCCCTCGAAGGCATCACCGTATCCCCATTCCATCGGAGGGGCCTAATCATGCAAACAAACCAAACCACCTTGTGACTGTGTCTGGAAAACACAGCCCTCACCCCTAAGTTAACAGTTCACACAGGGGAAGGGGCAGATGTGAAACAGACGATTACAGTGCAATGAGGTTAAGGGCAGGGCTGAGGGGACTCCGGGCACCATGCGGGCAGAAGGGAGTTCCTAATGCCTGGCAGCTGTGGCTCAAAGGAGAACGCCTGCCAGAAGTGACTTAGCAGAAGGCGGCAGAAGGAGGAGAGGAGCGCAGGTAAGGAGACAAGAGTGACACAGGCAGAGGCAAAGTGGGCTTCCCGGCCCTTAGGTGAGGGAGGGGAGAGCAGTGAAAGGTGCCAGAGGGAGCAGGGACCTGGAGAGGTGGGCAGGGGCCAGGTGGACAGCCGGGAAGTCTCTCAATCGTTACCTCGAGGGCAATGGGGAGGGAAGGAAGGGTTTTTAAGCTGGAGTCATGTGATTGGCTTTGCTCAGGCTGGAAAGGGGGTGGGGGGGGGAGGAAGCTGGAAGCAAGAGGAGTGGCAGTAATCCGGCCAGAGTTGTGGGCAGGCAGCAGCCACAGGAAGGAAGTGGATGGATAGGAGAGATCCTGAGGAGGTAGAACCACCAGGACTTGGGGATTTGTCTGGATGTGGAGAGGTGAAAGAGAAGAAAAGGGTCAGGCATCGCCCAGCCTCACACTGGCTGGTGACACTACTCACCAAGACAAGGAACCCAGGAGTGAGTTTGGGGGCTGGGAGACAACCCAGTTTAGGTGTTGGGTTGCGGGCAGGGATGAGCTCCCATGTGCTCCAGGTCTCTCAATTTCTCCCTTCTAGTTTTTTCTTTACATCAGCCTAATCCACTCTTCCACCTTGTGCTGAAACCCTTCAGGGTATTTGGGGTCATATCTCCAAAGGCATTTGGGGGGGAAAAATCCCTTAATTCTCCAATAAAGTGTACCGCAGGAACATACCTCCCTTCGGCAAGTGCTGAGAGGTCGACGTCTCCTCCGGCTTGGGGGCCGGAGGCAGCCTCGGTTTCTTCGTTTGAGGTGCGAGCGAGGACTGGCGCTTGGGGGCCATGCTGTGAGGAAACCACGAAAGCGGGAGAGGGGCACGTCAGGAAGAAGCTCCGATTACTGGAGCTGCCCCAGGTGGCAGAGGTTTAAATCTAGGGAGCCTTGGCCGGGGCGGGATATTTACATGACAGTGGGACACCCAACCCATCCCCTCCCCCAGCCCCATCCCTCTCTCCCACCCTCCAATCAAGATCAGCTTCTTTTAGTTGCTCTCGGCAGTTCCCTACTGGGCATTCTCAGCACGGGGTGGGCAGGAGGAGGTATTTCCTGAGGGAGAAGTTCTGTCCTCTCTAGGGCCCTCTCGGTAGTGACTGGAAACACCAGCTCTTTCCTAAATCCTCCAGATAGGCTGACTTGCCACCATTGGGAATTTCTCCACCCCCCCCCCTCCTTTTCTTCTTTTCTTCGGCCTCTAGATTTAAACACACCGTTGCCTCACCTCCACCTGGAACGTTCTTCGGGCCAGTTACCCTCACCCCCTTCTCCATGTTGGGCTAACTCCCAAACTTCTGTTCCTCTCTTGGAGACATAGATTAACCTTGAAATACAGGATTACCAATCCAGAGTTGCAAAGGAAGAGAGAAAAACAGGTAGCCGCCCACCCCTCCTTTTAAAGATTTTATTTATTCATTCATGAGAGACATAGAGAGAGGCAGAAACATAGGCAAAGGGAGAAGCAGCCTCCTTGCAGGGAGCCCGATGTGGGTGGGACTCTATCCCAGGACCCTGGAATCACACCCTGAGCCAAAGGCAGATGCTCAACCACTGAGCCACCCAGGCTTCCAAGAACAGTAGGTACCCTTGAGAAGACTTTGAGCATTTCATTCTACACTCATTTTGGAAATAGAAAGTTGAGTTTGAAGAACATTTAGAAGGCATCTTGTGTGTTGTGGAGGGGGAGGGGTGTCACAAACTTCAGTGCCTTTTGCAGTCTGTCAGGTAAGAACTATGAATAAGCAAGCAACTGGAGTTCACCACAGCTAGTGGAAGGCGGAGTGGTACACCACTCTGGAAAACTGTGGCAGTTCCACCAAAACTGAATTTGTGTTCAGCATTTCTGCTCCTGGTTATATTCTTTTTTTTTAAATTGGGATCCCTGGGTGGCGCAGCGGTTTGGCGCCTGCCTTTGGCCCAGGGCGCGATCCTGGAGACCCAGGATCGAATCCCACATCGGGCTCCCGGTGCATGGAGCCTGCTTCTCCCTCTGCCTATGTCTCTGCCTCTCTCTCTCTCTCTCTGTGACTATCGTAAAATAAAAAAATAAAAATAAATAATTTATTTATGATAGTCACAGAGAGAGAGAGAGAGAGAGACAGAGGGAGAAGCAGGCTCCATGCACCGGGAGCCCGACGTGGGATTTGATCCCGGGTCTCCAGGATCACACCCTGGGCCAAAGGCAGGCACTAAACCGCTGCGCCACCCAGGGATCCCTGCTCCTGGTTATATTCTCAACAGAAATGCATTCTGAAGTGTATTTTAATATGTGTGAATAGATGTGTATAAGAATGTTCATAGATTCATAAAAGTAAAAATCTGAAAACAAAACTGAATACTTGAATGCATACATTGTGAAATATTCACACAATAGAATGTGATAAAGCAATGTGAATAAATGAACCACAACTACATGCCATGATGTGGTTATAGCCTACAAATGGAATGTTGATTGAAAGATACAAAATAGGATAGGCTGTGTGATTGATTTCATTTATATAAAGTCATAAACAGGCAAAACTGATCTATGCCAAGGAGGAGTCCAGAGTGTGATTAACCTAGCCTTGAGGAGAGTTGTCATGTAAAGGGGGCATAGGGGCCCCATGGAGTCCTCTTGATGCCTGGTTTCTGGATCTCAAGCTTCCTACACTACTGTGTCTGATTTGTGAAATCTGTGTTCCCAGGCCTCCTTCCTTCCTTTCTTTCTTTTATTATTATTTTTTTAAAGATTTTAGGGGATCCCTGGGTGGCTCAGCGGTTTAGTGGTCGCCTTCAGCCCAGGGTGTGATCCTGGAGTCCCGGGATCGAGTCAGGAGACGGGCTCCCGGCATGGAACCTGCTTCTCCCTCCTCCTGTGTTTCTGCCTCTCTCTCTCTCTCTCTATGTCTATCATAAATAAATAAATAAATCTTTTAAGAAAAATAAAAATAAAGAGAAGTGAGGGCAGCCTGGATAGATCAATGTTTTAGCGCCACCTTCGTCCTAGGGCATGATCCTGGAGACCCAGGATCAGTCCCACGTTGGGCTCCCTGCATGGAGCCTGCTTCTCCCTCTGCCTGTGTCTCTACCTCTTTGTCTCTCTGCTTCTCATGAATAAATAAATAAGTCTTTAAAAAATAAAGAGAAGTGAGAGGTCTACTTTTTATGTGAACTCTGTATTTTCTTTTTTTTTAAATTAGCAACTAATTAAAAATTTTAAAACATGGTTTGGGGCAGCCCTGGTGGCTCAGTGGTCTAACGCTGCCTTCAGCTCAGGGCCTGATCCTGGAGACCCAGGATTGAGTACCATGTCAGGCTCCCTGCGTGGAGTCTGCTTCTCCCTCTGCTTGTGTCTCTGCCTCTCTCTCTCTCTCTCTCTCTCTTTCTGTGTGTGTCTCTCGTGAATAATAAATAAATAAATAAATAAATAAATAAATAAATAAATAAATAAAATAAAACACAGTTTGTGGACTAAATCAAACATGTTGGCCAGGCCACTTTCATTCTGCAAGTCATGAATTTGTAACCTCTGAGATTGTGTAATGATTTTTCCATCTTTAAAAAACAGCTTGTTTTTTCCCATCAATTAATCTCTTAAAATCAATCTTAGGCATACATCTATGATGTTAATATTGATAAAAACCTCAGCTCTCTCTGGTAGAAGACCCCCACTCCCACACTACATCTTGCTCCCCTCCATCCCTCCATTCTTTGTCAGTTTCTGAGGACTTTGGGCTTCTTCTAAGACATTTTGAAAGTCACAGTATGTTGATTTTACAGATAAGCAAGCTAAGACCTGAAAGAAGTGATTTGCCTAAGGTTGTGAGGAGAATAACTGAGTTTTAGCCAGGACCAAGGTTTTGGGCTCATTTGATCACAGGGATGCACCTTTTAACCAGCTTCAGTCTTGCTGTTTATACTTGTAAATTAGGTGATAATGATGCCTGCGTCTTTGTTTTAGGATTTTCAATTTGAGGACAAAGGGTCATCTTTTCACTGTTTTTACTGCAGAAGTTGTCCAAAAACAGTAAGGGGAAAAAATGAAAACTCTTTTGATGAAACTGGGAGCCAGCTAAACCCCAAACCACAGAATAGGTGGCTGGCTGGCCAAAGCAGTGGAAAAGAAACAGGATATGTGCAAGAAGAAAGGACAGGCACCTTAGCTACAGATTTCTGGATGTATTAGAAAGGGACACTTCTGGAAGCTAGGGGCAAACTCGAAATCCCTTGCTTGTAGCAACCACAATGGGTGTACTGACAGGATGCTGCACTGGATGGGTTCCTAGAACAAAGAAGGGGCTAAATGAGGAGTAGCCCAGAGGTGCCTCATAAGATCAATCTCTCTCACTCTCTCAAATAAACAAAATCTAAAAAAAAGAGAAAGAAAGAAAGAAAGAGAGAGAGAGAGAGAGAGAGAGAGAGAGAGAAAGAAAGAAAGAAAGAAAGAAAGAAAGAAAGAAAGAAAGAAAGAAAGAAAGAGAAAGAGAAAGAGAAAGAGGGACACCTGGGTGGCTCAGTGGTTGAGCATTTGCCTTTAGTTCAGGTCATGATCCCAGGATCTTGGGATCAAGTCCCACATGGGGTTCCCTGCGTGGAGCCTGCTTCTCCCTCTGTCTGTGTCTCTGCCTCTCTGCCTCTTTTCTCTGTATCTCTCATGAATAAACAAATAAAATCATTGAAAGAGGAAAGAAAGAAAGAACGAAAGCAAGGAGAACTAACCTGTGAGAGGGTATGAGGAGAGGTGCTCACCTTACTAGTGGCAGCTTAAACAGATAAAGCTCCTTCGGAGGGCAATGTAGCCATCAGAATATCTATGGAAAATGCAAAAGTACCTACCTTTTTTTTTAAATATTTTATTTATTTATTCATGAGAGACAGAGAGAGAGAGAGAGAGAGAGAGAGAGAGAGAGAGGCAGAGACAGGCAGAGGGAGAAGCAGGCTCTATGCAGGGAGCCTGATGAGGGACTTGATCCCGGGACTCCAGGATCACACCCTGGGCCACAGGCAGGTGCTAAACCATTGAGCCAGCCATACTCTTGACCCAGAAATTCTCCTAGGAATTTGTCCTACAGATTCATGTATTGCAGAGAGATGGCACCTGTATAAAGCAATTCATTTGCAACATTGTTTATTTGTGTGTTTTTTTGTTGTTGTTTTGGAAAGCCTGTGTGTTTGTGCACATTTAGCACCCTTACTATCAAGGAGTGTGGGGAGGGGCAGGAGGAGAGGGAGGGAGAGAATCTTAGGCTGGCTCTACACTCAGAACAGAGCACTACTGGATTTCAGGATCCTGAGATCATGATCTAAGCTGAAATCAAGAGTCCCTAACTTCACTTCCTGAACCACCCAAGCACCCCTCCTTTGCAACATTGTAAAAGCAAAGTATTGGAAACAACCTAACAGCTTCTTGAGGCTCCTGGGGACCAAAGGATATATCCAAACCATGGAATGCCTTAAACTTTCAAAGCAAATAGGGAACCATAGGGAACCAGAGCTGTGGCTAAGTGAAATAAGCAAAATCCTAAACCAACAGTTAGGATGTTACCATATATGTTAAGGGAGGGAGAGAAAAAAAGTACAAGTTCATTTATTTGCCTGTATGCCGACCATACAGCCCTTGAAGGACTCCTATGGAGCCATAACCCGCCAACCTTGAGGAGGGGACTGGCTGGTGACAAATGAGAAGATAGAGAGGACAGCCCCGGTGGCTCAGCAGTTTAGTGCCGCCTTCAGCCTGGGGTGTGATCCTGGAGTCCCAGGATCAAGTCCCAGGATCAAGTCCCAGGATCAAGTCCCAGGTCAGGCTCCCTGCGTGGAGCCTGCTTCTCCCTCTGCCTGTGTCTCTTCCTCTCTCTCTCTCTCTCTCTCTCTCTCATGAATATATAAAATCTTAAAAAAAAAAAAAAAAAAAAAAAAAAAAAAAAAGGACAGGGATAAGAGGGGAAATTCTTTGCTTTAAAAAAAATTCTGTACTTTCTGAATATATTATATATTTTTTAAAAAGGGGGTACCTGGGTGCCTCACTCCGTTAAGCATCTGACTTTGGCTTGGATAATGAGCTCAGGGTCCTAAAATGTAGCCCTGAGTTGGGCTCTGAGCTCAGCGGCGGGGGTGGGGTGGGGGGGGGGGTGTCTGCTTGTTCCTCTCCCCTACCCCTTGGCTCCCCCACCCCCATTTGTGCACATGCTCGCTCTCTCTCTCTCTCTCTCTTTCTCAAACAAATGAAATCTTAAAAAATAAATAAATAACAGGAGCACCTGACTGAGTCAGTAGAGCAAGTGACTCTAAATCATGGGGTTCTGATTTTGAACCCCACATTCAGTGTAGAGATTACTTAAAAACTAAATAAATAAAATATTAAAAAAAAAAAAAAGACAGAAACCACAACCACCAAAGATTACCTGAGTCACTTAGATCACCTAAATACAGCACCTACTTGGTACATGTCAGCTTACATTCAAACATACACGACCCCACCTTTCCTCTCATCTACAGCTTCCAAATTTTAATTTCCTGGATTTCTAGAGGTGTTACTAGGCAACCGTGCCACTCTGCCTCGTTCCAGGACAGCTGCAGGCAAGGTAGAGGAAAGGCAATGGCCTCCCTCCAACCCACCCAAAGGTTGACAGGCTCATGATGTTCTGTAACCTTGAGTCCAGGTTCCTTCTGGGAACCAGGAGTTTCCAAAATATCCAGAACTCCTTATTGTTTAGTTATCTGTGTGCACCACAGGATAGCTGTAAATAGCTACCATTTGTTGAGTGTTAGCAGTATGAGAGGTATTCACTAAGCATTATCCTTTTGAAACTTCCATGATCCTGGCCAGGATAGTATCATGTCCTTATTTTGCAGATGGGAGAATCAAACCAAAATGAAGAATCAACACTCAAGGAATCTGGTCCCAAAATCAAGGGATAGAAGAGTCAGGATATGAACCTATGTCTTTACGACTCCTCTATACCACTTTTGGCATTAATGTGATGCAAACAAATTGCCACCCAGATCCTGATTGCTAGGTAAAGCCCAGAACACACCAAGACCTGTCTCTGAGACTCATAGAAACTCTATGTATCATAGAGGTATATCTATCTATCTATCATCTATCTATCTATCTATCTATCTATCTATCTATCTATCTATATATTAGATACTCAGGAGAGTATCTCTGGTCATCTCCTGGGAGATTTTCCTTCATATTTCTCAGCACAGAGGAGGCACTTGGATTAAGACAATCTTTTTTCTTTTCTTTTCTTTTCTTTTCTTTTTTAAAGATTTTTTAAAGATTATTTATTTATTCGTGACAAACAAGGAAACAGAGGCAGAGACACAGGCAAAGGGACAAGCAGGCTCCCCACAGGGAGCCCACTGTGGGACTCGATCCTAGGACCCCCAGAGCATGCCCTGGGCTGAAGGTAGGTGCTAAACCACTGAGCCCTCTCTCTGTGTTTCTCATAAATAAATAAAATATGTTTTTAAAAATTTATCATAATAGTATTTTTATTAAATTTTTAAAAATTAAAATAAGGTGAAGTTATACACCAAGATATAGCAACTACTAATATGACCTACCTAGATAACATTTATGTCACATAACATATATTCTTGTGCATTTTTAAAAAATATTTCATTTAGTTATTCATGAGAGACACACACACACAGAGAGAAAGGCAGAGACACAGGCAGAGGGAGAAGTCCCACAGGCAGACGTGGGACTTGATCCCAGGGTTCCAGGATCACACCTTGGGCTGAAGGCAGACGCTCAACCGCTGAGCCACCCAGGCATCCCTTCTTGTGCATTTTTTAAAAAGATTTTATTTATTCATGAGAGACAGAGAGAGGCAGAGGCACAGAAAAAGGGAGAAGCAGGCTCCCTGCAAAGAGCCTGATGTGGGACTCGATCCCAGGATCCAGGGATCATGACCTGAGCCAAAGCCATATGCTCAACCGCTGAGCCACCCAGGTGTCCCTTGTGCACGTTTTTTATTTAGATTTCATGTTTTTTCTTTTTATTATTTTTTTAAGATTTTATTTATTTATTCATGAGGGACACACACACACACACAGAGAGAGAGAAAGACAGAGACACAGGCAGAGGGAGCCTGCTGTGAGACTCTGTGAGACTCCCAGGACCAGACGCTGGGCTAAAGCCGGCGCTAAACTGCTGAGCCACCCAGGCTGCCCTAGATTTCATGTTTAGGTAATTTCTAAACCAATGTGGATCTCAAACTCATAACCCCAAGATCAAGAGTCTCATGTTCCACTGAATGAGCCAGCCAGGTGCCCCTAAATGTGCTATAATTTATTTAAATGTCAGCAATGGAAATTTAAGATGTGCTTACTATTTTGTCTTAAGTGAGTTGTAATGAACATCCTAGCAGCTAAATCTTGGCACACATACATGATTATTTCCTTATAATACATTCCTAGAACTACAATTGCAGAGTGAAAAAGTATGAAAAATAATAAGAGCTTTCTTTTACAAGTGATTGTATTTATTTATTTGACACACAGAGAAAGCCCAAGCAGGGGGAGCAGTAGGCAGAGAGAGAGGGAGAACTAGGTTCCTTGCTGAACGGGGAGCCCAACTCATGGCTCATGGCTCCATCCCAGGACTCTGGGATCATGACCTGAGCCAAAGGCAGATGCTCAACCAACTGAGCCAACAAGGCTCCCCTAATAAGAGTTTTTAATGTGTTGCCCAGTTGTCCAGTAGCTGGGATTTGGTGTTTGTCTATTTCCCTGAATCCTGCCTCATTCTTTGAAGTTCAGATTTGGTAGGGGCAAAATTTTATTTTATTTTATTTTTTTAAATTTATTTTTTTTTTAATTTTTATTTATTTATTATAGTCACAGAGAGAGAGAGAGGCAGAGACATAGGCAGAGGGAGAGAAGCAGGCTCCATGCACCGGGAGCCTGACGTGGGATTCGATCCCGGGTCTCCAGGATCGCGCCCTGGGCCAAAGGCAGGCGCCAAACCGCTGCGCCACCCAGGGATCCCCGGGGCAAAATTTTATTTCAGAGTTCGTATGCTTAGTGAGACAGAACAGTTTTTCTTACATACTTTTTTTTTAAAGATTTTATTTATTAATTTATTCATGAGAGACACAGAAAGAGAGAGACAGAGAGACAGAGAGAGAAAGGCAGAGACCTAGGCAGAGGGAGAAGCAGGCTCCATGCAGGGAGCCCAATGTGGGAATTGATCCCGGGATTCTAGAATCATGCCCTAAGCCAAAGGCAGATGCTCAACTGCTGAGCTACCCAGGCATCCCTTTTAGTGACTTTTTAATTCTGGGGAGGACTCACTGAAGTATTTTATTTTCATGTAATCAAGGCTCTCAATTTTGTATTTTTTTCTTGTCCTCCTCTCCTCCTCCTTCTCCTTCCCCACTCCTCACCCTCCCCTACTTTTCCACCATCCCTTTCCCTCCTCTTCCTCTTCCTCTCCTCCTCCTCCTCCTCCTCCTCCTCCTCCTCCTTCTCCTCCTCTTCTTCTCCTTTTAATGGTTTCTGCCTTGGGAGATGCTAAGAGAGACTCCTCCATCCCAAGATATTGCAAATAACCACCTGTGTTTTCTTCTTTTTATCTTCCTTTTTAATGCTACAAGTTATAACCTATCTGAATATATTCTGGAGTATGATGTGAGGCAAAGATATAATTAGATGTTTTTTTTCAAATGATTGATCAGTTGATCCAACACATTTTTCTTTCTATTCAATACATATCAAATCTCTCTCTCTCTCTCTCTCTCTCTGTCTGTCTCTTTTAATGAGAAACCTCCAGTTAAAAGTGATGATGGCAGGGGCACCTGGCTGGCTCAGTTGGTAGAGCATATTTTGACTTTTGATCTTGGGGTTATAATTTCAAGCTTCAGATGAGGCATAGAGCCCACTTAAAAACAATTTTTTTAAGTTTTTAAATGTGATAGCAAACATAAAGATGGATATAATACATACCATCCCTGTCCAAATACCTTTAAAGTCCATAAAGCTTAATGTTACCTGAATAACTATTTACGTGCCACATTTCCTTCAATAGAACTTGTGCTACAATTTCCAATGTTGACAAAAGAAATGCTGGAATTACCATATTTAGAAGAAAATTTGTGAGATGCCTGGGTGGATCAGCGGTTAGGCAGCTGCCTTTGGCTCAGGTCGTGGTGATCCTGGGGTTTGTGATCAAGTCCCACATTGGGCTCCTGTGATGAGCCTGCTTCTCCCTCTGCCTGTATCTCTGAATCTCTCTCTCTCTCTCTCTCTGTGTGTGTGTGTGTCTCATGAATAAATAAATAAATCTTTAAAAAAAAGAAAATTTGCTTATATAGAACCACATTCATTCATTCAATCAATCAATATTTATTGAGTGTCTAATACATGCCAGGTACCAATGACAATAAGTTCTCTGACAAAAATACAGATAATAAGGTAAGACCTTCTTGGGGCACTTGGGTGGCTCAGTCAGTTAAACGTCTGACTTCAGCTCAGGTCATGATCCCACAGTTCTGGGACTGAGCCCTGCGTTGGACTCCCCATTCAATGGGGAGTCTACTTCTCCCTCTGCCCCTCCTCCCACTCATGTACTCGAGTTCTCTCTCTCAAATAAATAAATAAAATCTTTTAAAAAATAAGGTAAAGCCTTCTTAATGAACTAGCATTTGGACAAAGACCTCAAGGTACAGAACCGGCATTGTGAGTATTAGGGGAATAACATTCTAGACAAGAAAACAAAAAGGTCTAAGCCCCAAGGCAGGAGCATGTTTCAGGAGAACCAAGGGAGTCAGGTTGTTGGAATGGTGTAAATGGTGGGAGATGGGCTTAGACAATGTTGGAGACTTGTGGGGCTTGTGGGCTGTGTAGGGCTTGTGGGCTGTATCAGGGTCTCTGATAAATTTTTTTTTTAATTTTTTTTTTAATTTTTTATTTATTTATGATAGTCACAGAGAGAGAGAGAGAGAGAGGCAGAGACACAGGCGGAGGGAGAAGCAGGCTCCATGCACCGGGAGCCTGATGTGGGATTCGATCCTGGGTCTCCAGGATCGCGCCCTGGGCCAAAGGCAGGCGCCAAACCGCTGCGCCACCCAGGGATCCCATGATAAATTTTTTTTTTAATTTTTTTTTAATTTACTTATGATGGTCACAGAGAGAGAGAGAGAGAGAGAGGCAGAGACACAGGCAGAGGGAGAAGCAGGCTCCACGCACCGGGAGCCTGACGTGGGATTCAATTCCGGGTCTCCAGGATCGCGCCCTGGGCCAAAGGCAGGAGCTAAACCGCTGCGCTACCCAGGGATCCCCTCTGATACATTTTTCTATACTGGGTATACAAAATTCAAAGCTGATTAAGACATGCCTGTGTCCTGAGTATCCATAGTTCATGTCAGAAACTGTAATAGATATGAACAGAATTCTATATGATTAGAGAAAATGGAACAAATCAATCCATCGGCAGAAATTAAAGGTGAAGTTTAAGCTGGGTCAGTAAGAATGAATGGGTACCAAGGGATTTCTTTTCTTTCTTTCTTTCTTTTTTTCTTTCTTTTTCTTTTTTAAAGAATCAGCTTTGGGATCCCTGGGTGGCGCAGCGCTTTGGCGCCTGCCTTTGGCCCAGGGCGCGATCCTGGAGACCCGGGATCGAATCCCACGTCGGGCTCCCGGTGCATGGAGCCTGCTTCTCCCTCTGCCTGTGTCTCTGCCTCTCTGTCTCTCTTTCTGACTATCATAAATAAATAAAAATTAAAAAATAAAAAGAATCAGCTTTATTTTATTTAAAGATTTTATTTATTTATTCATGAGAGACACAAAGAGAGAGAGGTAGAGACACAGGCAGAGAGAGAAGCAGGCTCCATGTAGGGAGCCCGATGTGGGACTTGATCCTGGGATTCCAGGATCATGCCCTGGGCCAAAGGCAGGTGCTCAACTGCTGGGCCACCCAGGTGTCCCTCAAGGGATTTCTTTTGGGGTAATGGAGATGTTTTAAAATTGATTGTGGAGCACCTGGGTGGCTCAGTTGGTTGAACGTCCAACTCTTGGTTTTGGCTTAGGTCATGATCTCAGGGTTGTGAGATCAAGCCCTGTGACGGGCTCTGTGCTCAGCCCAGAGTCTGGTTCTCCCTCTCCTCCTCCCCTTGATTGCTCACTCTCTGTCTCTCTCTCTCTCTCTCTCTCTTTCAAATAAATAAATAAAATTTTATTTTTAATTAATTATTTATTTATTCATGAGAGGCACACAGAGAGAGGCAGAGACATAGGCAGAGGGAGAGGCAGGCTCCCCACGGGGAGCGGGGATGTGGGACTTGATCCCAGGACCCCGGGATCACAACCTGAGCCCAAGGCAGACGCTCAACCACTGAGCTCACCCTGGCACCTCAATAAATAAAATCTTAAAAAAAAATAGTCTCTAAATTTTTTTCTCCTAAATTTGTGGTGATTGCACATTTCTTTCAATTTACAGAAAATAATTGAATTGTACACTTTAAATGGCTGAATTGTATGGTATATGAACTAAATCTCAGTAAAGTGGTTAGAGATTATTTATTTATTTTTAAAGATTTTATTTATTCATGATATATATATATATATATATATATATATATATAGAGAGAGAGAGAGAGAGAGAGAGAGAGAGAGGCAGAGACACAGGCGGAGGGAGAAGCAAGCTCCATGCAGGGAGCCCGATGTGGTACTGGATCTCGGGACTCCAGGATCATGCCCTGGTCCAAAGGCAGGCACTGAACCACTGAGCCACCCAGGGATCCCCGAGTTTATTTATTTATTTATTTATTTATTTATTTATTTATTTAATTTTTTTTTTTTAATTTATGATAGTCACAGAGAGAGAGAGAGAGAGAGGCAGAGACACAGGCAGAGGGAGAAGCAGGCTCCATGCACCGGGAGCCCGACGTGGGATTCAATCCCGGGTCTCCAGGATCGCGCCCTGGGCCAAAGGCAAGCGCCAAACGGCTGCGCCACCCAGGGATCCCTATTTATTTTTAATGATTTTATTTATTTACTTAGAGGAGGAGGGGGAGAAGAGGGGGAGAAAAAAATCTCAAGTAGACTTGGAGCTAATTGTGGAGCCTGACATGGGGCTCCATCCCATGACCCTGAGATCGTGACCTGAGTTAAAATCAAGAGTCAGAGGTGTAACCAACTGAGCCACCCAGGAGTATTCCATCCCACTCTGAAATGTCACCTCTGGAATACATTAAACATATAGTTACATATATCAGGTTCTGGGCTTGCTATTCCATTGAATAAGATATCTATGATTATTTCACTATCAATTCCATTTTCTTCATATTATTTTTCTTGGACTATCTCTCTCTCTGACTTAAAAGATTTATTTAAGAATAATTTACATGCCACATATGTCAGTCAATTGAAGCATACAATTCAGTGATTCTTAGTAGGTTTACAAAACTGTAGAACCACAATCTGATTTTAGAATATTTTCATTACCTCTAAAAGAAACCTCATGCTCATTCCCACCCCCAGCCCTGGGAAACCACTAATCTACTTTCCATCTCTATAAATTTGTCTTTCCTGGGTATTTCATATACATAGAATCATACAACATGTTGTCTTTTACATCTGGCTTTACTTTGTCTATTTCTTACTATGTGGTGGGGCCTGGCTTCTTTCACTATTCCATAATTTTAGGAAATTTATTGGGCATTCTTATGGGTTTATTCTTCCCAATGAACTGGAACAGAAGTCATGTTCACAACCCATTTTATAGATCAAAAGAGAGTACTCTGCTATATCCCAATGTAATCATTTATTTTGTCTCTGACTGAATCTTGACTCTAAAAATCAAATCCACCTTTGGGCCCCTGACTGGCTCAGTTGGTAGAGCATGTGCCTCTTGCTCTTGGGGTTATGAGTTTGAGCCCCACATTGGGTGAAGAGATTACCTGAAAAATAAAATCTTTTTTTTTTAATTTTTATTTATTTATGATAGTCACAGAGAGAGAGAGAGAGAGAGAGAGGCAGAGACATAGGCAGAGGGAGAAGCAGGCTCCATGCACCGGGAGCCCGATGTGGGATTCGATCCCGGGTCTCCAGGATCGCGCCCTGGGCCAAAGGCAGGCGCCAAACCGCTGCGCCACCCAGGGATCCCCTGAAAAATAAAATCTTAAAAAAAATAAAATCCATCTTCATTTTTTAAAAATATTTTATTTATTCATGAGAGACACAGAGAGGGAGAGGCAGAGAGACACAGGCAGGGGGAGAAGCAGGCTCCCCACAGGGAGCCCAATGAGGGACTGGACCGGGATCACACCCTGAGCCAAAGGGAGACACTTAGCCACTGAGCCACCCAGGCATCCCTAAATAGTTTTTTTTTTTTTTTTTTAAGATTTTATTTTTTTATTTGAGAGAGAGAGCACACATGCACAAGCAGGGGGAGTGGCAGGCAGAGGGAGAGGGAGAAACAGGCTGTCCACCAAGGGAAGAACCTGATGTGGGGCTCAATCCCACTGAGATCAAGACCTGAGCTGAAGGCAGATGTCCAACTGACTGAGCCACCCAGGTGGCCCTTTTAAACAGTTTTTAATTTTTATTTTATTTTAAAGATTTATTTATTTATTTATTCATGAGAGAGAGAGAGAGAGAGAGAGAGAGGCAGAGACACAGGCAGAGGGAGAAGCAGGCTCCACGCAGGGAGCCCGACGTGGGATTCGATCCCGGATCTCCAAGATCAGGCCCTGGGCTGAAGTCGGCACTAAACCTCTGAGCCACCCAGGCTGCCCTTAAACAGTTGCTTTTTTTTTTTTTTTTAATTTTTTAAATGTTTTTTTTTTTTTTAATTTTTTAATTTATGATAGCCACACAGAGAGAGAGAGAGAGAGACAGGCAGAGACACAGGCAGAGGGAGAAGCAGGCTCCATGCACCGGAAGCCCGACGTGGGATTCGATCCCGGGGCTCCAGGATCGCGCCCTGGGCCAAAGGCAGGCGCCAAACCGCTGCGCCACCCAGGGATCCCTAAAGATTATATTTATTGGGGCACCTGGGTAGTTAAGTTGATTGAGTGTCTGCCTTCGGCTCAGGTCATGATCTCATGATCCCGGGGATCCTGGGATGGAGCCCTGAGACAGGCTCTCTGCCCAGGGAGTCTGCTTCTCCCTCTCCCTCTGCCTGCCACTCCACTTATTTGTGGGCTTGCTCTCTTTCTCTAAGAAATAAATACATTTTATTAGATAAAGTATTGTTTATTTTTAAATTTTTATTTATTTATATTTATTTTTATTTATGATAGTCACAGAGAGAGAGAGGCAGAGACACAGGCGGAGGGAGAAGCAGGCTCCATGCACCAGGAGCCTGATGTGGGATTCGATCCCGGGTCTCCAGGATCGCGCCCTGGGCCAAAGGCAGGCGCCAAACCACTGCGCCACCCAGGGATCCCTTATTTATATATTTTAAAGATTTTATTTATTTATTCATGAGAGACACAGAGAGAAAGAGAGGCAGAGACACAGGCAGAGGAGAGGGAGAAGTAGGCTCCATGTAGGGAGCCTGACGCAGGACATGGAACTGGATCCCAGGTCTCCAGGATCTTGCCCAGGGCTGAAGGCGGCACTAAACCACTGAGCCACCGGGGCTGCCGTTTATTTATATTTTTAAGATTTTATTTATTTATTCATGAGAGACACAGAGAGAGGCAGAGACACAGGCAGAGGGAGAAGTAGGCTCCATGCAGGGAGTCTGATGTGGGACTCGATCCCAAGACCCCAGGATCATGCCTGGAACCAAAGGCAGATGCTCAACCACTGAGCCACCAGGTGTCCCAGTATTATTTATTTTTAGATAAATAAAATGTATTATTAATATATTTTATTTATTTATTAGGGAGAGAGAGTGAGAGAGTGTGCAAGCAGGGTGACGAAGAAGCAGACTCCACAGTGAGCACACAGCCCTACTTGGGGCTCGATCCTATGACCCTGACATCCTGACCTAAGTCAAAATAAAAAAATCAGACACTTAACTAACTAAGCCACCCAGGCATCCCTATAGCTATTTTTTATCTAGCCCTTTCAAAGTGCCAGATACACTTAACTTTCACAATGACCAGATACTGTATCATTATCCTCCCACTTCATGTGTGTTCATTTAAGGTGGGCACATGTTTATTAATGACCTGCCGTGGGTGAGCACTGACCTGGCACAGGTAAAGCTGAGGCGAAGGTGGCAATGGTTGCAGCGCGTGGTAAGCGGGAAAACACACATAGCAAAGCAGGAAACAGTGAATGTGTATACTGAGCTAAGGAGGCTGCCAAGAAGTCAGCCAACCAGGGGTGAGATGGGGAATAATGAGGAAGGCCTTTTCAATCAAATCTTCAGCGAAGTTCAGTCTAAGAAGAAAATCTTCACTCTCAGACTTATAACATAAAAAAATAAAAAGGAGCCAACACTTCACAGAGCAGGGAGACAAGCATTCCAGGCAGAGGATCCTGGGGCACAGGGAGGGTCAGGAAAGGCAAGGGACCACACTGAAGAATCAAGATTTGAGGAACACCTGGGTGGCTCAGTTGTTTAAGCATCTGCTTGGCTCAGATCATGATCTCAGGGTCCTGGGATCAAACCCCTCCTCGGGCTCCCTGCTCAGGGGGGAGTCTGCTTCTCCTTTCTCTGCACCCTCTCCACTCCCTGTGCTCTCTCTCTCTTAAATAATAAATAAAATCTTAAAAAAAAAAAAAAGATATGGGACACTTGGATGGCTCAGCGGTTGAGCATCTGCCTTTGGCTCAGGACATGATCCCGAAGTCCCGGGATCAAGTCCCACATCGGGCTTCTGCATGGAGCCTGCTTCTCCTCACTCTGCCTGTGTCTCTACCTCCCTCTCCGTGTCTCTCATGAATAAATAAAATATTTAAAAATAAATTAAAAAAAAAAAAAAAGACTTGATGAGGGCACCTGGGTGGCTCAGTAGGTTACCCGTCTCCCTTAGGCTCAGGGCAAGATCTCTTGGTTCTGGAATCAAGCCCTGTGATGGGCTTCCTGCTCAGCGGGGAGTCTGCTTCTCCCTCTGTCTTTCTCCCCAGTTCATTCTCTCTCTCACTCTCTCAAATAAATAAATAAACAAACAAACAAACAAATAAATAAGGATTTGAAACGCTACTGCCAGATGCCAAATTTCCTGTCCGTGACACTGTTTTGTTTTTTTTTTTTTTAATATTTTATTTATTTGACAGAGCACACACAAGCAGGGGGAGCAGGAGGAGAAGCAGGCTCCCCTTTGAGCAGGGAGCCTGATGTGGGGCTCAAGCCTAGGACCCTGGGATCATGACCTGAGATGAAGGCAGATGCTAACTGACTGAATTATCCAGGCGCCCCCTCCTCCAAAACGTTCTAATAACCAGCCATTAACTGTCCACATACTGGGGCTCACCTACAGCAGGTCCTAAGAAAAATCACCCTTGTTTGATCCTGGGAGGATGGACAATTGCTCAAGACTGGGGCTCAACCTACAGCTATATTTGCGAGTGTGGGAGGATTGATGGTTCTGGGCCTCAGCTGGGAAAGGGGGTGGGAGTTTTACCCTATTGTCCTTTCCTTCCTTCCTGTTCCTCAACTGCAGCTCTGACAAAGCTGTTTTAATGAGTTTATTAGGGCTCCTTTGTCTTCCAAGCACCCTTGAGCTGGGGGCTTCTCCAGGGGTGGGTGGGTTGGGGCCTGAGCTGGGTGGAGGCAAAGGCAGAGGGACAGAGAGAGGGCCAGGCGAACAAGGATTAAGTTCACCTCTCAAATATCACCTCCTCCAGGAGGCCATCCTTGTCTGCCCTGGATAAAATGGTTGTTCCCAGATGCTCCCCTCTGCTTCTCTGTTCTCTTCCTTTGCTTTATTCCTCTTTGGGCACATGGCTCATCATAGTAGATATCCAATAAATATTTGTTGAATAAAACAGTTATTTGTGTTCTTCCATGTGAGAAGAATAGGGTTTGGCTCTTTCTCTTTCTTTCTTTCTTTCTTTCTTTCTTTCTTTCTTTCTTTCTTCTTCTTTCTTTTCTTTCTTTCTAAGATTTTATTTATTTATTCATGAGATAGAGAGGCAGAGACACAGGCAGAGGGAGAAGCAGGCTCCATGCCGGGAGCCCAATGTGGGACTCAATCCTGGGTCTCCATCTTGGGACTCCAGGATCACACCCTGGGCCTAAGGCAGGTGCTAAACTACTGAGCCACCCAGGGATCCTGGGTTTGGCTTTTTCTCACCATTTCCTTCCCACCCCACTCTTCATCTCTCTAGTGGCGACCACCTCCTCACCATAATGACCTGGTGCCTCTTCCAAGCACTTTTCACCCTGTCATCACTTATGTGTACACTTATGTGTCAATTCATAAAGTATAGACTCCAAGAAAGCAGGACCACTTGGTGGTGCTGCTTGCACTCAAGCACAGTGTCTCACACTCAGGAGGTGCTAGAAGATAATCATTTGCTAACTGAGTGAATGAACAAAGGGGTAGAGTGGCTGGTAAGGGCTGAGCTGGGAAGCCTGCCTGTGTGACTTTGAGGCAGTGCCCACTGCTCAGAACTCCATGGGATTTTTCCTCTTCTGAGTAGCTCTTACTTCGCTGATACCACCTCTACTCTAAGTGGTTCTGAAATTCCTCTTGAGTAAATAGATCTTAAACTTCAGAGCACCGAAACATGGCCAGGGAAATCCCAGAACCCACCTTAAAGATGATGATTTAGTGGGACTGTCCTGGGAATCCAGGTGTTTACACTCCATTCGTCATTCTGCAGCCGGACATCTTCTTCAAATATGTAAATCCAATTAAGTCATTCTTTTCCTGAAACCCATCAGTGGTTTCTTGGTGTCCAAACTCCTTGTACCTTTATTTTATTTTAAGGATTTTATTTATTTATTCATGAAAGACATAGAGAGAGAGGCAGAGACACAGGCAGAGGGAGAAGCAGGCTCCATGCAGGGAGCCCGACGTGGGACTTGATCCTGGGACTCTAGGATCACACCCTGAGCCTAAGGCAGATGCTTAACCACTGAGCCACCCAGGCATCCCTCCTTGTACCTTTAATATATGTAGATCCAGCCCGAATCCACCTGCCACACATCAAGGCACCAGGTTCTCTTTTCTTGGAGACTTTAGTTGAAGAGCTATTCCTTCCACCTGGAAAACTTCTGTTCCCACTTCTGTTTTCATCTTTAAGTTGTTTTTGCCTGGATGATTTCTTTTTCTTTAGACCTCAGCCTAGAAGCCCTCTCCTTGAAGAGGCCTTTCTTTTTTTTTTTTTTTTTTTTAAAGATCTTATTTATTTATTCATGAGAGACACCCAGAGAGAGGCAGTCATAGACAGAGGAAGAAGTGGTCTCCATGCTGGGAGCCTGATGCAGGACTAGATCTTGGGACTCCAGGATCATGCCCTGAATCAAAGACAAATGCTCAACCGCTGAGCCACCCAGGCATCCCATTAATTAATTAATTCTTGGCCAGTTCAGTCAGAGGAGAATGTGACTCTTGATTTCAGTGTCATGAGTTCCAACCCCATGTTGGGTATAGAGATTACTTAAATAAATAAACTTTAAAAATAATTGAGAAGGGTCACTTGCATGACTCAGTGGGTTAAGCGTCTGCCTTTGGCTCAGGTCATGATCCTGGGATGGATCCTTGCATCATACTCCTAGCTCAGCAGGGAGTGTGCTCCTCCCTCTCCCTCTATATACCACCCCCCCTTGTGCTCTCTCTTGATCACTCTCTCATATGAATAAATAAAATCTTAAAAAAAATAAAAATTAAGAATTATTAAGTACTGATAACATACTAGGTACTGCCTTGTGCACTTGCCCTCCCAGTGTTAACTCATTCAATAGTATTTCAACTCCAATGAGATAGAACCTAATGCCCCAAGGGTGGGAGAGGGAAGGGAGAAAGAGAATCTCAAGAGACTCCTTACTGGGTGCAGAGCCTGATGTGGGGCTTGATCTCAGGACTTTAATATTTCGACCTGAACTACAATCAAGAGTCGGTTGCTTAACTCACTGAGCCACCTAGGCACCCCAAAACACAGAATGATTTAAAGGAAGGAGCATGGGCTTTTCAATCAGGAAGTTCAGGGTGTTAATCCAATCTCTATCTCACCAGCTATGCATGACCCTGGGCAAGTCATAAGGTTCTCTGAGCCTTTGTTCTTTCTTACCTCTGTGAAATGTGGATCATAGTAATACTTGACCTATCACGATGTTGTGAGAATTCATGTGAAGTGTTTAATACATGATTAGAACTCTATACACTAGAAGTGTTATTATGTTTGTTGTTTCATCCTTGGTGCATGGTAAAGACCTTCATAGGTTGAGTTGTTTAATAAATAGAACTGAATGTGAGGGCTCCCTGGGTGGCTCAGCGGTTTGACGCCTGCCTTTGGCCTGGGGGCGCGATCCTGGAGTCCCGGAATCAAGTCCTGCATTGGGCTCCCGGCATGGAGCCTGCTTCTCCCTCTGCCTATGTCTCTGCTTCTCTCTCTCTCTCTCTCTCTGTGTGTCTATCATAAATAAATAAATAAATAAATAAATAAATCTTTAAAAAAATAAATAGAACTGAATGTTCCTGAAATAATTGCCAACAGCATTTTAAAATGGGGATGCCTTTTTTTTTGACTCTTTGCAAGGATCTCTTTTATTTATTTATATAATTTTATTCTTTTAAGATTTTATCTATTTATTCATGAGAGAGACACAGAGAGACACAGAGAGAGGCAGAGACACAGGCAGAAGGAGAAGCAGGCTCTATGCTGGGAGCCCAATGTGGGACTTGATCCCAGGTCTCCAGGATCACGCCCCCGGCTGAAGGTGGCGCTAAACTGCTGAGTCACCCGGGCTGCTGGCGAGGGTCTATTTGAATGTTTTCTGAACAGATATTTACTGAACTTTTTGTGCTGAAAGAAGTAGAGGTAGGAAGAAGGAATCTTCCTGGAAATGGCCTGATAGTTTATCTGAGATTTAAGAGGGTCTCTGTCCTCCTATGAGGCTGAAAACTGTACTTACCAATGGTAAGGCATTCAATTAGTCTATGTTGTATGCCAGGCACAGTGCTGGACTCTGGAGGGTATCACTATGCCAATGGAACTGACTCGCTGGGACAAAGACAGGGATTAGTAGTATCTTGTTACTTAATTAAAAGTTTGAGGAGTCCTCCAAAGCAGAGAAATTCTGTCCCTTGACAACCAGTAACAGGGGTTTGGGTGGGATCTGGTCCCTTTAGCAATTAACACTTCCAAGGAAAAAAAAAAAAAAAACACTTCCAAGGAGGCCTGAAAGTTAGAACAGGGAGGAGCATCCCAGAGGCTGGGCGGAGGAGTTTGGGTTGCTGTCAGGGTAACTGAGGATGGGCCAGAGTGCCTGCTGCTTCAGGATGAGGGCTGGATAAATACCACAGGACCACTGGCTACCCAAGTGCTCTTCTCTTTGCCCTCTCCACTCCTCATCCAGTGAGCTCTGCTCTTCCTCTCAGACTCTTCCTTTCTGGCACATGTCTCTGCTCCAGACTCTCCCACCCTGGATACATTACCTCAACTGTCCTGCTTGCCCAAGGTATAATACTCCCCCCACCATAGCTAAGCATAGTCTTATTCATTCATTCACTCATTCATTTGTGGCCTTCTTTTTACAAATAAGCTACATAAAACTTGAATGACACAAAGAGAAAAAAGAAATTTATTTATTTTTTTAAAGATTATATTTATTTATTCATGAGAGACACAGAGAGTGAGAGAGAGGCAGAGACACAGGCAGAGGGAGAAGCAGGGTCCACGCAGGAGTGCGACATGGGACTCAATCCTGAGATTCCAGGATCAGGCCTTGGGCTGAAGGCAGGCACTAAACCAATGAGCCACCCAGGCGTTCTGAAAAAAGAAATTTAAATCACCCATAGGCAACTGCTATCAATATTTGGATTTACAGTCCTAGGTTTTGTTAGAAATATATATTACAATGATATATATGATATATAATATCGTAAAAACAGGATACAAAAAACCAGGATACACTGTACATAAACTTCAGTTTGTAAAAACTTTAATATGCTGCACATTTTGCCACATTTAAATATCTGTATATAACAATATCATTAATGGCCACTTGAGATTCTATACCATGTGTCAGAAATACTCAATTAAAGGCCTACTATACATTGTTTCTTCAATATTTAGTGAACACCTGTGGTGTGGCACGACTTTGCTTGGAAATTTAGGCTGACTCCAAGATCCTACTATTATCATAGTAATATTATTGTAATATATCTCTATCCTGGGTCTCCAGGATCACACTCCACGCTGTAGGCGGCAATAAACCACTGAGCTACCCAAGCTGCCCTGGATTTCTAGATTTAAGAGGACACTTAAAGGTCACATTCCCCTCCAGTTAGGTTTTACCAATTTACATTCACACCCACTTCCTGTGTTTAACTGCTCGATAGATAATGTCCATTACTTACTTTCTCTACTTCCTTCTTTCATTCTTAAACTCTGCAGGTTGACTTTTGTTTCCCCTACTCCACTGCAATTGTTCTCACTAAGGTCATCAGATATCATCAAGAGTGAAATTGAGTGAAATCAATTTCAGTGATTGATCTATTTTCTGGCCTTATCTTCATTGACCTGTTTGGGCCATTTAATACCTCCATCCTCTCTTCTCTTCCTGAAATATTTACCTTCCTTGGTCAGGTAAAGCAGATCCAGTCTTACTAGCTTCATTTTACACTTAGGAAACCAAGGCCGGAAGGAGGTACCCAGTCTACTAAAGAGGAGGTAGCACCGTGCTGAGCCTCTTGACTCCCACTGCCTTGAACTTCTTTTTGAGTGTTATTATTATTATTATTATTATTAGGAATCCTTGGTGATGTTTGCAAAGTCTTTAGTGTTTTTTTTTTTTTTTTAATTTTTATTTTTTTTATTTATTTATGATAGCCACAGAGAGAGAGAGAGAGAGAGAGAGAGAGAGAGGCAGAGACACAGGCAGAGGAAGAAGCAGGCTCCATGCACCGGGAGCCCGACGTGGGATTCGATCCTGGGTCTTCAGGATCGCGCCCTGGGCCAAAGGCAGGCGCCAAACCGCTGCGCCACCCAGGGATCCCCAAAGTCTTTAGTGTTAAGAGGGCCTCACAAAGATAATTTTTTCTGGTTCTACTTTCTTTTTAAAGAGATTTCTTCTTTTTTTAAAAAATTGTATCTTATTTACTCATGATAGACAGAGAGAGAGAGAGGCAGAGACACAAGCAGGCTCCATGCAGAGAGCCTGACGCGGGACTCGATCCCAGGAGTCCAAGACCAGGCCCTGGGCTGAAGGCGGCGCTAAACCACCGAGCCACCGGGGCTGCCCTTTTAAGAGATTTCTATTGCATTTCATAGCCGCCCGTCCCCACTGCTGCTAATCTAATCAGTCTTAACTGCCTTGCCCGGAGCAGGGTCCTAACGGGGGCTCGAGGGCTCGGTTGTGCTGTGGTGCAGATGGGCCCCTAACTGGGCAGGTTTCCATCGCTGAGTTCAGGGCTGGAAAAAAAGCAGCCCGGAGGACCTGGTGGGAGGATACCTGCCAAGAAGCCCTCAACCAGGCAGCAACCTGCGGGTTCTTGGGCAAATGTGTTGTGGGCTTTCCTGGGTGACCTGGGCAGTTACTTGTCGGAGCAGTAGCACCCTCATGTGATGTAGAGCAGCTGCTTCTCCCTAGAGTTTTTTTGAGGATTTAATAAGTTCAATATATACATGTCTCTGGGCTCTGCCTGACACGCGATAGGCAATAGCTGGTAGTTATTTAGGCCTTTAGTTTCGATCTAACAAGCATTTTTCTCTATTTGACTTCATTTGGGCCTTCCAATTATCCAACCAAACTCTACCTCCGCATATGGATATTTTAAATCGCCATTCTATAGAGGCGGAGACTGAGAATCAGAGGGCGAGCACTTGGACTAGAGGTGGCTGCAGCTGGGGCCGGCTCTCTTGAGAGCACCCAACTTCTCAGCGGGCTCTGCAACACCCCAGACCCCACAACTCGTCAGCCCGCCGCGGTCCTAGCCTCGCGTCCTGGCAGCCTCTCCTCCTCGTCTCTGCGTCCGGTCGCTCATCGCCATCTTTGAGCCTGGCACGGGGCCGCACTTCCGCACTACGCTCCCCAAACCAGGGGTAGCCGCGCATGCCCAAGCATGCCCCTACTGGGATGACGTATCCAAAACTGGCCATGCTTGTTTCATCCTGGCCAAGAATAATAATTTATCTCGTTCTCCAAAGTCTTGGAGGAGGCGATCTGACCAATTCAAAAATGGTGCGGAGAGCTTCACCTCCTCTCTCTTCCGCTCCGGAGGCGCAGGGACGAAGGTCACGTCGCAATGCGCAGGCGCGGTAGGGCGGAGCTATCTCCATGGCAACCCGCGCTCAACCCAGGCAGCTTTACCCGGCGGGAAGCGGGGGAGCCGAGGCGCTGGCTACAGGCGGGGCTGCGAGTGCGGAGGGGCCCGGGCGGTCAGGGCCGCTGCAGGACGAGACCCTGGGCGTGGCGTCTGTGCCCTCGCAGTGGAGGGGCGTCCAGGGCATCCGCCGGGAGACGGTGAGGGCCCGGACCCGGCTCGGGGCGTCGCGGGCGGGAGGGCGAGGGTCCGCTCGCGGTCTCCGGGCGGCCAAGTGCTGGCGAGCCACCAGGTTATTTCTGTACTTTCACCCACAGAGGCTAACCCTTGCGGTATCCTCGTGCCAGTTGCCCCAGACTCTGAACAATCACAAAAGCAGTTTTTCTTCAAGACTTCTGAAGACCTCATGTTTCGAAGGATTTAGTGTGAACAGCAATGTTTAGGCATTTCCAACTGACTTCACTTAAGAAAAAGACCAGATTGCATTTCGAGGTCGAGATAATCCGGTTTTCTAGCAGCTTAATCAAAAGCACGCATGGCGGGGTGTTTTGAGGAGGTGAGGGGCAGAGCTCCTGGGCACAGGTCTTCTCCGGAGGTGTCTTCGTGCAGACTTTTTTTTTTTTTTTTTTTTAAGATTTTATTTATTCATGAGACACACACACACACGCGGAGGGAGAAGCAGGCTCCATGCAGGGAGCCCGCCGTGGGACTCGATCCGGGCTCTCCAGGATCACACCCTGGGCTGAACGCGCCGCTAAACCTCTGAGCCACCCAGGGATCCCCATTTTTTTTAGACTTTTTTTTTGTAAATATTTTATTTATTTATTCATGAGATACACAGAGAGAGAAAGAGAGAAGCAGAGACAGGCAGAGGGAGAAGCAGTTTGTGCAGACTTTGAGGGCCTCCTGTGTGCCAAGGGCTTTTTTGGCACTGGGACTCCCTTCCTGGAGCTGACATGGGGCCATTTGCAAGGTACAGCCAATAGGCAACTTATGTAATAAGTAAATTATGCTGTGTGCTCCCTAGGAGGTGAATAGTGCCATGGACAAAAGCAAAAGAAGGGTGAGGGATTGAAAGGCTGAATTGGAGAGTGAAGGGGTGGGTGAGCCTCATGAGAAGGTGACATTTAAGGAGCGAGTTAGTCAACAAGATACCTAAGGTAGAGTGGCCAGGCAGGGAAACTGCAAGTGCAAAGGCCCTGGGGTTGGAGCCGATCTTGCATGTTTGAGAGGGCAGAGGGACTGGAGAAGAATGAGGGAAGGGGAAGTGGTCCCCACTGAGGTCAGAGAAGATAAACAGAGGCAGGTCAAGTAGGGCCTTACAGATCATTGTAAGGATGTTGGCTTTTCCTCAGTGAAAATGGGTGCATTGTAGGGTACGGCATATTTACCAGTAGAGAACTCTTAGCTTGCCACCCAAGTGGCCAAGGAGAGCTGAGATCCTCACCAACACTTGTGAACTGTCCATGAAATCTTACTTGAAGACAGATTTCTTGCCTTAGGCCAAAAGTCTGCATGCAGGATTTGATCTGGCTTCAAAGTATTCCCTACTTAACTGCTGCCTAGAAAGGGTTCTAGTGCAAAGCCAAATGGGTATTTTAATTAAATCTGTCCATCCTTATCACAGGTAGATGTATACTTCTTCACATTCGCTTTTAAGAATACTTGAAATAGGGCAGCCCAGGTGGCTCAGCGGTTTAGTGCCGCCTTTGGCCCAGGGCCTGATCCTGGGGGCCTTGGATCGGTCCCACGTAGGGCTCTCTGCCTTTGTCTCTGCCTCTCTCGCTCTCTTGCTGTGTCTTTCATGAATAAGTGAATAAAATCTTTAAAAAAAAAAAAAAAAAGAATACTTGAAGTAGCTCTTTTGCTGAAGACCCAGATTCTAGAAGACTTTAGGTTGGAAACCCTGATTCCAGCTAACTTTTTTTCTTACAGAGAATGAAATGCAGGCAGGTTCATTTTCTTGTGACTATAGTTTTAGCCTGTAGAGTTCTAAGAAGGAATTCGAACTCTTGAGTTGTAAGAGCTTTTATCTGTGAGGGTTGTTTCCTTGGACTGGCATCTCCGGTCCTATTAGAGATTTTTGATTAAGTTGTAAGAATGTTGCAAGGGTTGGGAGAAGAAGGTAAATTACTTTTTTTTCCAAATTAACTTTTATCTCTTTATAAAAGTTAATGTGTTCAAAATTTAGAAAAAAACCGGATATGCAGAAAAAAGAAAAATCATCCCGTTCCCCGTTCAGTTTATACTTGTTCCAACTGTGTTGTCTGTTTTGCCCCATTAAAAAACAAACAAACCTTCCATGTTAAAATTTTTTTTTTGTTGGGAGGGACGCCTGGGTGGCTGAGCAGTTGAGCATCTGCCTTTGGCCCAGGGCATGATCCTGAGGTCCTGGGATCGAGTCCCACATCGGGCTCCCTGCATGGAGGAGCCTGCTTCTCTCTCAGCCTGTGTCTCTGCCCACCCCCCCTCTGTCTTTCATGAATAAATAAAATATTTTAAAAATTATTTTTTAAAAATAATTTCATTTTATTTAGTATCTTTTGATGGGTTGTTAGGCAATTTCGAATTTTTTTTTTAAGGTCATGCTTATTTACTTTTTAAAAAGATTTTATTTATTTATTCATGAGAGACACAGAGGCAGAGACATAGGGAGAGGGAGAAAGGCACCCCAGAGAAAGGCACCTCAGGCACCCCAGAGAAAGCCCAGTGTCTGGGATCAGGATTCTGATCCTAGGAATCCCTGAGACCTGGGATCATGCCCGGTCCGGACTCTCAACCACTGAGCCACCCAGGTGTCCCTCATACTTATTTATTTGAGAGAGCACGAACAGGGGAGAGGGGGCAGAGAGAGAGAAGGAGCAGTAGACTCCTCATTGAGCAGGGAACCAGATGAAGGGCTTGGTCTCAGGACCCCTGGACCATGACCTGAGCCGAAGGCAGACACTTAACTAACCGAGCCAGGCGACCCTTGAATTTTCCTTTTATCAATAAACCCCATGACGAATGTTTTAGCTAATTTTTATTGAAAACAACTCTTTGAGCTAATTTTATTTTTATTTTTTTAAAAACCCGACAGCCCACAGCAAGGAGCGAAGGTTTTTTTTGTTGTTGTTGTTTTATTTTTTTATTTTTTATTTATGATAGTCACACAGAAAGAGAGAGAGGCAGAGACACAGGCAGAGGGAGAAGCAGGCTCCATGCACCGGGAGCCCGACGTGGGATTCGATCCCGGGCCTCCAGGATCGCGCCCTGGGCCAAAGGCAGGCGCCAAAGCGCTGTGCCACCCAGGGATCCCTAAGCTAATTTTAAAATACAGTTCCTTAATTTTCTTAAAAGTCTTTTTGGAAAAGTTGACCATTGGTCTCTGTGTGGCCCATGTAGTGGTGCAATATTCGAATGTGCTTCCATGTTCCAGTGATGGGTTTTTTCTATTTAATTTTTTTGAAATACTTTAATTATTTATTCTACAGAGAGAGGGTGAAGGGTAGAGGGAGAAGGAGAGATAATCTCTAGCAGACTCCTCACTGATCATGGGGTTGTCCTCATGACCCTGAGATCATGACCTGAGCGGAAACCAAGAATCAGACACACCTAACCAACTGAGCCATCCAGTCACTCCTTCTTTTAAAAATTTTTAAAAAGATTTTATTTTTTGGGATCCCTGGGTGGCGCAGAGGTTTAGCGCCTGCCTTTGGCCCAGGGCGTGATCCTGGAGACCCGGGATCGTATCCCACATCAGGCTCCCAGTGCATGGAGCCTGCTTCTCCCTCCCTCTGCCTATGTCTCTGCCTCTCTCTCTCTCTCTCTCTCTCTCTCTCTCTCTCTGTGTGACTATCATAAATAAATAAAAAATTTAAAATAAAAAAAAGAAAAGAAAAGTAGTATCCTTTAAAAAAAAAAAAAAGATTTTATTTTTTAAGTAATCTCTACACCTGATGTGGGGCTCGAACTTACAAGCCAGGTACCCCTTTTCTTTCTTTCTTTCTCTCTTTCTTTCTTTCCCCTTTTCTTTCTAAATATTAATCGTCTTTGGCCTGACTTGAGTTTTCTTGTCATATTCTAATCTGCTCACAGAGGGATAGTGTCCTGGACTTGGTTTGAGCCTGGAATGCAGTCTTTAGAGCTTTGGGCCAGTCAGGTGATCTTCTTCTGTAAAGTGGGTCCATGTGAGAGTACTTGATGAGGGGTTAAATGAGATCATGGGTGAGAAAGCAGTTTGAAAGCCTGGGGTTGCTCAGGTGGATGGTATAGGAGTGTCAGGCACCAGTCCAGCTGCCTGAGATGTAGGGTATGTAATTATCTCCTTGTTCATCCCGCTGTTTCTCAAACTTGGCTGACACTGGAATGTCCTGGAGACTCTTGAAAAATATGGATGTTTGGGTCCTACCTTCAGTAATTCTGGCTTAATTGGCATATGGTGTAACTTAGGAATCTGATTTTATTAATTATCTTATTTTATTTTATTATCTGATTTTTCTCAGGTCATTTTAATGGGTAGCAAAATTTGAGACCGCCAATTAAATGCATCTTTCTTTCCAAGAGCATTACTTTTCTGAAGCCTGATTCTGATCCTAGGAAAATGTGGGTGTGTTTTTTACTAAAAAAAATGGTGGTGAGGTGCTTGGCTGGCTCAGCTGGTAAAGCACATGACTCTTGATCTCAGGGTTGTGAGTTCGAGCTCCATGCTGGCTATAGAGATTACTTAAAAATAAGTAAAATTGTGATAAGATTCACATAATAGAAATTTTACTATTTTATTTTATTTTTTTAAAAGATTTTATTTATTTATTCGTGAGAGAGAGAGATAGAGAGAGAGGCAGAGACACAGGCAGAGGGAGAAGCAGGCACCATGCAGGGAGCCCGACATGGGACTCGATCCTGGGTCTCCAGGATCATGCTCTGGGCCGAAGGCAGGCGCTAAACCACTGAGCCACTCAGGCTGCCCAAATTTTACTATTTTAAGAAAAAGATTTTTATTTATTGGGGAGAGAGAGCATGTGCATGCACGCACTTGCACGCTTGAGAGCATGAGTCTGAGCAGGAGGAGGGGCAAAGGGAGAAGCAAGTTCCCCACTGAGCAGGGAGCCCAATGCAGGGCTGGATTCCAGGACTCTGGGATCACGCCCTGAGTCAAAGGCAGACGCTTAACTGACTGAGCCACCCAGGTGCCCCAGAAATTTTACTATTTTTACGTATACAATTGTCAAGTACATTCAATTTTCAGTGATCACCACTATCTAGTTCCAGAACTTTTCCATCCATGGAATGCATTTTGGACATTTAGATCTTGTCTTCCGTGGACTGTGAGCTCCCAGAGGGTAGGAGAGTGGGTCTTGTGTACTTTTGCACCTCCCAAAGGCACCTGGGAAATACTGGATTGAATAATTTTCCTGTGTGCTGTCTTGTAGGATACATCTCTCCTCTCCTGCTTTGAATTAAATTAGCTGCCTACCTGCGGGCTCTTCTTCCCAGATGGGCTGCTGCTTTCTCATCTTGGTGGCTTCCGTAGGGTATGTCACCCCCTGCTGGAAGGTGTTTGTTTTAACCTGGAGTCTGGCATCTTACAGATTTTCAAGGAGAATTAAATCTGTGGCTCTCTACCTTTGAGTTTGCTAGAGTGTAGATACTAGATTTTTTTTTTTTCCCCAAGGAGCATGAGAAAAGAGTACGAGGTTAAGATGACACCAAGATAGTCTGCAGTAATTGCAGCTCCAAGGTGGTCTAGCACGTCGGCAGCTCCCAGCTTCTATGGAAATGTCTGCTCTTTCCCTCCTCACATGGCTGGCTCCTGGCTTCACGTCAGCCTTTGAATAGCTGTTTTCTGCCCTGATATACTCAAGAGGCAAGTTCACCTGGACAGGAGGTTGTGCCTTGATGTTGGTTCCAGGCTCAGTTATTCTACACTCACGGGGAGGCATCCTGGGACAGTTGTCCATACTGCACTACGAAACTCCTTCAGCTCAACTTTGCATTCCTGCCTCACCTTGTCTGCTCATTTGCCATGAATTGTGCCTCACACTTGGGTCCAGTTGAGGTGGTGCTCACATGTGGGCTTTATAGTGTGTGCATGGAGAGCTGCTGACCTACGCCAGAATCTTCTCTGCTCCTGTCACACCCGCCTTCTCCTTGGGTGTGCAGGACCTGATGGGGAAGGAGGTGGAAGGAAGAAGGCCTTGGGGCTAACAGCAACCTGAAGAAAAGGGAGACTCTGGGGAGGACTAGTGGAAGTGGGCCTGCTGGAAGTGGCTGCTTGTCTCCTGGTCACACTGGACAGCGACAAGCCATTCCCAACACAAGAACCCAGCAGCACCCCTCAGGTGGGCTTGACAGCATTCCTTAGCCTCTGGGGATGAGCCATGTGCTACCCCACCCCAAGTGAAGCCCCAGCCCCCAGAGTAGTGGAGATAGAAAGTGGGGTAGATGTGAGCATGGTCTGTACTGGGTGAGGGTGAAGGGTGATGGATCTTGGGCTGTGGCCCTGGGAAGCATATAAACGGGTGAGGCCAACATGTGGGGGCTGAGTAACAGCAAACCCCCCCCCACCCCCCCCCCCCCCCCCGCCACAGCATCAGCATTACCTGGGGGCTTGTTAGCACAGCACTCTCAGCCCCACTCCAGGAGGCTTGTATTTTAGCAGGCTTCCAGGTGATTTTGGGGCCTGCTCATTGAGAGTGCAGAGCTAGAAAGATCTTGAGGTCTTTTCTACTCTGGAGTCAGATGTGCTGGCTGAGGCTAGTTGGGAGGATGAAATGAGAAGCGGTGTGCTTCTGGTATTTGGTGGCGGTGGTTACTTCCCAGGGGAGTAGCAGGGGCCTCGACCTTCAAACATGTATTTTCTCTGTGGTGATGTATTTCCTCAATTAGAAGACACACCCTGATCCTCAGCCATTTTAACAGATCGTAAGAATTGATGTGTTTCATAAATGACTTGTTTATTTTATTTTATTTATTTATTTTTTAAAGATTTATTTATTTATTTATGATAGACAGAGAGAGAGAGAGAGAGAGAGGCAGAGACACAGGAGGAGGGAGAAGCAGGCTCCATGCCTGGAGCCCGATGTGGGACTCGATCCCGGGACTCCAGGATCGCGCCTTGGGCCAACGGCAGGCGCCAAACCGCTGAGCCACCCAGGGATCCCCATGACTTCTATATTTAATATAGTTTCTCCCCTGAAGAGCTACTATAAAATAGTTGGAATGTTTTTTTTTTTTTTTTTAAGATTTCATTTATTCATGAGAGAAACAGAGAGGCAGAGACACAGGCAGAGGGAGAAGCAGGCTGCCTGTAAGGAGCCCGATGTGGGACTTGATCCCAGGACCCTGGGATCACGATCTGAGCCAAAAGCAGGCGCCCAACCTCTAAGCTCTAAGGCATCCCAGTTGGAATGTTTTATAATCAATATGTCCTAGAGTCAAGAATATGTATATGTTTTATCCTTTTTCTTGAGAGGGTGGGGGGAGGGGTAGAGGAAGAGAGAAAATCTTTTTTTTTTTTTTTTTTTTTTTTTGAAGAGAGAAAATCTTAAGCAGCCTCCACATCCATCTCAGAACTCGGGGGTGGGGTAGAGGGACAGCTTGATCTCACAACCCTGAGATCATGACCTCAGCCGAAATCAACAGTCCCAGACACTTAATCAACTGAGCCACCCAGGCGCCCCATATCTATTTATCTCTACACCCTACGTGGGGCTTGAACTCATGACCTGGAAATCAGGAGTTGGCATGCTCTATTGACTGAGCCAGCCAGGGGCCCCTAGATGTTTTTATTTTTATTTTTTTAAAATATTTTGCTTATTCATTCATGAGTGACACTGAGAGAGGCAGAGACACAGGCAGAGGGAGAAGCAGGCTCTCTGTGGGGAGCCTGATGTGGGACTCAGTCCCAGGACCCTGGGATCATGACCTGAGCCAAAGGCAGATGCTCAGCCGCTAAGCCACCCAGGTGTCCTGAATGTATGTTTTTATTTTTTTATTTATTTTTTATTTTTTATTTTTTATTTTTTTTTAAATTTTTTTTTTAACTTTTATTTATTTATGATAGTCACAGAGAGATAGAGAGAGAGGCAGAGACACAGGCAGAGGGAGAAGCAGGCTCCATGCACCGGGAGCCCGACGTGGGATTCGATCCCGGGTCTCCAGGATCGCGCCCTGGGCCAAAGGCAGGCGCCAAACCGCTGCGCCACCCAGGGATCCCCTGAATGTATGTTTTTAATAAGAAAGTGACTGTTCTACTCATGACTTTGAAGTTGTCCTGCTCCATGTTGGTATCCCCTGGAAGGGTTTCTCTGGCTGGCCGGTTTCTGAATAACCAAGTTGCCAGTGGCACTGGTCAGTCTTTGACCTCAAAGGCAGAGCCCAGTGTTCTGTCGGTGGGTGGTGGCTGGTCTCTAGGCCCAGTGGGGCCATTTCCTCTGTCAATGATGAGTGTTCTGAAACTGATCAGCCAGTCCTAGGTGCCAGCCAGAGACCCCTTATTTCAGAAGTGAGGCCTTGATGGGTGGTGGTCTGGGGGTCAGGGAGCCTTCCCGGAGGTCAGTGTCGGACTCTGGTGGCAGATGACAGCAGTCAGCCACACCAGGCACTTCTCTTCAGGAGGCAGGGGAGTCTCCTGGGCCTCTACGTGGCAGTGCAGGTGGTCCTGAGGAATCAGGCTTTGGGGGCCCACTTCCTCTCAGCTCTGCTCTTGCCATCCCTGCCCTGAGCCCCCTCTCTGCTTGTCTCCTGGTCACACTGTGGCACTGGCTGAATGTTGGGGCCCAAGTTTCCAGGTTGCAGTTCCAAGCCTGTGCTGTCTAACTCGTAAAATCTTTGTCTCTGTTGTAAGGTTCCCAGAGAGACCTAGGTTAGGTCTCCTTCCCATCCAGTGGGCATGATGTTGGGGCATGTTTTTTGTGGCTTGGGTAGGAGTCCTGACATTCTTGGTGTCTTCAGACTCTCTTGGGGGCAGAAGAGCTGGGCTCCCACCCTGGGCTCTGCTCTCTGAGTCTCATTGTCTCCCTCTCTGAGGGGGGCTTCAGACTCCAAAGCATGGAGGAGCCTGGTCATCTTGGTTTGAGAATTGTTTCCCTGAGCCACGCCTCCCAGTGTGATTAAAGTCTGCCCCCCACCCCCCAATAAAGTCTGGCCCCAGTACCTTTTTCCCTGCAGTACCTCTGCCTGGGAGATGTGGGAGGCAGGCTACAGCCCAGCATCCCTAACACTCTCCTTCCTGGCCTTGCCAAGGCCTAGGAAGCAAGGATTCCCCCTTGGCTACAGCTCCTTTTCTGACATCTCAGATGGGAGTGTTGGTCCAGTCACACACTGCCTGGAATGAGAGGTACCATTGATACAGGGTGGCCTTGGGCAAGCCCTTACCTTCTGGAGGCCTTGGAGCTCCATCCCCAGATAGTCTGGGCTAGATCAGGGTCAGGCCAGATACTTGGGTCTTTTTTTTTTTTTAATATTTTATTTATTTATTCACGAGAGACACAGAGAGGCAGAGACACAGGCAGAGGGTAGGAGAAAGAGGCTCCATGCAGAGAGCCCAATGTGGGACTCCCAGGAATCCTGGATCCTGCCCTGAGCCCAAAGCAGATGCTCAACCACTGAGCCACCCAGGCGTCCCCAGATACTTGGATCTTGAACCATAGGAACCTACTTCTGTGTCCCAGAACTAAAAGAGTAATGGTGGTTTCCTTCCAGTTCACAGAAAAAAACATTGCTGGTGCAGTTTCATTGGTTTTGAGTTTTCATTTTCTCCCTAATTTTCTCTAGTGTTTTGACATTTGTTACTTGCCTGAGTAAGCAAGCAGCAAAGAAGTATTAGTAGAGATAGCGGGGAACCTGAGTAGCTCAGTCGGTTGAGCATCTATCTGCCTTTGGCTTGGGTCATGATCCCAGGGTCCTGGGATTGAGCCCCATGTGAGGCTCTCTGCTCAGTGGAGAGTCTGTTTCTCCCTCTCCTGCCTGCCCCACCCCACCCCCTTTGTGCTCTCTTACTCTCTGTAAAATAAATAAAATCTTAAAAAAAAAATAATACTAGTAGAGATAGTTGGAGAGGTGACAGCTCGCTGTCTCTTGTGGACATTTTTGCTTTACATTAGGACACTGGGTAACATTCTTTTAGAAACATTTTTTTCCGGGGATCCCTGGGTGGCGCAGCGGTTTGGCACCTGCCTTTGGCCCAGGGCGCAATCCTGGAGACCCGGGATCGAATCCCACGTCGGGCTCCCAGTGCATGGAGCCTGCTTCTCCCCCTGCCTGTGTCTCTGCCTCTCTCTCTCTCTCTGTGACTATCATAAATAAAAATTAAAAAAAAAAAAAAAAGAAACATTTTTTCCGAGTTCATCTGACATGATTAGTGGCCAGGACGTGGGGCTATTTGGGTGTGAACACCATGACCCAGAGACAGTTTGGTGTTGAGGGGGTCAGAGGACCTGGATCCAAGCCCTGTTTATGTGTTTATGCCATGTGAACTTGGACAAGTTACTTCTGTGTCTCAGTTGTCATGCAAAATAGAATTTCCTTCATGGGTGATTGTGAGCATGAATAAGATAGGTGAGAACTCTGGGGACAGTGCCTGAGTGAGTGCTTAGTGACCAACCATCTTACCATTCTCGTGGCTTCTGGAACTTTGATTTTCACCCAGTCTCTTAGAATTTTGGCTCAGCCTGTATACTTTTTTTTTTTTTAAAGATTGATTGATTGATTGATTTATGATAGAGAGAGAGAGAGAGGCAGAGACACAGGCAGAGGGAGAAGCAGGCTCCATGCAGGGAGCCCGACGCAGGACTCGATCCTGGATCTCCAGGACCACACCCCGGGCCAAAGGCAGGCGCCAAACCGCTGAGCCACCCAGGGATCCCCTCAGTCTGTATACTTTCTGATCCCCATGCCCATCCATGAACTCCTCAATGTGCACACTCCATTGGTACTGCGGCGCTCCTCCAGTGCTGTGGCTTCAGGTCATGTCTCTGTTGGATGCTCTCCAGAGCCTCATGCCTTCTGACCAGTCTCGGGATCCTTGACGCCTCCACTGCTTTTATGTTCTCTTCTTCCAGAATCTGCCATCACATCCCACTGTGGTCACACCTGCTCTCCGCTCCTCACTCTGCCTGAGCCGCCCCAGAGGCATGGCCCTGCTTTCAGCCACTCTGTGGCTCACACCTAAAGGTGTGGCTCTCAGACACGTCCTGGCCTTGCCTTTGCTCACATGCCGCCCTCCTCACCCCGTGCGGCCGGGCACGCTGCCTGCTCCAGTCTGAGTGTGGGGCCTTTTCTACTGTAAGGTTTTGCTCTGGGCTCCCCACCCTCAGCCCCTGCCCCTGTCTGGGACCCTCTCCTGCAGCTCTCTACTTGTCCTTCACACCTCAGTTCAAGTGCCACTTCCCTAGAGGCCTTGCCAGCTGGTCCCTTCTCTCCCACACCTTCACTGCACTTAGCGCTGTAGGTAGTTGATGGGTTTTTCTTGTTTCTATATCCTAGGCCCCTGTGGAAGCTCCTTGGGCACAGGAATCTTGCATGTTTTTGTTTTCTGCTGTATCGATAGTACCCAGACAGTGCCTGGCAAGTGGATACTCAGTAAATAATTGTGTGTGTGTGTGTGTGTGTGTGTGTGTATGTGTAGCATAGTGGAGAAATAGATAACATATATATAGTATATATTTATAACATATAGTGTATATAGTATATGTATATTTAAAACATATATAGTATATAGTATATATATGTAGTATATATATATTTATAACATTAATAGTATATATATAACATATAGTATTATGGTTTTAATGAAATGAGTTTGTGCCAAATACCACACAAAGTGCAGGGGATATAAAGAGAGATCAGACCAGGTTCTGAAGCTGGAGCAGCTCAGTTTAATGGGAGGTAGATAAGCAAAGAGAATTTTGTGGAATGTGAAGGGGAGCGTGGGGACAAATGTTTCATGTTCTAGCAAGACCTGCTCTCATGTGGGTTCAGCTCCCTTCCTTCAGGCGTACTAGCGCTGGCCTAGTGCCCAGCACTGCCCAAGATGGGGGCACAAGGGTCTGGGCCTCATCATTGCCCTGTGTGTTCAGGTGCCTGGTGAGGGGCCACATGAGCAGAGCCACTTGTAAGACAGAGATGTGTGGTAGAGGGCCCCTGTTTGGTAAATGATGGGTTGTGTCCGTAAGAGAGAGGCTGATCTGTTGTCTGTCCCTGTGCCCAGCTAAACAGGGGCAAGGGATTGGAGGCAGATGGCAGGGTGGAGAAAAGAGGCAGCCGGGGAGAAGCCTGCCTACTAGCTCATTACAGACATACTCGCTTTTTTTTTTTTTTAATTTTTAAAATTTATTTATGATAGTCACACAGAGAGAGAGAGAGAGAGGGGCAGAGACACAGGCAGAGGGAGAAGCAGGCTCCATGCACCGGGAGCCCGACGTGGGATTCGATCCCGGGTCTCCAGGATCGCGCCCTGGGCCAAAGGCAGGCGCCAAACCGCTGCGCTACCCAGGGATCCCGACATACTCGCTTCTTTTGATCATGCGGGGGGGGGGGGGGATCTTGGACAGTGCCTGCCAAGGGAGGGAGATGCCATGGGGTAATTGTGCTGGTCCCCAGGTTTGAGGTGCTTCCATGTGCTGGTTGAGATGACCACTGCTGGCTCTAATGTTACATGATTCTTATTATTGTCAGTATCTTCAAAAGGGTGCTCTTAAAAAAAAAAAAGGGGACACTTCTGCATCCTCTCCAAATAGTGTCATAGTGTTAACCAAAAGTCCTGAGTCAGGCTCTTACTGGGTCATGTTGGCTGACCCTGGACCACTCACTGTGACTCAGGGCGCATAGGAGGTTTGGGGAGGTCCTCTCCACCCACAGCACACAGATCGGGCTCATCCTTTGGAAGATGGGCCAATTACAAGAGGAAGGGGGCAGACAGGGTGACAGGTTTGGGGAGGTCCTCTCCACCCACAGCACACAGATCGGGCTCATCCTTTGGAAGATGGGCCAATTACAAGAGGAAGGGGGCAGACAGGGTGACCAGGGGCCTGAAGGTAAGTGGCCGCATGGGAGGCAAGTGGGCGGGCGGGTGAGGCTGGGTAGTAACTGCTGGGTTGTGACTTCTGCAGAAAAGTTGCCAGACGGCGAGCATTGCCACTGCGGAGGCGGCTGCCCAGACCTGGAAGCATGTGGATGCCGAGGTACAGACGGAGGCTCCTGTGCCGGTCGGTGTGCTGCCCGCATCCCAGTACGACGGCCCCCGGCTTGCAGCCTTTCTTCGGAGGGTGGAGGCCATGGTTATTCGAGAGCTGAACAAGAACTGGCAGAGCCACGCTTTTGACGGCTTCGAGGTGAATTGGACTGAGCAGCAGCCGACGGTAGGGAATCGGCCAGTGCGGCCTGGAATAGCCCCTCACCTTTGCTGCTGCTCAGTCCTCAGCCCTGTGTTCTTTTTGTTTTTTTTTTTTTTTTTTCAGCCCTGTGTTAAAGTCCTTTTTTTAACCGCCCAGATATTGATAATAGCAATAATAGTAACAGCGTTTACTGAGCTCTTATATTTTGCCAGGTGTATAGTTTTTTTGTTGTTGTTGTTTTAAAGATTTTATTTATTTCTTTGAGAGAGAGTGAGAGAGGGATCCCTGGGTGGCGCAGTGGTTTAGCGCCTGCCTTTGGCCCAGGGCGCGATCCTGGAGACCCGGGATCGAATCCCACGTCAGGCTCCTGGTGCATGGAGCCTGCTTCTCCCTCTGTCTGTGTCTCTGCCTCTCTTTCTCTCTCTGTGACTATCATAAATAAATAAATAAAAATTAAAAAAAAAAAAAAAAGAGAGAGAGTGAGAGAGATCACAGAGGAAAAGTGAGAAGCAGACTCGGCACTAAGGGGAGGGCCTGATGTGGTGTTCAATCCCAGGACCTTGAGATCATGACCTGAGCCAAAGGCAGACACTCAACCCACTGAGCCACCCAGATGCCCCAGCCAGGTGTATAGTTTTATAAGAGTAAGTCATCGAGGGGCACCTGGGTGGCTCAGTCGGTTAAGTGGCTGCCTTTGGCTCAGGTCATGATCCCAGGGTCCTGAGATCAAGCCCTGCATTGGGGTCCCTGCTCATTGGAGAGCCTATGGCTCCCCCAGGTTATGTGCATGCACTCTTTCTCTCTTGCTCTCTCTCTCTTTTTTTTTTTTTTTTTTTAAGATTTTTATTTATTCATTCATGAGAGTGACAGAGAGAGAGGCAGAGACACAGGCAGAGGGGGAAGCAGGCTCCATGCAGGGAGCCCCACGTGGAACTTGATCCCAGGACCCCGGGATCATGACCTGAGCTGAAGGCAGACGCTCAACCGCTGAGTCACCTGGGCATCCCTCTCTCTCTCTCTAAGATTTTATTTATTTACTTGACACAGAGAGATAGAGATAGAGAGAGAGAGAGAGAGAGAACACAAGCAGGGGAAGCTGCAGGCTCTCCACTGAGCAGGGAGCCCAATGCAGGGCTCAATCCCAGGACCCTGGGGTCATGATCTGAGTCAAAGGCAGATGTTTAACTGACTGAGCCACCAAGGTGTCCCATCACTCTCTCTGTCTCAAATAAATAAATAAATAAAATCTTAAAAAAAAGGGTAAGTCATCAAGGCTTCCCTGCTGTCAAGAAGTAAGTGCATGGTTACATTGGTCCACAGCTAGGAGGTACTGGTAGGTACAGGTGGAAGACTGAGCTGAAGTGACTTTTCCAGGATCACACAGAGCTAGTCAGCAGTAGAGGCAAGATTTGAAACCAGGAAGTCTGTGGACCGAAATTTTTTTTTTTTTTTGGACCGAATTTTCTCACCACTACTTGGCTGTGCCTCCCCATGCAGCGTACAGTGAGTGCTCTCTGTGTCATCTCATTCACTCCTCAGCCCTGGGATGATCTCTATTTTATGTCAGGCCCAGAGAGGCTTAGTGACTTGTCTGTGGTCACACCGCTTTCATGGGGCAAGCTGGGATGTGAGCCCTGGTCGGTATCACTACTTTGCTCCAGTGACTTCAGCGTCTCCAAAGCTCCGTTCAGAGCTGTCACCCTGTCTACTCAGGTGTCCAGCCTCACTGACATCCCAGGCTTTGAGATAAGGGAGCCTCTGAATGATTGGGGGGCTCTTGGCCCTGGCTTCATGGGCCTCAGCCTCTCCTCTGGACAGGCTGCTTGCTCAGTGCTACATGCCCTTGACCAACCCCAGAGCCTTAGTGTTCTGGGCCAAACTTTTTTTATACAATGCTTTCTTCCTCGGGAAACAGATGAGTAACTCTGTATTCAGAGGTCATAAGCCCTGCTCTAGCCCCTCCTCCTCCTCTGCCTTCTTCCCACCAAGTCATAGGAAGGCATGGGAGAGTCAATTTGTTTGAGGGAAATCCTCAACATCATTCTGGAAAGCACTTGCTGAGGCCACACCCCATTGGGCCATCCCTGAATCTTTGTAAAGCTGAACACAGGAAGGGCTCAGTGACCAGGTAAGATCTCAGCACGTCCTTCATCCTTCGCGCCTTGCCCTCACTGATGCCCCACACTCCCCATTTTACAGTTGCATTTAGAGGTTAAGTTTCTGCTCTTTATTTGTAGCACTTCCCTCATTTCTATGGATTAATTTGGTCCAAGCCTGTATTACTTTCTCCCCCTTTACAAAATATCTGACTACAGAAGCAACATGTGTTCATTATAACAAACCCAGGCATTACAGAGACACAGAGCATATACTGTGTGGACAGAGGGAGGGAACACGGTGTTCCCAGGCCTCAGCTGTTTCCTGTAGTACACGCTACACTAACACAGCATCCCATCATTACTAGTGTTTGTCGTTGAGAACATTTCTTTGTTTTTTTTTTAAGATTTTATTTATTCATGAGAGACACAGAGAGAGAGGCAGAGATACAGGCAGAGGGAGAAGCAGGCCTCCCGTAGGGAGCCTGATGTGGGACTCCATCCCGGAACTCCAGGATCATGCCCTGAACCAGAGGCAAGATACTCAACTGCTGAGCCACCCAGGCATCCCAAGAACATTTCTTTTTTTAAGATTTTATTTATTATTTATTTGACAGGGAAAGAGAGAAAGAGAAGGGGCAGGGGGAGAGGGAGAAGCAGGCTCCCCATTGAGTAGGGAGCCCGACTTGGGGCTGATCACAGGCCATCATGACCTGAGCCAAAGGGAGACTCTTAACCATCTGAGCCACTCAGGTGCCCCAAGCACATTTTAAACAAAAAATGGAAAGCACTATACGTTTTCTTTATGAGTTTTCTCACTTGCCAGAACTTTCCATGTTAGTTCCTGTGCAGTGGCTGCGCTGTGTCCCACCGCAGACATCCATCCTTCATCTCAGTCCCCTGTGGGACTCAGCGAGGTATCCTGCAGAAACAGGCGGACTGGTGGGCCATAGGGCAGCACCCTCTGAGTGGCAGCATGGTAGCTGCCTCATGGCCATGCGTCTGAGCGGGTTTTGGAATGCCAGGCAGACCAGAGCCTACAAGTTGGCTATCGTATTAACAACGTCAGCGAATCTCTCTCTCTCGTTGCTTCTTTTGCATCAGTGTTGTATTGATTTCCTCAAAGCAGGGTTATTATTTTGGCCGTTGGGGGTTTTTCTGTGTCTACTTCTGCTGTCACAGTGTTGGTCTTATCATTTCATGACTGTCCTTGGCACCACTGCAGTGGCTGCCGAAGGGCCGGCATGCTGCTCTCATAGAGAAACCATGATTTCAGATTTCTCAAAACAATGTGACAACCTTGGAGGGACACTTAGAAATCAAAGATGAGGGAGTGATCACCCCAGGGGCTACCACCAGGACTTCTGACCTCCTGGCTCTGCTGGTTCCTTCCTCTTGTTTTGCACACATGTGTGGACAGCTGTGTGTCACGGTAACTGATCTTGGGGTCTTTTCTGGTTGGAAGCAAAGCCCATTCTGTGTTGTCAGGTAGCTCCAGAGACTTCACACTTGTCTGTCTGTCTGTCTGTCTGTCTGTTTGTTTGTTTGTTTATTTATTTATTTATTTTAAAGATTTTATTTTTATTTATTCATGAGAGACACAGAGACATAGGCAGAGGAAGAAGCAGGCTCCGTGCAGGGAGCCTGACGTGGGACTCGATCTCGGGTCTCCAGGATCACACCATGGGCTGCAGGCGGCGCCAAACTGTTGTGCCACCAGGGCTGCCCCACGCTTGTCTTTTTAAAATACCACCTCCTGTTTCATCCGCACACTTTATTTTTTTGAGCCAAGTTTATCAAGGTGTGTTCTCTATGCGGGTCAGCTCACCGTTAGTGCTGTTCTGAGTCTTGGCAAACACACGGCCACCGTGTTGAAGGTGCGGAGCATCCCCATCTTCTACCTGCAGTCCCATCTTCAGATTTTCAGTTGTTCTGGTTGTTGCACTTATAAGTAGTGTTATGACAAACACTTTATTGGAACCAGAACCCAGATCAGGAAACCAAAAGTAGGGGATCCCGGTGGCTCAGTGGTTTAGCACCTGCCTTCGGCCCAGGGCATGATCCCTGATAAGGAGTCCTGGAATGGAGTCCCACGATCGAGTCCCACGTCGGGCTCTCTGCATGGAGCGTGCTCCTCCCTCTCTCTCTCTCTGTCTCTCTCATGAATAAATAAATAAAATCTTAAAAAAAAAAAAAAAAAGGAAACCAAAAGTAGTGAGACCTCAAAGGTTTTCTTGAGTTCCTTCCACTTCCTACCCCACCATACAGCTTTTCTTTTCTTTTCTCTTTTCTTTTCTTTTCTTTTCCTTTTTCTTTTCTTTTCTTTTCTTTTTCTTTCTTTTTCTTTCTTTCTTTCTCTTCTTTCTTTCTTTCTTTCTTTCTCTTTTCTTCTTTTTTTTTTTTTTTTTTTTTTTTTTTTTAAATTTTATTTATTTATGATAGGCACACAGTGAGAGAGAGAGAAGCAGAGACATAGGCAGAGGGAGAAGCAGGCTCCATGCACCGGGAGCCCGACGTGGGATTCGATCCCGGGTCTCCAGGATCGCGCCCCGGGCCAAAGGCAGGCGCCAAACCGCTGCGCCACCCAGGGATCCCTCTTTTCTTCTTTCTTTCTTTCTTTCTTTCTTTCTTTCTTTCTTTCTTTCTTTCTTTCTTTCTTTCTTTCTTTCTCTTCCTTTCCTTTCTTTCCTTTCTTTCCTTTCTTTCCTTTCTTTCCTTTCTTTCTTTCTTTTCTTTCTTTTCTTTCTTTCCTTTCTTCTTTCCCCTTCCCTTCCCGTACAGTTTGGGGTGCCTTGGTGGCTTGGTTGGTTAAGCATCTGCCTTTGGCTCGGACCATGATCTTGGGGTCCTGGGATTGAGCCCTGCATTCGGCTCCCTGCTCAGCAGGGAGTCTGCTTCTCCCTTTCCCTCTGCCCTGCCTCCTTCCGCATGTGCATGTGTGCTCCCTCTCTCTTTCTCTCAAATATAAATTAAAAATCTTAAAAAAATAAAGTGTACAGTTCAATAAGTCTTTATGTTTCTAGAGTCGTACGACACTGGCACAATTTTAGAACATTTTCATTACCCACCAAAAGACAGCCCATATCCACTAGCAGTCACTTCTCATTTCCCTCCAGATCCCTGGGTGTCCCTCCTCTCTCTGTCTATAGATTGTCTAATGTGGATGTTTCACATAAATGGAGTTGTATACGAAGCAGTCTTGGTGACTGGCTTTTTCACTTGGCAGAATGTTTGGCGAGGCTGGTTGTGTCCTGGCTCTTTCCTTCCTGTAGCTCAGTAGTCCTTCCCCCACTGAGAGATGCATCGCATTGGTCAGCTGGTGGACATTCTGGCTGGTAGGAATAACACTGTGAACATTTGTGTACAAGTTTCTGCGTGAACAGTGTTTTCAGTTCTCTTGGCTGTGTACATAGGAGCGGAATTGCCGGGTCATATTAGAGATCTGTATTTCAGCTTTTGAAGAAACACCAGATTGTTTTCCCACGGTGGTCATGCCATTCTGTCCTCTTGCTAGCAGTGAGTGACAGTTACCACCATACAGCGTTTTACACTTTTTAGGTTCTTTCTATTGGATACTTTATTTATATGGGGTCATGAGGTCAAGGAGCAGTCAGCTTTTCACACGGGTTTTGATCTGTGCTGCAAATCCTGTCCCAGAAACCTTGGGCTGACCGCTCATGGTGGCCAGCATTGCCAGCCTGCTCTGGGCTGTGAAAGAAGATGCTAGACCTTTGCGTATAAAGGCCTGTGGCACCAAGTATAGTCACTTTGTTGTGAAGCCATCACTACCATCCAGTTCCAGAAGCTAAAGCTTTTATTGTTGTTTTGAATGGGGCGGAGGGGCAGAGGGAGGAGGAGAATCTTAAGCAGGGGTCATCCTTGAGTGCAGACCCCAACATGGCGCTCAGTCTCATAACCCTGAGATCATGTCCAAAGCTGAAAACGAGCCAGACCCTTAACCCACCATGCCACCCACGTGCCTCAGAAGCCAAAGCTTTTTTTCTTTTTTTTTAATTTTTTTTTTTAATTTTTATTTATTTATGATAGTCACAGAGAGAGAGAGAGAGGCAGAGATACAGGCAGAGGGAGAAGCAGGCTCCATGCACCGGGAGCCTGACGTGGGATTCGATCCCGGGTCTCCAGGATCGCGCCCTGGGCCAAAGGCAGGCGCCAAACCGCTGCGCCACCCAGGGATCCCCAGAAGCCAAAGCTTTTGAAATGGTCTGTAGAACAGGGTCTAACTCTGATCCACAACCTGGCATCTACCCTGGTTTATAAGATCCTTTCTTCTGGGTTTTTCGAAGTATCCTGGTGAGGAGTGGTGTTCGTTTTTTATTGTTTTTTTTTTTTTAAGTTTTTTTTAGTATTTTTTTTAAGATTGTATTTATTTATTCATGAGACACACACACAGAGGGAGAGGCAGAGGGAGAAGCAGCCTCCATGCAGGGAGCCTGATGTGGGACCCCATCCCAGGTCTCCAGGACTACACCCTGGGCTGAAGGCGGCGCTAAACTGCTGTGCTACTGGGGCTGCTCGAGGAATGGTGTTTGGATGAAGCCTCCACATTTCCCTCCAGGACTGGGCAGTAGACTTTGATGGCTGGGAGGTCCAAACCTCTGTGTATTTTTTTAGGTGCCTACAAGGTAACCTGTTGGTTGGCTCTGGGCTCAGGGTTGGGGATGGTCTGTCTCTTGCAGGTGACCTGTCTGCACACCCTGGGCTACCCTCCAGCCCAAGGGCAAGGTCTGCATGTGACCAGTGTCTCTTGGAATACCACGGGGTCTGTGGTGGCCTGTGCCTATGGCCGGTGAGTGGCAGCAGGGGAGGCTGCAGGGCAGTGGAAGGTCTGGAGACTGGTCTAAGCCTCTTTCCCTGTCTTTTTGGTGAAGGGTTGACCTGGGGCTTGGCCGTTCTGGAGTCTTTTTTTCCTCAAGGCTGCCTGGGCACCAGGTTGGCTGGAAAGAGCCGAGGAGGGAGGGGCTTAGCACCCAGGAGTCCCGGTGCCCACCTGCCAGCACAGGGCAGTGAGCCCTGGGCCTGCCTCCTTTTCTGTATGAGCTCTTTCCTGATGTGCCAGGGCTCCCCCACCCTGCCGTTGTGTAGACCCATCCTTGGTTCCCTGGAACCCTTTTCTTGAGGTCATAGCCTTGAAGTGCCATGGAGATTCCTGTGCCACTTCAGTACCTGGTACAGTCTGGGTGTGGCAGGGACGCAGAGGCTGATTTGTTTGGGGTGGGCTGGGGGATTGGTGGGTTAGGAGATAGGAGTAAGGGGGGGGGATGAGTCCTGGCCTCGAGGCAGAGCCAGCTCGGGCTCATTCCTGTGCAGGTTGGATGATGGGGACTGGAGCACCCTGAAGTCCTTCGTGTGTGCCTGGAACCTGGACAGGCGAGGCCTGAACCCCCAGCAGCCATCGGCAGTGGTGGAGGTGCCCAGCGCCGTCATGTGCCTGGCCTTCCACCCCACGCAGCCGTCCCATGTTGCAGGTGAGCCTTGAGCCTGCCTCACTCTGCTTCCTTCTGTGCAGAGGGTGGCCAGAGGTGAGCTCTCCACTGCGCCCTGAGCCCCCAGGCACGGCTAGAGCGAGTCCGCTGTGGGGGAGAGAGTGTGGAGAGAGAGTGTAGGTGGCCGTGATCCCTGGGCTCAGGTGAGGATGCTGAGCGGGCTGTGCCAGGTATGGCATTCGGAGGAGGAGCAGGAGGCGGGGAGGCTGCAGAACTGGCAGAGGGTTGTCGTGGAGTCTTGTTGGGGTGTGGGCTGTGTAAGGGTATAGCCCAGTCAGGACCAGAGGCAGGGTGACGTGGGCACCCTCGGGGAGCGTCAGTGGTGATTGGGGCCACACGTGTTGGGAAGAGGGGGTTGTCCTGGAGGGAGGAGTTGGGTACCGGGCCGAGATCAGCCTGGTAGCAGGAGAAGCTTCCTGGGGCATGTGAGGCTTGCAGGGGGCTGGGGTGTGAGGCTGAGGCTGAGGGCCAAACCAACTTTCCTCAAGGTGGTTTTGGGGAAGTGGTTCCACATCTTGGCTCCGCAAGTGGGAAGAGAAGCCGGGGTGCAGGGTGTGAGTCAGCTCTTGGTCCCACAGGTGGGCTGTACAGTGGCGAGGTGCTGGTGTGGGACATGAGCCATCCTGAGGACCCGCTGCTCTGGCGAACGGGCCTGACAGACGACACACACACGGACCCCGTGTACCAGGTCAGAGCTGTGGGCTGCTGCTTGGGGGGTTGGAGGAGGCCCCATCCCTTTCCCCCCAAGCTGTGCTGTCACAGGCCTGCTTCTCGAGGCCAAGTAGGAGCGAGGGCGCCCGCCTGGCACAGCTGCGGCCGAAGGTCACCGGGGAGTTGGCGGCTGGACAGCTGCTTTCAGTATTCTCAGAGGCCTCAGGGCATGAGTCACATTCCACCCCCTCTCTTGGCTCACCCCCAGGGCCCTGGGCTGCTCCGGCATGCCCCCCTCACCCCAAGCTGCCACAAGAGGCACCCTGCTGTCCTGGCCTGCCCACTGTCCTGGCCTGCCCGGGCTCAGGGAGGGACCTCTGCAGCCTGGGAACTGCCGCCTGCCCCGGAGTGTGAGGTGGCTCCAGGCCTACCCCAGAATCCTCCTTGTTTTCCTAGAAGGGGCAGGTGGGGCGGAGGGGGACCGTTGGGTCTGTTGGGAGGTGGGGGGGCAGGCTGGGAACAAGCAGCTTTTCCCCAACCTTGGACCCGCATCCTGTCGCCCCAGGTGGTTTGGCTTCCGGGGCCCCGCCACAGCCACCGCTTCCAGGTGTTGAGTGCGGCCACGGATGGGAAGGTGCTGCTCTGGCAGGGGGTCGGGGCAGGCCAGCTGCAGCTCACGGATGGCTTCGCACTGGTGGTGCAGCAGCTCCCGAGGAACACCAGGCTGAGGAAGGTATGTGAGGCCCCATGAGCAAGCCTCCGGTGGGAGGGGGCAGGCAGCTCCAGCACCGGTGCTACCGGTCGGTCGAGAACTTCTTGACCTCCTTGGGCCACGGCGCCCATTCGAGTGACGGGCTCTTTGGGACTCTGGGCCTGGATTCCCTTGGCTCTTCCCTGCCGTTCATCTCTCCACAGCCTCCCCGGGGAGAGACTGAGGTGGGCGCCACGGCGGTGGCCTTCTCCAGCTTTGACCCCAGCCTTTTCGTTCTGGGCACGGAAGGCGGCTTTCCACTCAAGTGCTCCCTGGCGGCGGAAGAGGCCGCCCTCACGCGGAGGCCTAGCTCCGTGCCCCTGCGGGCGCCGGCACAACTGATCTTCTCTCCTCACGGGGGTCCCATCTACTCTGTGAGCTGTTCCCCCTTCCACAGGTAGAGGAGGCCACCGGGCACCGGGAGGGCGAGGGGGCCCCACAGAATTGCTGAAAGGGCCTGCAGTCTATCTTGGGCCCAGCTTTTCCCCATTTGAGCTCTTGTGCCCAGAGGGCATTGGGCCCTCATTCCCTAAAAGGGTCCCTGGTTTGGGGGTCCAGGGAGGCCCAGTGGACCAAGACACCCAGCACTCACCCCCTTGCCTGGCTCTCTGCCTTGCATCCTGTCTAGGAACCTTTTCCTGAGCGCAGGGACGGACGGCCACATCCACCTGTACTCCATGTTGCAGGCCCAGCCCCTGGCATCCCTGCAGCTGTCCCACAAATACCTGTTTGCTGTGCGCTGGTCCCCAGTGCGCCCTTTGGTGTTTGCAGCCGCTTCTGGGGAAGGTAGGAAAGAGGACACCAGACTCTGATCCACTTAAGTGCCGTGGGCCCTGCACATATCTGGAATTCTGAGCCGGGAGAGACACACGGGGCCGGGAGGACTCCCTCGTGTGGGAAGGGTTGCTGAACCAGGCAGTAGCCTTACTTTGTGCTGTGGCCCATAGTTTCTCTTCCCAGGTGCACGGGGAACTTAGAAGAGAGGCAGAGGCTATTGGTTGGGGCCTCTTGGCCCATGAGTCTCTCTCATCTGCAGGTGATGTGCAGCTGTTTGATCTCCAGAAAAGCTCCCAGAAACCCACAGTTTCAATCAAGCAAACCCAGGATGAAAGCCCTGTCTACTGTCTGGAATTTAATCACCAGCAGACTCAGCTTCTGGCTGCTGGCGACGCCAAGGGCACAGTAAAGGTATGGCAGCTGAGCACCGAGTTCACAGAACAAGGACCCCGGGAGACTGAGGATTTGGAGCAGCTGGCAGCTGAGGTGGCCACCTAAGTGACAGCAGGGCTCCGTGGGTGGGGGTGGAATGCCCCCAAATATGGGGGCAGGTGGGGTGAGGCCACACCTGTGCTGAGCTGTGGATTTCTCATAGAAGCTCAATGAAGACAACATGAACTTACGGGGGGAAGAGTCCTTTATTTGTCTTTTACATGAAAACAAAATGGAGGGGGGAGAACAAGAAGGGAAATAGCCAGCTGTTTAGATTTCTCGAGTCGGAATGGGGCAGCTGGCTTCACAACAGGAATCTGGGTCCCCACAACCACAGGGCAAGTGCCACTGGACCAGAAGTGGCTTAGTGAAGCACCATTTCTACTAAGTCTTATCCCAAGCTAAGCAGACATAAGCTTACAGTGAGAGGTGACACTGGAATACTTGAGCACAGAGAGGAGGTGACATGCAGCAAGGTGACGGTGGGGCAGGCAGCGCAGGCCAGGCTAGGCTGGGAGCAGGATCAGTTCACAAAGAGCGAGCGGGTGAACTCCACGTAGTCGAAGGCAGTGGGGAGTTCGCGGCCCTTGCCATCCACGTAGGGCTTCATGTGGGAGACGCAGTAGTCGGCTTGTTCTCGAGTCAGGTTCTGGTAGGAAAGAGGCTGCGGTCAGCCCAGCCCCACTGCCCTGGGGTGTTGGGGGACATGGGGAACACCTGAGCTCGGAGGCTGCAGCTGGTTCTATGAGCTTGGATGGACAGGTCTGGGCTGAGTTTCAGTGGTAAATAGGGATAAGATGCCCCCAACACAGAAGTCAAAAGGGAGGTGCTGTTAATTTAGATTCTGGTCTGGCCCTGGGGCAACCTCAGGTTTTACTAAAGATTTTATTCATTTATTCATGAGAGAGACACAGGCAGAGGGAGAAGCAGGCTCCATGCAGGGAGCCTGATGCAGCACTTGATCCTGGGACTCTAGGATCTCGCCCTGGGCCAAAGGTAGGCACTAAACCGCTGAGCCACCCGGGGATCCCAGGTTTTACTTTTCAAAGGAAACCTCCAGCCCCATCCCCAGGGCAGAGATGTAGAGCCCCAGACCTGATACAGCTCCTCCTTGGTCACGTAGGGCTTTCCCTCGGAGCTCAGGGCCCGGAAGGCGCTCTCAATCTCCTCACTGGATTTAACGTTCTCCGTTTCACGGCTGATCATGAAGGCCATGTACTCTTGCAGGGAGACGTGGCCATCCCTGGAGAGGGGCATGCGCAGTGAGCCAGGAGAATGCAGGAGGAGCTGGAGGCAGAGCCACTTCTACTACCCTCCCCTCTGGCTCACCTGTTTGGATCCACGGTGTCTAGGATTGCCTCAAACTCGGGGTCAGGCTCCCCTTCCTCCACCATGGGCAGGTCATAACCCAGGGAGCGCAGGCAGGACTTGAACTCCTGGTGGTTCAGCCGGCCTGACTTGTCCTTGTCGAAGTGTCTGCCGCACAAATGGAGGGCTACTCAGCAGGGGCCCCGGGGCTGAGCCTGCTGAGTCCCCTGCCTTTTGGCCTGGGGAGGCCATACTCACTTAAACATCATGCTGAATTCTTTTAGGGCCTCCTCCGTCACTCCTGTTGTGTTCCTAAAAGAACAGGCAGGAGTCAACAGGTGGCTCATTCTGTTCCATCCCAGGAAAGTGACTGCCAGACCCTGGGGGTACCCGGGGTCAGGCATCTGAGACCTCCTCCTCCATAGCCCGTATCGCTCGACTGGGGCAGGTACCTGGCCTGGATCTGCTGCTCCAGGTTGTGCTGCATGCGCATGCCCAGCTGGTCGAGCTGGTCCCACTGCTGGGCCAGGCCCACGGTGCTGTGCTCTGTATACTTGTTATCCAGAATCAGGGCCTCCTCCATGGCAGCCCCCAGGTCCTCAATCTTTTTGAGCTGACTTCTCATGGCTCGAATCTCCTGGTGCTTGCGCTACAGATGGGGGAGCAAGGATGTAGGCGACAGGGGCTCTTACCTCCCACAGCAGGCCCCAGAGCCTGTTTGAGAGGCCCTCCCAGCCTGTGGGGCTGTGTGGGATGGTGTGAGGTCAAATCCAACAGCCTCCATCACAAACCAGGGGCAGACTGCCAGGAACACACACTAAACCAAAGGTTCCTCTGTTTGCAAGTAAGACTGGGTGGCAATTGTCTGAGACAAAAGACCTTCTTTAAGATGATGGGGTCCTGTGCTGCTTTATGCTAAGGAGAAAAGGATACCTACCCAGCCTACTTCCTGCCTATCCTTAAACCAGTTAAACCAGGCAGGCCTGCTGAGGATGCTAGGATGGAGGGCCTCAGCACACCCGGCAGGGAGCTGTAGGGGCACTTACTTTGGTAGCCTCAAGCTGGGATTCCAGGGTCCCGGATTCTTCCACCATGCAGGACCTAAACACAAGAGGACAGTGAGGCAAGACGGCCTGGTCATGAGCTCAAAATCAACCATCCCCAGATAACCGTGACTTTTTATTTTTTAATTTACTAGGAAGCTATCTTTTCCGAAGTGGCCCTGGGAGCAAGGGAGGGCAGGTTGTATTTCTCCTGCTCCACAGACAGGACACTACTGCCCCAGGTGGTGTGCCACCTGTCCAAAGGCCCAACTGGGGGGCCAGGGCCAAGTCCCACACAGCCTCTCCCGGGCTAGGATCCTTTCTCATGTGGCTCCTTAGGCCCAAGCTACGCCCTGAAAGGTGCCTGAGGAACTGAGCTGAGGTTCCTCCATGGGCCTGACAGCATGCCCGCCTGCTGCAGCCACTGGGGAGAAAGCTGCTCTGTACAACTCTGCCACGTGGACACCTTAGGGAGGAGAGGCTGACAAATGGAGAGCCACCCCCCAGAAAATCCCTGGAGTCTCCTGCATGTTCCTGAGGAGGGAAGTCACATTCTAGGGTGGGACAGCCGTGGAGGAGATGCAGTCAGATGACCCCTCAGACAAAAAGCCGGGATGCTAAGAGATTATGACCAGATTTGGGTTTTGAAAGTGTTTCTACTGCCCAAAGAAGGGAAGTGACTGCAGTTAGGCCCCAGTTTCAGGCTCCATGAGACAGTCAGGCTCAAGGCTCCCAGGGCCAAGTTCTGAAGAGCAGGGATGCCCCAGGGAGCCATCTTCCCAACGTTACAGTGTGACGTCACAGAAGGCCACCAGTGAACGAAGACAACAAACAAGTTGGGGTTACGTGCAGGGATGAGTCACACTGTGCGCATGTCTTGGGATTTTGGCCCAGCCTCCCCTGCACCCACATGGGCCCCTGCCTACCCCTGTGGCACCCTGCGAGCCAGGGCTAGCTATGAAATGTCCCCAAGTTCAAAGTGCTCGAGCAAGGCAAGGCACCAGCTTCCTCCTACCCCAGCAGATCAGACTCACAGTCACGCCATGTCCCCCCGGGAAAAGCCACACCCCTAGGACCCAGGGGCAGGAGGCTGGGTGCTGGTGCAGTGGGAGGAGGACACACCCCTCCTTCCCAAGCGGGCCGAGGGCGGTGGGTTAGTCAGAAAGCGGAGCCGCCTGGGGAAGTCAAGAGTGCATTGGTAAAACCACAGTGAGATAAGAGAGAAATAAGAGGAGAAAAACCTTCCAGACAGATCATCCCCAACTTCATACTGATAGACACGAATGACCCGACGATACGCTATGCTAGTCAAAGAAAAGAAACCAAATGAATACACCGAAGGCACGGGCAGGCAAGAGCAGACCGAGACAGACACGCGCCACAAGGCCCAAGCTGGCAGTGCACAGGCAGGGCAACCTGGCGCCCAGGCAGAGGGACCTGGTGGGGCTGGGCCGCCGGCCGCAGGGACAACAGGTGGCCTTGGGGCAGCTCACACTGGGACCAAGCAAGACGGGACGGGGCTAGGGAGGAGCCATGTGGGAAGGGGAGCATGGCACCCACGGAGACAAGACCAGATGGGCAGACACAGCCATGGGGCTGGGGAGGGGAGCGGAGGCCAGGTGGCTAATGAACTCAAGCTAGAAACTGCGACCCCCCCCCCCAATCCCACCCCCTCTGCCTTCAGCACAGGTGGTGGCGGCAGCAGGCACCTGCTTCTCCCAGTACCGCACTCAGACACCCCAGCTACTGTCTGCAGAACCCCGGGAACACTGGTCTAAGCCACTGGGGTCGCCCTTTCCCAACCATGGCTTTACATGGGCCTGGCAGAGGCCAAAGACTCTAGGAGAGGCCGCTCCCAGGACTGGACTGGGCAGGGCCGCCCTGCTTCTCCTGGGCTCCTCCAAAGCCTCATCTCTCCATCACTCAAGACCCCAGGCAGTGCTGCCTTCTATTAGGGCAAATGATGCTCTTCCCCTGGAACACTGGGGTGTGGGGCCCTGGGGGAAGGGTCGTGCACAGCTGGAGACTCACTGCACCAGCTGAATCTCCTCCTTCATGACCATGACCTCCTAGGAGCTAAGTATGGCCCCACTGGACACACGGGGGGAAGAGGCAGAAGAGAAGTCCAGAGAAATCCCAATGGCTGAACAAGCATGGGGATTCTCAGAGGCTTTGGACTCCAGCCCTGGCCCTCTGGCTTGGTCACAGTCCCTACCTGAGAGAACCCATTGAATCTGAATAGGCAGGTGGGAGTGGCTCCCTTCCCCAGACCATAGGCTGTCAAGGACCATGTGCTGTGTGCTGTGGGGCAAGGCACGCACTCCTCATAGGGGGGACAGGGACAGAGGTGGGGCAAGAGAGGGACAGGGGAGGTGTGCAGCCCGCCTGGGGCAGGAAGGCCCATCCTGGGATCCTCTGCAAGCCAGACCATATGGGGACCGAGGGCAGGGGACAAGCACACGAGACACCACCACACCACGAGCCCGGAGAAACAAGAAGACAATATTAACCCATCGAGGAGATATGTTCTGTGCAGATGGGATCCAAGCAGCCGCAAGACAAGGTGGTGTCCAGACAGCAGCAGTCAGGAGGTGGGGGACAGAGAGACACGAGAAAAAAGAAAAACAAAACAAAGAAATCAGTACCCACGCTGAATCCAACTCTGCTCCACGTGTCACCGAGATGCTGAACACGGACCGCCGGCCACACCCAGTCCCCACCCAATCCAGGACACCTAGCACCCTCCACCTTTGGGAAAAGTACTTTTGAGAACTATGCCCACCCTACAGGGCAACCCAGACCAGGGTGCGCCCTAACCCTTCTTTCCCTCTTGCAAGTGTGCCCACCAGTTTCCCGCAGGGCGCCCCACCCCCTGGAGCCACAGTGGACACCTGGTTTCCTGTATCCACTGGTGGAAGGCGTTAGCGTGCTGGGCAAACTCCTGGCGTAGCTTGTCATTCTCCTCCTGTCGCCGCTGCTCCTTTTGCAGCTCCAGCTCCCGCTCCTAGGGCCCAGAGGAGGCAAGGCTGTGTCACTAGGACCTGTCCTTCCCAGATGGATGTGGGAGGGGGACGGTCTGCCGTCGGGATAACGGACCAGTGGCCCTATGACGTCAGTTTCTGGAAGCTAAGCATGACCAGAAACCACCGCTTTGTGGGGCAGGGAGGACCGGGTGTTGATGTCAACCCAGAGGAGGAGCCTGAGAGACCCTCAGGGAGCTCAGAACCCTCTGTTTCCCAGGTGCTCACAACCCCCCCCCCCCCCCCCCACCGAGAACTCTGGTGAGAGGTGATAGGAAGTGAGTGATGGATAGTTCTGTGTAGGCTGCCAGCCGGCACCCGCTGTCACTTCTGGAAGAGACAATGGACCCCCTGCAGCCCCGCTGGCCCTGAGCTCCCAACAGACAGCCCCGGGCACCTTGATGATCTTCTGCAGGTTCCTCCATGTCTCCTCCAGGGCCTCCATGGTGAACCAGGTGTAGGGGTTAGAGGCCACACGGAAGCTCTTGATCTGGCGGTCTAGCTCAGCCAGCTGGCTGAAGTCGGCCTGGGCAGAGCTGAGGGATGAGCGGAAGGCGTCGTGGGCCTCACGCAGAGCTCTGATCTCCTCCAGGGAGTTGCAACGCACAGGATCAGTCAGATCCTCTTCAGCGTTTTCAAACCAGCTGTTGAAGGCCGATGCCTTTTTGGCAAAGGTCAGGAAGAGGTCTTCCACCTGAAAGCAGAGCAGCCTGAGTTAGGGCAGGCGCCAGTGCTGGAGGCCTGGGGGTGGGGGTGGACAAAGGATGGGAAAGGCAGGGGTAGTTTCTGGGGCATCTGGGTCAAGACGGGGTGCTCCCAATTCCACTAATCAAAAGGCCTTTCTTCCCTCGCGACCCTTTCTTTCCCCTTGCTATAGATGAGCTCATCTGTCCTGGGTGCTTCAGAATGGCCCTCTGCTGCTTGGTTCAGGCTGACCCCTGCCCCGTGCAGAACCTCCCTGCAGTTGGCCAGGGCGCACAGACAGGAATTGGGTTTGCTGGCCCTGCACAGCGGGCTGGGTGAGCTCTTGCAGGGCCCACCCTTACCTTGCGGAAGTGACTCTGTGCCTCCAGCAGCTTCTTCTTGCGGGTGGCCGAGTTGGCCAGAAGCTGGCTCCATCTCTTCATGAGAGAGGCGTGCCGGGCTTCAATGGCCTTTGACTGAATGTGCTTGGCGGCCAGCAGCTGATCTTTGAGGGCAGTGATGTTGGCAATGCCCTCCTGCTGGAAGGCCTGTAGACCAGCGTCAAAAGTTTCCTGGAACAAAGAGCAGTACACTCATCTGTAGGGTCTCCAGGAAAGGTAGAACTCACCCTTTCTGGGAGCCACAGCTTGATGGCACCAGAGTCTGTTCATCCAGCTGCCCAAGCCAGACAGCCCAGAGTCCCTTCTCCTGACATCCTCCCGCCCCCTGCCCACCACAGACTGAGGTACGGGGCTCCCTACACATGCGCACTCTCCCCACTGCCTCTCCCTAGAATGAACTCCTGCCTCCCACCCCCTGACCACCTGCAGTTAGCCCTTCACGATCTAGCTTAGATGCATCTTCTCTGGAAAGACCTTCCCCATCAACCACTGCTTGCTGGAATTCAAGTCAGACAGCTCTGGGTGTTAAGTCCACAGCACGTTCTGCTGCACTCCACCCTCTGAGCACCTATCAAGCTGTAGCACTGGAAGGCTAAGCACAGGCTTAGTCTGGAAGCTGAGGACCAGAACTATCTTTCTCACTGCTGAGTCCTTAGGGCCTTTCTTAATGAAAGATGCCACCCACTGTTCATCTACCAGGAGGTGCTATTTGCATACATTGCAGTCAATCAACAAAGAGACCACAACTGACCTGTTTGGTGAGGAGAGTCTGCACGGAGGACAGGTCTCGGCCATAATCGTCTGTCTTCAGGCTGTTTTCCTTCTCACCTAGGAAACCATGCAGGAGAAGCAAATCAGCCTTCTTGACACAGTGACGTGAATTAAGAAGATAAAAACCGAGGCATGCTATCACCTGGCTGATGTTTACATCCCGGGATTCCTAAGAGTGGGCTCTGACCCCTCCTAGCTGGCTCCTTCCTCCCTGCAGCCCAGGCCCCGCTTCCAGCTCATCCTAGACATGCTTCAACTACCACTTATGTAACAGCAATCACCAGGGTCACAGGGTGCTGATATCAGAGTCCAGCTCCACCCCCCTTGGGAGCTGGATTGTACCCTGGACCTGGGCTTTTGGGCAGCGGCACCACTGGGGGTCTGCTGCTGTGCCATTTTGTTTGTGCTATGATGCTTATTGCTCCTCCCAGGTATTAATGGTTTTTGTTTTGACACTGGTGCTGGCCCAGTGCCGAGCACAATGGGGGCCCCTGTTCTCGGTCACAGGGACACGGCCTCTTGTTCTGATATGCCCACATTAGATCCATCTCTTCTCTGGAGAAGAAAACCAACTGCTTAGGAAACAGACAGCTATGGCTCTGGAACAGTCTTCCTGGCCTGGGGAGGCAGAGAGACTGGGGCCAGGCCGGGTGGGGCAGCACTCACCGATCCAGGATTCCACTACATCAGCCTTCCAGTTGAACTGAAGGAAGGCCGAGTTCTCCTCAAGCTTGGCCTTCCTCTGGGCAGCAGCTTTCTCCAAGTCTGACACTTTGCCATTCAAGCCCTTCATCTTTGAAGAGATGTTCTCCTCGTGGTGATTGTTCTAGGCCATAAAGAGAAGGCACACTCTGGTCAGCCCCACCTCCTGCCATGCTAGCTAATCCAAGGCCTGCCTGCCTGGGAAGGTTCTCCAGTGCTAAAAGGCAGGCCCTGCACCCCCCACCCGCTGCCAGGGGGGTGGAGAACAGAGAGTAAAAGCCTTGAAAGGATGAATGCCAACAATTTCACTGACGGGAATGGATCCTAAGGAAGTAACAAGGAACGAGCTGGAATATCATGATGTGCTCATTAATACATCTGATCGCAAAAAAAAAATAGAAAACACATAGCTAAGACTTAATAAATAAATAAAATGCTACGCATTCAAACAATGGCTCCTACATGTAAGCAATAAAAACAGTTCAGAAAAAGTGGACCTGAAAATTCTTAAGCCCCAAACACTTGGATTTTGTCTCAACATAACTGTATTTGAAAATACACACAAGTCAGCTTAGAATTCAGAGAGAAACTCGAGGAAACAGACTGTTCCTGAAGGTAAAGCACTGGGCTCTCTGCTGGAAGGTGCAGAATATTCACAGACTGGTCACCGCACACGTGGAAAAGACAGAGACCGCGAGGCAGGGCTGTGTGTGCGTAGCGGTCATACACAGGCCTCATCTCTACCTGTATGAGGTCTGGACTGGAAATTAGCTTCATGTTATCTTATCTGCCCATAAGGGCAAGTGGAAAAGCTCTCTAGTGAACATGAACTGGAACATACTGTTACCTGTTATGACCAACTCTCTGGTCTTGAAGCTATGCTTATTAGAGCAAATCCTGTGATGAGAATCTTATCTACCAGTTATGTTTGCAACAGAAAATTATAGTGGTTAAAAGTTGCTTGTTCTGCGGTACTGAATATTTGTCACTGCACCTAAGTGATCAGCGGTGACTAACTTGGGGCCAAGGGCAGCACCATGTTTAGTCTGGAATGCCAACGTGCCAGTGACTTGACTTCATTGCTGGGGAGAAAGCCCCAAGACCCCTTCCCATCTGCTTTCTTGGTCAGGGGCCGTTTGAACAAAACGAACCTTGTGATATTATGACATTCATTTCCAAAACATCCTGGACAGCAGCCAGGCTTTGTTGAGCAATGTTGCGGAACGGAAACTATCCTGTGTAGGGGTGGCTCTACATGCAGAGTAGGGAAGGTTAGGCATGAAAGCCTTACTAGGGATCGATCCTTCTGGTGGTATTTTAAATTTTTCCTGTATTTTCAACTACTGTTGAAAGCTTATACTACCTGAGAAAGAAACTAAGACAACGGTTTTGTGGGGTTTCGCTGAAGAACAAGCTGGGATGCTTCCCTGCTTTTTTTTTTTTTTAATTTTTTTATTTACTTATGATAGGCACACAGTGAGAGAGAGAGAGAGAGAGAGAGAGAGAGAGAGAGGGGCAGAGACACAGGCAGAGGGAGAAGCAGGCTCCATGCACTGGGAGCCCGATGTGGGATTCGATCCCGGGTCTCCAGGATCGCGCCCTGGGCCAAAGGCAGGCGCCAAACCGCTGCGCCACCCAGGGATCCCTGCTTCCCTGCTTAAGGCAGAAAATTTAAGTGCTGCAAAGTAACTTTGTTGACTGGCTTTGGAAAGGGGGAGGCATCCAATTAATCACAATCTTTCTCTTCTTCAGACATCTGGGAGTGGAACTGCTCCTGGACTCCATGCAAATCTTTCTTGGGTGACTATTCCAGGAAGATGAATGCCAGCATGGGATGGGAGCACCCTACCAGCAGGCCAGGCTTACCTTCTTGATGAGGTCTTGTCCATTACTGCAGACGTCATTCACACGATCCTTGTGCACAGTGAAGTCTGTCTCAAAAGCTTCATGTTTCTTCAGTAAGCCCTGGAGTGGAAGCAGAGAGGCCAGCAGCTGAAAGCCTGCATATGCTGGCCAGTCAGGCAGCAGGGACAGAGGGCATTTAGGCTGTAAGGTGCCAGCCTTCAGATGTGCCCCAGTCTAGCCAAGGGCTAGGACCATAGGGGCCAAAGTAGGTAAGTTATGACAAAGGTGGTAAAACCTGGATGCAGCAAGAGTAACTGGCAGGGGCCTGAGCTTGAGAAGGGCCGTCCAGGAAGAAGTTCTGAAGGCGCTAAGCTCTCACTAATCAACCACTACAGTGCCCTGCTTCTCCTCTCTAGGAGACCATACAGAAAACACCAAGCAAGCTTAAGACAAAGTCTAGCAGGTTTCCCCTGAGTACAGCTTCCAGGGGACCTTCCTAGTGGTCCTCTCCTCAGTACAGGAAGGCCCAGAAATGCTTCCATGTGGGCTTCCCGGGAAAGGGATCATGCAGAGGAGGGGAAATCTCTCCATCTAAGCCACATGAAGCACTTCAACCAGCCGAACAGGACACCCACTCCGAGAACATGGCTCAGAGGCTACCCAGACTCTTGGGAATGCAGACTCTGCCTCCACAGCTGTTGGCCCAGATTTGGGAATATTCTACCACAAGGTGTGGCTCCTCCCAGCAAAAGGGGAGGCTGTTCATCCAGCTGGTGGCCCCTGGCTGCTTGCAATCACTCCAACAGAATGCAGTGCAGATCATGTGGTGTGACATCTGAGGATAGGCCTCGAAGCTTCTGCTTCTGCCATTTTGAATGCTGCCTACGGAAGATGAGCAAGGCTGCTGGAGGCAGGAGGAGGGGAATAGAGTTGTGCTGTGACATCAGTGTGGTTCTCTTGGTCTGCTACTCTGCCTTGGCTCAGCAGGGCAAGTGGCCCTGCTCAAAAGCAGCACAGCCTCGAGGAACAAGACACCTGCTGCCAGAAGGGTCGTCAAGTAACCACAACTACCCTGTGTACTTAGGGCACAAGCTGAGGTGTGTCCCCCAAAATGACATCCTAACCCCTGCCACCTAACAAATGTGGAAGGCGCAGATATAATCAACTTAAGATGTTCAGATGAGGTCACTGGGGTGGGATCTAATCCAGGATGATATGTATCTAAGAGGGAACTCTGGACGCAGACTCGCCCGGAGAAAAAGTCGCAGGCAGACACCCAGAGGGAAGAGCCATGAAAAGCAGAGGCAGAGACCACAATGATGCCGCCACAAGCCAAGGAATGCCAGGGAGAAGCTGGACGAGTCAGGAATGAGCCTTCCCTAGAAGTTTCAGAGAGCGAGGCCCTGCCTGTACCTTGATTACAGACTTGCAGCCTCCAGAACCAAAGGGCAGTAATTCCTGTTGTGGTACCTCCCACCCTCTACCCCCAGCCGAGGGTGCATGGTGGCAGCAGCCCCTAGGCCCCAGGGCTGCCGGCTGCACCATGTTTGGCCAGAGGGGCACCGTCTCTAGCCTGAGATCTGGAAGACTGTGACTAACCAGGGAGACCGAGGCTGCCAGCCGGTAAACAAAGCAGCAGGGCTGTGCCAGTTTCTCTGACCTGGATAGCGGCAAGCGTGTCTCCATAATCCTCACTGGCTACCAGGGTCATCTTCTCATTAATCCAGGCTTCTTCTTCTTCCACATTGGCTACAAACTGCTGATACTCCAAGGACTCCTCTAGCCGCTGACCCCTAATTACAGGAGACAGGAAAAAACCAAACCAAAAGACCATTAATATTGTCAAACTTTAATTCCGATAGCTAACATGTGCTTAAAAATACTCCTGACAAGTATGGAAGTGATTGGTTCCATTGAACCTTCTCTGTAATATGAAGCAGAGACAGTGTTGTTCACACATCAAATTCCAGAACCATCTTCTGGGTTCAGATCCACATAACCGGACCAGCCTAGCATGGGCCTGTCAGGGTGGCTCTGAAGCAAGCCAACTGTGGTCCCTGCACGCCCAGAAAAAGGGCCCAGGAGGTGACAGGAGGGCCTGGAAGCTGAGCCTGGCCACTCGTGCTACATCCACAAGCAGGACAAGTGCTCCCTCCCCTGGCCAGTCACCGAGCTGCCGCCAGCTGCTTCAGCTCCTTCCAGTGCTCCACGAACTGGGCCAGACGCTGCTGAATCTCCTCCTTGCCAATGGTATTGTCATCAGACAGCTTCTTCCCAGTGTCCAGGACACCCTGACAGGCAAGAAGGATTAGATTAACAGCTATCACCTGCTTCTAGACATGTCCAGGAAAAGGCCTCAGCATGGAACCCACAACTTCTCTGGGTTTAGAACGAGGGGTCATAGACACTGCAACTCACAGTGGAATGAATGAGAGCAAAGGGTTTCTCTGTATGTCATGTGGGCCCATTGGGTGCCCACGGCCCTCTCAGCTGGGAGAGACCCCCTCACCTGGATCGCTGGCTCATGGGCAGCCAGTTCCGCCTCCAGCCGCTTGTGTTTCTTCCTCAGGTTCTGAACTCCTGTAAGGTCTCGGCCATAGTCCTCTGAGCTCACGAGCAACTTTTTCTCCCTGGACAACACAGAGAGACACCCTGCACCCCTGTGCTTTCGACTGGACAGGTTTGGTCAAGAGTTGTGATGTCTCCAGACCCCATGACATCCTGCACCTACATCTACCAATCACTCCACAAAAATCCTTGTCAGTCTTCTGGAAAAGAAAAGCCTTTATTTCCCAAATGAGGAGCATCCACGGATGTATCGAGGAACACCTACCGGTAAGGGTATGCTGAAAAACAAGGAGGCGCTAGTGGTGTTGCCCTACCAACCCTACTTTACCAAACATGCAGGCATCACACGTAAAAACACATAAAGATACAGAGAGAATTTTTTACGGAAGTGAGGAATAAGAGACAGGACTTTGGGATCCCTGGGTGGTGCAGCGGTTTAGCGCTTGCCTTTGGCCCAGGGCGCGATCCTGGAGACCCGGGATCGAATCCCACATCGGGCTCCCGGTGCATGGAGCCTGCTTCTCCCTCTGCCTATGTCTCTGCCCCCCTCTCTCTCTCTCTCTGTGTGACCATCATAAATAATAAATAAAAAAATTAAAAAAAAAAAAAGAGAGACAGGACTTTGTCCTTAAAAATGGGGTGTTTAAAAATGCTATGACAACTCTGACTGCAATGGAAGGGACGAAAAACAACTCTTCTTCCCTTGAGGACTGATCCTGCCTAGGACACCAGGCTATCTTTTCCAGATGGGCACTCACTTATCTCCCTGGGGATCCCAGGGCAGGGTCTAGACAAAGTCTAGCTCCATTGTCGTGTACTGCTACCATGTGGAGGCCATCAATGGCCCTATCACTGCAGACTCAGGCATCAGAGGAAGCCAAGGTGTCCCATGATGAGCATGCGGCAGAGCAGGGACCCAGCCCAGCAGGTTCTGCTACACTTCCCTGTCTTGGAGAGAGCGAAACCTCATGGCCAAGCAGCCAGGGGCTCTGGACTCCCACTCAGCCTGTGGCTGCCAGTGCCTGCCATCAGAGGTTCAACAGGCATCCCAGAGGACCCAGAATGCAGAGTCTCAAGGATACATACTTGATCCAGGACTCCTCATCATCCATGTCCCGGAAGAACTGGTGTAGGCGATGGGATTCATTCAGCCTGGCTCGCCGGGAGGCCGCCATGTTCTTGATCTTCTGGAAACGACCATTGATGGTGTCCCGCTTATCCTTCACTTGGGAGGTGTCGAAGGCACTGCTGGTCATCAGGCTGTCTGCTTGGCTATTCAGGTCCTTCAGGCGATCCTGGGGCAGCAGGGGACACAACAGGAGGGATGAGAAACCTGGGTCTTCCCTGAGTATCTGCTTGCAAATAAGAACTTTGAATTCTTCACTGACAGGTTGAATCTGCTGATGTTCTCTCAAAGTATAATATGTGGATCCCCGGGGTTCTGAGAGATCAAAATTATTTTTGTCATGACACATAGATCTTGTCTGCCTTTTTCATTGTATGGACATCTGCCCGTGGTACAACATCTGTGGTGGGGGTGCTGATGCCACAGCTCAAGACAGTGGCACATCATGCCAGCAGGAATCTGATTAATTCACTGGCACCCACCCTCTGTAAAAATGCTCTTTCGCTTAAGGACATCCTTATAAAAGCAGAAGTTGTTAATTTTATTGAATATCCATCCTAAAGTACATGTTGATGTTAATACCCTGTGTGGCAAAATGGGAGATGCACAAAGCACTTCTGCTGCATACTCAAGTTCAGGGACAGTCCCAAGAAGCCTGTGTCATGAGCTGAACTCACAGCTTTTTCACAGGCTGTCCTCACTGAGAGAATAATGAGAAGACAAACTATGGTCATTCAAACTCCAATGTCTGACAATGACTTGCTCAGAATGAATAAAGTGAACCTGTCGCTTTCAGGAGACAGTCTGTTGCTACTGGTAAAACATGAACTTTCAAGCAAAAAAAAAAAAAAAAAAAAAAAAAAAAATCAGATTTCTGGAAGGAACTGCATTCTCCAGGAGGGTGACAGCTGCTCAGCTCAGTTTATGAAGATTTTCCTGTTGAGACTGGCTGTGATGTGGGAGCTCACACGTAACAAAGGGTGCTAATGTTTAGAAGTCCCACATAATTCAATGTTTTCCAAATGATTTTGTAACATCATGCGTGGGGGAAAAAAAAATCCATGTCTAAGATGGACCAGTAGATTTTAATATTAAATGGTAAGAAAACTGGTAGAGTCTCAGAGTCCACTTTGCAACTAACCTTTAAGTAACTACCATGCATTGAGTCTGGTGTCAGAGTATCCACGATTATCTGAATGAAAATACTGCTCCCTTCTCTAACTCCCTGTGGGAGGCTGGGTTTTCATCACATCTGACACACTCCCACAGCCCAAATTCCGAAGCAGCTATGAGAATCCAGCTGTATTTTATTAAGCTAGATGTTAAAGAAATTTGCAAAATACAGCCAATGCCACTCTTACTATGTATTGTTTTGGTTTTGAAAAAATACAGCTATTGTTCATAAAAAGTGCTACTTTTGTTCATTTATAATGGGCTTACTATTACTTTCAGTAAATACAATTTTTCAGTTTTATTCTTAATTTTTCATTTGAAATACAGACTCACAAGAAGTTGTTAAAATAGTCCAGCTCCTGTGTGCCCTTCATCCAGCCTCTCCCCACCATAGCAGCTTGCATAGCACACCAGCAAGACCAGGACATGGCCACTAGTGCATCTACAGACCTTACACAGATTTCACCAAATTCATGCACATCCCCATCCAGGTCTGCGTGAGTGTATGTAGTTCCACACAATTTTCCCCTACGTGTGGTTCACATAACCCAAATCAAGACACATTGTTCTGCGAGTACAAAGGGACTTGTCTATCCCTTCCTGGCTGTACCCTGCCCCACCACCCAGCCCTGTGCCTGACTCCTGGCTACCACTGTTCTGTTCTCCATGTCTATCATTTTGTCATTTTGAGAATGACAAAAAGTCTTTGAGATTGTCTTTTAAAAATTTAACTTTTAAAATGTGATTTTTTAATAATGGTGAACACTGATAGATGAAACCCACATAAACAAACTCCCTCAGGGACCTTCAATAATAGCACAGGTTATAAAATGGCCCCGAGGCCACTATGTTTGAGAACGTGGCTGGAAGGGTGGGACACCACGCTCCTTCCCCAAATGTAGCAGGTTCCCTTGAGGAGTCAGGCACAGTTGTGTTCCAAGCAGGACCTGGCCACCCCCTCTGATCACCTCATGGGCAGATATGTCCGCCTCTAGCAGTTGATGTTTCTTCAGCAAGTTGTTCACAGAAGCCAGGTCTTTGCCGTAGTCCTCAGATGCCAGAAGGGCCTCCACCTGGCAGTGAAACAGAAAAGGGAGAAGGTCATCACGTGGAGCATAGAGTATACAATGCACATTTGGTATTCTGGAAAATCCAGGAGGCCTGGTTGTTGGGCTGGGTCTTTGGCTAGCTACAAACTTGTCAATCACAGTGACTCAGCCTGGATCAGCCCAGCCTGAGCTCTCCTCCTTTCCTGTCAATCACATGCAGACTTAAAACAACTCAAGGCAGGTCCCAGCACCTTCACGGAGGTACAAACTGCACAGTAATCTGGCTCCGAGGAACCCCCAAGGAAAGAACTGGCAGCAGGGGCAAAGATTAACACATAAAGATGTTCAGTGCAGATGTGCCATGAAAAAGCTGGGATGGGAACACCTGAATGTCCAACAACATGGGAATGGTTAAATCATGGCATGACTACGATGAACTTACGCAGCTATTCAAAGGTTTAGGAAGAATCAGGATAATATGCCCAATACAGACTAATGAAAAATTACATTCTGAGCTCAGCTCTATAAAAATACGGCTACACTACTGTTGATGGAAATATGTGTAGGCTGGAGAGAAATATTAATAGTAGTCTCTAAAAATTTGTTTCTTTATGCTTTCTGTACTCCTGAATTTTCTACTAAATCTACTAAATCTGGTTTCCTGACTTAACTGCTGTTTTGGTTTCTATCTGGGCATAGACTCATTAGAGCTGCCTGCCACACAGACCCTATCATCGTTTCCTATTTGCTTTCCCCATGGAGAGGAGGAAGCTACAGTCTAATCCCCATCTGTATGCTCTCTTCTCAAAACATCCATTCCCTCTACAAATAGACCTCTTACAGCATTAGACTCCTCTGCGGAAAGGAAGATTTCTGTGAAAAGGGGCATCAGGGGTGCCCTGATTTTTTGCATGGTTTGGGGCTTGCTGACTGTCCTGTTATCCCGAAGGACCAGAAATCCTCTGATGGTGAGAAGGAAAATCTGCCATTACCTCAGAAAGCCAGAAGTCAAAGTCCTTGATTCCAGTGTTGAAGTTCTGCTGCTTGTTGGCTTCTTTTAGTTTCTGGCTCTTTTCGGCTGACTTTTGCACCAGGAACTGCCACTGGTCAGCTAAGGCAGCCAGCCGGGCCTGGGGAAGAGAAGAGGGTGATCAGACATGGTGAAATCCATGAAGAGCCCCTTCTCCTAAAGCCAGAGGATTCATGGTGAGAGAGCAAAAAGCCTTATGGGAATGGTTCTCACCAATACTCCCCATCTGTAATGTAGGCAGAAGTCTCCTAATCTGCTTACGTTTTTTAAAGGTTTTATTCACTAACCTGACAGAGAGTAAGAAAGCACAAGCAGGGGAAAGGGCAGAGAAAGAGGGAGAAGCAGACTCCCCACTGAGCAGGGAGCCTGAAGCGGAGCTCAATCCTGGGCCCCCAGGATCATGACCTGAGCTGAAGGCAAACACTTAACCCACTGACCACCCAGACGTCCCAATCTGCTTACGTCCTTACGACCGTATGTCAAAGTCGTCATTACATTGACCATACCTTGACAGCATCCTCACTGCCAGCACAGGCCCCACGCTCGATGAGGGAGTTGCCCGTGTCGATGACCCCGCGGATCCGGTCAGCATTGGCATGCAGTTCCGCCTCAAAGGCCTGGTGCTTCTGGTGTTTGCTCTAAAATTCCAGAAAGATGACCTTTCAAAACCAGGTTCTGTGAGGTTTCCTCTTTTTAGGAATGAGGGACTCTCAGAAGGAAGGGTAAGTGATAGGAAACTCAAAGAACAGGGACAAGTGTCAACACTGCTCATAGAAGGAAGTCACCGAGTTTATGACGTATTTTAGGGATTGGTCCGCTGGGAGAATGAAGATGGACTGGCTCAGGAGCAGGTGAATGGAGTCAATTCTTCAATCGGCAGGACTAGCTACTTGGGAGTGGAGCCCAAGAATTATGTACTTTTTACCATTCTACAGTAAATGCCAGCAGCCAAGTGGAGTGTTTAACCTACTGGGACATCAATTTCTATCCACGACCTTCTCCCCCATCGACAGATGATCTAACAGATACGACCCATCTAGCTCGCTCATCATATGAGGCCTAGATCACTGCAGCTGCAAGCTGACCCTCTGTGGCGGGAGGAGACTTTACAGCTATCGCAGACCTTGGCTTAGGCCACCTTCTCATTTAGTATCGGTCATTAATCAAAACTCATGGATACTGTCAAAATCCAAGCTTGACTGCAGGTAAGAAATTATTTTTGCTAGGAAAAGACAGGCCTGCGAGATTGACAGGCTCCTGACACTAGGGCTGAAGGGGATTTTAAGAAACCACAAAGAAACAGGAGATACGGGAAATGCTACAAGACATGGTGCAAGGACACAGCTATGGCATAATTCTGGGTGAGAAAGGCAGGGTCTTGGGGGAAAGTATTATTTGGTGGAGAAAGAACTAAAAGGAAAAAAAAAAAAAGAAAGAAAAACCAGTATGGTTGGGGAAGGATTCTGCATCAAATGTTTCATTTCAGGGGCAGCAGCTGTCAAAGGATGGAGCCGCTGGGCTTGAGCGTGATGCTCACATCGAGAGTCCTCCTTCTGGGCTCCCCCACTGGAGCCCAAGACAGGTCTCAAATACCCAAGTATCCTGAGCTAAGTCCAATTCCCCTCTTCTGTTTCTTGCTCTGATCACTCTTTGGTTCAAACCCCACTTATTCTGTTTCTTTATTTCTTCCATCTGTGAGCTACATTCTTACTGAAAAGTCCCCTTGACTCTCCCTGGAATAATGACATCCTTTTTCCTTAACCCTGGTTCCCGTCAGATTTGGAACAGATCGTCTGCTTCTCTGAGGCAACTTAACTGTCCCTCTCCAGGGACCATCATCTCTGGATTGGGCACTCTGGGTGCATCATAAAACTCTCACGCCACACTAGACCCCTCCGTCCTCAGCCACCAGGAACTGTGAACGGAAGTCCACACAGAAAAAGCCAACTGTTTCCATTTTTTAAAAGAAGCACCTCTGGAAAGACAGCAATTAACTACAGCCCCCAAATCAAACATGGTACAGAACTTGCCTAAGTGACACATGGGGAAAGGGAAAGGGGAAGGGGCGCAGGGCTGCAGGCTAATTACGACAGAGAAAGCCAAATCCCACAGGGACACTTGAATGGAGTGTGATGGGTCATTAGAAATGAGAAGCGTGGATGAGGAGACACGAGCTGACCGCATGTGGCCACAACAAGATCTATGCAGAAGAACACAAACACTGGAGCGCATTTAACTAAAACTCTTTAAAAAAATTAGGAACTTACCAGCAGCTTGGAAAGCTACAAAAATAAATTAAAATAACAAGAGTTCAGTACACTGAGGTGAATGCACATATCAGCTATTAAACAGCAGCTCACTCTTCCCCTGGGAAGCTCAGCATATGGGGAGAGCTAATAGAGGGGGCTCTAGACTTTTCAGGGCAGACATGGCTTCCATGAAGACCAGTGAGAAAAGTACTTTCTCATGTCTGATCATTTAGTGGTACTTTTCCACAAGCTCAGCTTCTTATAATAATTTTCACTGGCTTCAGCATGGACACAAGGAAATGGTTTTCTACTAGGTAGAGCCCCCTTTAAAGATGCCTTCTTTACCGAATCCTACCCCATAACCGAGGCCGCCTCAGAGATGAGTAGCCAGCCACTCAGTTCAGCTCACCTGGATATTGGTGGGGTCTTTGTATGACTCATCACTCGCAGTCTGTAATTTCTCACTGATCCAAGCCTCGATCTCATCCACGTCCCGGCTGAACTGCTGGAGGGTTTGTGATTCTCCCAGCTTCGATCTCTTCTCGATCATCTGAGCTTTTAGGCGTCGCCACCTGAGAAAGTGCAGCCAAGCCTGAACGTGACCCTCCCTGAGAACAAGACGGGCTGGGCTCCCACTTGGGGCCATGAGCACACGCAGCACCCACCTGTCCAAAACCTCATTGCGCCGACTGCAGATGTCACCCTTGGCATAGTGGCCGGCAGCAATAAGTTGGTCAGCAAAGGACTGCAAGGCGGCAATCTTCTCCTCCTGTTGGCAAACAGAGGCGAGGGGCCAAGGTGGGCAGGTCAGCTCAGCCTTGCCCGGACCACAGGTCTTGTGAAGAGAGTGGTTATTCTGGGTGCCTGGGACCTAGCTGGTGGTGGGATCAGAATACACTGACACTTTAGAACGGGGAGAGCAGAAGGCCAGAAGAAAGCTTGATTTCGACCACTGAGAGTAGAGTTTAACTCAAGAAAACTCCAGGTCACACTGGGGACAGGGGCTATGACACCAGGAGTTATCATACACAAAATCAAGCTGAATGGGAAAAAGGGGTTAGATTTTCTCTTTTCTTTTTTTAAAGATTTCATTTATTTATTCATGAGACACACACACAGAGAGGCAGAAACACAGGCAGAGGGAGAAGCAGGCTTCATGCAGGGAGCACAATGTGGGACTCGATCCCGGAACTCCAGGATCACCCCCTGAGCCAAAGGCAGACACTCAGCCACTGAGCCACCCAGGTGTCCCAAAGATTAGATTTTCAACAAAATGGGTTATAAATCAAAAAGGTTCCCATCTTCCTAAGTTGTTAGTGTTTATGCACTCTTTTTTTTTTTTTTTAAGATTTTATTTATTCATGAGACTTACAGAGAAAGAGGCAGAGATACAGGCAGAGGGAGAAGCAGGCTCCATGCAGGGAGCCTGATGTGGGACTCAATCCCTGGACTCTAGGATCATGCCCTGGGCTAAAGGCAGGCGCTAAACTGCTGAGCCACCCAGGGATCCTTGCACTGTCTTTTCTTATCAACATGTTTACATTCTTGCTTTGACCATAATTTTTTGCCATGTGACATCCCCATTATTAAAACTCAGAAGTATCAGAACCTAGAATATTTAAAAGGCGTTCATATCCGTATCACTTTCCCTAGTCCACACAGGTACTTGATATGGGGGTGAAGTGGCCGTTCTTCCTTTGCATGATCAATGTCAAGTATTTTCATTTTAGGGAGCAGCGAAAGCTCCCTGAGTGAAGTCAGTGACTAGTTTTTATTCTCATTTCTGAGATAGGAGAAGCAGCCCAGAGAGTGTACCGCCCATCTGGACCAATGTACATGGAGACCTGATGGCAAAAGGGCCTCACCTGGACATTGATCGCTTTGTCAAAATCCTCGTGTTTTTTGATCAGAGCCTCCACGCTGTCCAGTGAGTCTCCTTTGTCCTCAGTATTCAGAAAGGCCTCCCGGGCGGCCATCCAGTTCTCAGCTTGTTCACAGTCCCGATGAAACAGCTAGAGAGAGGGAGACAGGTGGGAATATGGGGCCACTGGCCATGACACTCATCAGAAAGCCTGTGGCAAACGGGAAGCAACATCCTCCACACATACCTGCAGTTCAAGGCACTGATCCAACATCATCCTACGCTGGGCCCAGGCCTTCTCCAGACCCGCACGCTCCCGATCTAGAATATCTAGTTTCTCTTTGACCTCTGGGCTGGCGTAGTGCCCATGAGCCAGCAGCTGCTGCCCAAATTGCTCAAAGGCCTGGAAAGTGCCAGCCCTGGCATCGATTTCTGTCCGGTGCTCCTGCCAAGAGGAGGGAAGGGGTTAGGTAACTGGCACTAAATGCCCACTGTCATGTCAACCACTGACTTGCAGCGAAGGGTGGTGCTAGCTGCAGTGGGATGGTGATGGCGGATGAGGTCTTCCCAGCACAGCAGTGCAACTCCCCTTCTGCTGCTCAGCGGGCAGTCTACCCACCTGGTGCCGTTCCAGCAAAGCTTCTGCTCCGGTGACATCTTTGGCTAACTCGTCTGAGGACACCAACCCTCGTATTCCATTGATCCAAGACATGAGGTCCCTGGCAACCAGACCCACAAAGGAATAGTTATTACATTTCCTGGCAAGTAGGGTTTCTGTCCAGGAAAAGAGAACTGCACACTTCTGGTCTCAAAAGATGATTTGGAGTCAGCTAGCTAATCTAAAGGGTCAATTAGTTAATCCATTAACTAGTTAATCTACTAAATGGTTAGCTAGTTATAATCTACATCCCTGGGCAAAGTATTTTAAAGTGTTTTGTTCATCTTAAATGTTTCTTTTCTTTTCTTTCTTTTTTTTTTTTTTAAAGATTTTATTTATTTATTCATGACAGACACACAGAGAGGGAGAGAGAGAGAGGCAGAGACACAGGCAGAGGGAGAAGTAGCCTCCATGCAGGGAGCCTGACGCAGAACTCGATCCCAGGTCTCCAGGATCCGGCCCTGGGCTGAATGCAGCGCTAAACCGCTGAGCCACCGGGCTGCCCGTGTCTTGTTCATCTTATTGAGAGGTTAAGAAAATTAAAAACAACAAAAACCAAACATTCCTCAGAAGACAACGAACTAGGTTTGTAACTAAGGTCTTCTGACCCTACAGAACAGTAGGTTCTAACACAAACAACCGTGGTTAAGTTTTCCAGAACTTCAGATGAAATCACTCTTCCCTGTGCCTGCAGCTGTCCCAGGCCTCTGTATGCGCTGACCCCAGCTTCTTACTGACGTCTGCACATAAGGGTATAAAAATCAGTGTGTAAGGTCGCAGGCCCTATGCTGCTTTTGATAAAATATACCCGGAACAGGCAAATCCAGAGACAGAAGGCAGACTTGATGAGGAGAGGGGAATGGGCAGTGACTTCACATGGGTTGCAGGGTGTTTTTCTGTGGTGGTGAAAAGTTACACAACTACCACCTTTCTGTAATTAACACTGCAAACGTTCTAATTACAGATGAATTACATACTTTAAATTACGTAACAATTATGTTATTTGACCTTCACCTCAAAAAACGAAAACAAAAACAAAAGAACAAAACCCCACGAAGAACTCCTACTAGAGGCCTGGAAAGGTGAAGCACATCACTTGCCTAGTCTTATCCCACAGAGGAAATGCCAGGATCTCCCCACCCCCCGCACCCAACACGGATCCTTTGTTAGCACAAAAGTGTGCTGCAAAGAAACACTGTCCTGAATGGGTGCCCTGGGTACCAAGTTCTAAATCACCCACTAGTGAAGTGCTATGCAGCCTAAAAAAAAGACTGAGGTCCCAGGTCATGGACATTCTGCCAGAAACCTGGCCTGGACTGTTGAAAACTGTCAATGCTGTAAAAGACAATACACAGAGGATGGAGTGGTACTGTTCTATATATTAAGGAGACAACATTACTTCTGCAATAGGAATTCTTAATTGGATCCTGGACCAAAAACCTGGGCTACTGAACACAATCATAAGACAATTGGAACATCAGGCTCCCTGCATGGAGCCTGCTTCTCCCTCTGCCTGTGTCTCTGTCTCTCATGAATAAATAAATAAAATCTTTAAAAAAAAAAAAAAAAGACAACTGGAAGAAACTCAGTGGGGGCTGGATATAATACTGTTGCATTGGTCTTGGATGTGAGGGTGGAGGACAGAAATGCCTGGCACAAGGAGGCACAGGCCCAAGTATTTAGGTAGAGGACCAACTATCTGCAGCAGACTGACAGGTGGGTTAGCAACAAAGAAGTGTATCCTTGGAGGTAAAGCCAACTGGTGACTGTGGGTGAAGGTTGTCACTATATTCATTGTTTCATCCTTTCTATTTTTCTACAGCAGTGAAATGTCTCTAACTACAGTAAGTTTGTGAAAGAGACTAAAGTACAGCTCTAATGAGTGAGAGATATGCCTAAGGAAGAAACTGAATGCCATCTGGCAGGAAACGGGGGAGATGATGGACACATGCACGCCCATCCATGGACAGGGAAAAGCTGATTTATTTTTGACTAGCTGACATTTGGTAGCTGGGGATTTCACAGTGGCCATCAGTAATGGATGTGAACGACCATGCAAAGGCTTCTGGGTTTCATACCGGAAATCACTAAGGAAGCGTTGCAGGTCGTGGGAATCACCCAGCTTGGCCTTGCGCTGGTCTGCGCGCTTCCCCAGGCTGCTCCATGCCTGGTCCAACTCCGTGCACTTTTCCTGCAGGTCCTCGGCTGACTCCGGGTGGGACTGGATCAGGCGCTCGGCTGTTTCCCCCAGGGAGTTGACCTATAGGAGCAAGGCGGCGAGACAGCGAGTAAGGGAGCTGTGCTCTGCCAAGTGGAAGATTCTCTGCCCCAGGGCCAAAACGCCGATGGCACTATCACCTCTCACCTTATCACCAAGAGCCGCGAGGTCCCTCTCAAAGCCCTCGTGCTTGCGCTGCAGAGCTTGTACACTGGCCAGATCGTGGCCATAGTTGTCTGTGTTTAGGGCCTGATTCTTCTCCTCAATCCACTCTTTGGTTTCATCGGCATCTCTGAAGGGAGACACATAGGCAGTTAGCGACTGCTGAGCACAGCTACCCTAAACATAGGGTAAGCACAACAAATATATTTAGCTGGCACTTGTACATTTGTCAAGTTTAGTAGGCTACTACTAAAAGCTCCAAAAAGTAAAAGAACACACATTCACTCACTCTTTACTAAGCAATCTAAATCTACCCCATGACAGATATGGTCCCGCTGCCAGAGCACAAATATCAACCAGATCTGAGTCAGCAAATTTAGGGACCGCCAAGGTCACCCCCTCTCCAGCCCCGTGCTCCTCCTTACCTGTGGAACCTCTGTACTTCATGGGCGCTGCCCAAGAGCTGGCTCCGCTCCTCGGCCAGCTGCTGCAGGGACCGCCAGCGCTCGTTCAGCTCCTGCAGGAGGACAGCAGTCAGCTGAGCCGCATCCCTCTTCCACCACACCCATGCCAGACTCCCAACAAGGGGCAAAGGACCAAAGGGCTGGTGCTCAGCTTGCAAGGAAAGGCTGGAGAGCACAATTTCCTGTCTCCAGCCTTTCCAGCTGAACAAATTAGTACAGACACTACAGCAGAGGTCCAGAAGATAAGAACCTCGTCAAAGTTAGCCACATCTGATGGTGTGAACGCTCCATGAATACCTACCTGGAATCACCTCGGATGCTGCAGACACATGCAACCGACCTATCCTCACTCTCAACTCCTAGCTTGGTGCACTCCACAGGGCAACTGCTTCGTAAATAACTACTATGTGGAGGCGTCTGACTTTGGCTCAGGTCCAGATCTCAGGGTCCTCGGACTGGCCAGGGTCGGACTCTCTGCTCAGCAGGGAGTCTGACTTTCCTTCTTCCTCTCTCTCTCTCCTGTGCTGGGTTTCTCAAATAAATGGATAAAATCTTAAACCAAACCAAAACAAAATAACTACCAGGTGGAAAAATCCCAGAGTCTACTACCCCAGAGCCCTGAGCCCAGCTGCACCCAAGACCATGGTAGGCCAAGCAGGGCCTGGTGCTCAAGGAGACAAAATGCCATGGGGACCAGAAAGAAGCCAAACCTCTCCTGTAAGGAGGCAAGAGAGGCATTCCCTGTCTTTTGGACCCTACACTTCGTGCAGCTCCCGATCCCACCAGAACTAAAGGAAAGGCTAACTTTACTGCTAAGACTTGCTGAGTTCCTGACCAGGAAAGCCAACCTCACCACCCTCCTACAAGAGTAGAGCTGACATTTTCCCCAGGATACCATTGGCCCCAGGAGAGTGACAAGTGCAACAGCTCATGTGACTACTCAGGACAAGAGCTCGGCTATAGAGTCAGGAGAAGGAAAACCGTGAGGGAAACTGGCCACAGTTTCTTACCTTGATGGAATTAAAGGTGGCCACGGTATGAACCATCAGACGAGCAGACTATGTAGGGGAGGGAAGCAGAAGAGCAACACTAATCAAGTGTCTGCCAATTAAAAGACAATTCTGAGAAGCAAGTGCCATTCATTTGGTCCCAATTGTCAACCAAAATTATCTTAGAGGGACACTGTCAAAATTCTGAGCAGAGCCACGAATAAAGGATCAACCACCAGGGGAAAGGCAAGAAACACCCAAGTGTACAATTTAATTAAGTTCACTCGGTGAAGAGTCAAGAGAGAGTAGTGACAACCACAATTAAAACAGCACGCTGTGGGGAGCACCCAGCTGGTTTCATTTGTGAAGCACATGACTCCTGATCTCAGAGTTATATGTTTGAGCCCCACGCTGGGTGTAGAGATTGCTTAAAAATAAAATCTTAAACCCCACCACCCCAAACCCAGCTGGCTGGACACTAAATATTAGTGTCTTCTTCCTATTCATACTATAGAACAGTCCAGAAAATACTCAATTTAACAAATGCTGGCAGCTGAGACTGTTTGAATAAAAATACCAGGAACTTAGCTCTTTTTTAGCTACCAGCCTGCTCTTCTCTTTAACAGTGTCCCCCTTGAACTAAGGGCAACAGCCTCACCAGATGAGGGGGATAATAAACCAACACAAAGACCAGTGAATTAGCTTTCTTCTCATCAATGCACAAATCAGACATCTCTTGAGATTGCAGAGCCTGCTCAGTTTTATCCAAAAGAAACCCCACATTGCAATACCTATAAATCTTCAAATATGTTAGAAAAAGCAAGGGTCCTGCTGAGATGCAGGGAAATCAGGCTCATCAGATGCTCCTGTGACACGCCCAAGTGACATTTTCAACCGGTATGGGTGCGGACAGGGTTCAAAAACCAAACCCAATCTATATACTTATTAATTTCGTGCCACTGGCATTTATGAAGCCATTTGAAATACACTTCTAAAAAGACATTTGTTACCAGAAAAACTCCACCAGGAGGTTAGAGAGGTAAGGATGTTGCCCACTCAAGCTACCAATGATCATAAGTTGCCATATAAGACCAATTAAGATTGAGAAGAAGGGAGAAAGCTGAATCAAGGGGAAAAGGCATGCTCCCCCCAATGAGAAACCTCTTTAATGAGCAGAATAATGAGGGCCAAGGAGGGGTGAGGCCAGAAGCAAAGGACTCTAGTCAAGCACCCTCCCTGTGTCTGTTTGGAATAGTGTCTGCTGTAGTAGGTACATCTCTTTTCGTTCTTCTTTCTGTATCTCTCTGCATGATCTAGTATCTTTGAGGAAACATTTCTTAGGCCACTGGGGAAGTGTCTAGGCAGAGGTCATTTTCTTCCTGTTCTATACTCCGGGACTGCAATTCCATGGGTGGACCACACCTAACTACACAGGGCAAGGTTTATTCTGGCAGTGACGTGGGTATCAAATGCCATCTAATCAAACTCATTCTCAGCATCTGCATGTGAACACCTTACTTCTCTATATTAAGGATCATATTTTAACATGTGACAGAGTCAAAGAATGTAACGCCAGGGTCAAAGAAAGAAACCAGCCCAAACAACTCCAGAAATGACCAAAGACTCCCAACAAGCCTCAACAGTCAGAACAGACACATCAGAAAAACACATGAAATATTTCTATTCCTGAAAACCTTTGGAAACAGTAATTGGCAAAGTAGTTCCTACCTTCCAAGGGGACGCAGTCTTGGAATCCGCTTCATCCTATTCAAAGGAAGAGGCAGAGATTAGAGAGCTATGTAGTTCAAAACAACACAGCCCCCGCCCCACCCTCTCCTGTCTGAGGCTGCATCCCCAGAGCCATCCATCAGAGTGGCATCCCCTCTGGAATCCATATCTGCTGGCTCAGAGCACACCACAAGGCCACCTGAGGGAAATGAAGCCAACGATCAGGACAGGAAAACTCTAGTTTATGGAGTGGACAAAAAATGAAGAGAATGAGGAAATTTGGTAAGAAAATCACCAATTTTTGTCTCTGTTCTACTCATAGGATTCTTGGAAAAGGATAATAAAACAAACAGCTGTGGAGGGCAGCTCTGGTGGCACAGTGGTTTAGCGCCGCCTGCAGCCCAGGGCGTGATCCTGGAGACCCTTGATCGAGTCCCATGTCAAGCTCTCTGTATGATGCCTGTTTCTCCCTCTGTGTCTCTGCCCCTCTCTCTTTGTCTCTATGAATAAATAAATAAAATAAAAAAAAAACAAAAACAAAAAAACAGCTGTGGAAAAAGTTCTAGAAAACTGAAGAGAGGACACTTTTTTTTTTTTTTTTTTTAAATCTTTTGGAGAATGGCAAATAGAAACCAATTTCTGCTAATTCTTTTCCACAGGTTTTTTTTTTTTACTAACAAAAGGCATCTCAAGGTTTGGGAAGAGAAATCCTTAATAGGCTTGTGACTTATATTTTTCCCAACACCTACTTCTCCTCACATTCAAGTTCCGCACAGACTTACCCTGGGCATCATGCCATACACCTCCTACGAGGAGAGAGGGAACAAGTTTCATTATTAGAGGAAACACCCACCACTCAGTGACACTCATTAGTGTCAAACCCAGAGACAGAATTACAAAAAGAGAGACCACAGGCTAGGAGAACTTTTCAAGAGTCTAACAGACCAAGTGTTTATATGAAAAACCTTTTATTTACTTAAGAAACGGGTGAGTTTACTATTAATTAAGGGCCATATAAACAATAACTAACTTTCACAATATTAAATGGACATATGGAGAAGACAGGAGCTTCTTTCCCCTGATATAGGAAGGTAAACAAAATGGAGAGGACTCGACCACACCCAGCCCCCACCCCCAACCCCATGCTACAGGACATGGCATATTGGGCTAGCAAGGACACAGGAAGGAACCAAGTTCCTTTCTGCCAGTCACACAGCTTCAGTGTAAAATCCAGATACTTGCCTGCTGCTGTACTGCCTGCACCTCCTCAGCCATCAGACCTTCAGACTCCAGGTCTTCAGCCACCTTGTTAATGTCTTTCAGCCGTGACTCATTGGCCTTCAGATCCTTTAAAGCAAAGCCCATAATAACTAAGACTCCAAGAATAATTCAAAGAAGGTGGGCAACAGATGGTTTGAACCAATAAATCCTGTCCAACAGGTATCCTATGAACTAGTTTATCTATTCCTCAGCAGTCACCTAAATCAAGAACTCCTGACTGTCACTATCAAGGAAGTAAAAAAATAACAGGGCATTGGAGTCAGTCTGTCCCAAACCTGATTAACGACAGTTCATAAACCATTACTCTGTTGGCATGAAAATTTGCTTTCATCTTTCTTTGGAGAAATGTTTTTAAAATTCTGAAATTCTGAAAAAAAAAAAAAAAAAAAAATTCTGAAATTCTGGGGATCCCTGGGTGGCGCAGCGGTTTAGCACCTGCCTTTGGCCCAGGGCGTGATCCTGGAGACCTGGGATCGAATCCCTCGTCAGGCTCCTGGTGCATGGAGCCTGCTTCTCCCTCTGCCTGTGTTTCTGCCTCTTTCTCTCTCTGTGTAACTATCATAAATAAATTAATTAATTAAAAAAAAAAAAAAAAGGAAGGTAGGTAGTTTCTTTAAAAAAAAAAAAATTCTGAAATTCTAATGCCAGCCCCTGTGGAAGAAATAGCCCATCACCCATATTAACTGTTATAAACCTCTTAAAGTAGGAATGATAAACAAGATGTGGTTTATACATGCAATGGAATTCTATTCGGCCATAAAACGTCATGGAGTCCTGAAAACCACCAGGGTAAGAATGAACTGGGAAGAATGTTATGTTCCATGAAAGCAGTCAGTGGTAAAAAGTTACATTAATATAGGATTCCGTTTATATGAAATGTCCACAATACATCAGTCCAGGACAAAAGCCGATCTCATGCTGCCAAGGGCTGGGAGTCCTGGGGAAGGACTAGCAGGTATGCAGCTTCCTTGTGACATAGGAAATGTATCAGAACCAGACAGAGATGCACAGCTGTGCTGAATGCTTCCAAACCACACACTTTAAAACGGTTAACTGTGGGTGCCTGGGGGGCTTAGTCAGTTAAGCGTCTGCCTTCAGCTCAGGTCATGATTGGGATTGAGCCCCACATCAGGCTCCCTGCTCAGCGGGGAGCCTGCTTCTCCTCTCCTTCTGCCTGCCGCTCCCCACTTGTGCTCTCTATCAAATAAATCTTTAAAAAAAATTAAAATGGCGAAGTGTATGCCAACTTTACCCCAATTAAAAAAATACCTTTACCTATTTTTGTATTTTAAGTTCAAAAAAGTTCTTCCAACAAGTAGAGAAAACGGCATCTATTTCCTTGGAGCCAAACTGATCAAAGTTCCAATTCAAGTCATTGAGAAATGGCCACCCAGCGGATGGAACACAATCTGTACCATATTTGTTCTAGTAAAGCACAGTCACAAGTCCAGAAAACCAAGTCTTTGGATGATTTTCCAGCTCAGACCAAGACCTCCCGTACCTTCTGGAAGTCATCGAACTTCTTCTGCAGCACTTCAACCTGCTCCAGGTCAGCGCCCACCTCCTCGCTGGTCAGAGCTGCCTCCTTCTCATTGATCCACTGCTGCAGCTCGTTCGCCTCACGGAACAACATGAACCGCTTACAGCTCTTCTCCAACATGCCCTTGCGCTTCTCGCCCAGCTCCAGCAGAGAGTGATACCTGAAGTCATTGAAGAGGGTGACAAGAGGAGGCAGGCAGGCAGTTAGCTTCCTACAGGTGCTAACCTAAGGGCAAACCACTGGTATCTCTGAGATGTGGATCCCATGAATGTGTAATGACAGTGCCCAGGTGACAAGGTGTCAGAACACAGATGAAGATGAAGCTCCTACAGGTCAGCACTACAGCCCCGAGGATAAGTACACGCTTACTGTTCACCACTAGGTGGCTTAGACAGCCAGGCACACTCATCCCCGGGCCAGTTTTGCTCTGAGAACATCACAACCACAAATGACTGGAACCAAGCGTCTAGCATGGGGGTTCATGCGAGCACAGCTGAGAGACGAAATGAGTGTGCTGGGTACAAGGCATACAGAATTCCTCCTCCGCTCTCATAACTCTCTGAGCCAACCTGGGCGGTGGGGGAAGGCATACCCAACTATACAATAGCCTCGTCCAGGACATTAGCCTCCCTGAACGGTAGGTAAGTGATATTTATTTCTCAGAGAGTTTTGGCAACTTCAGAAGGAAAATCAGGTCGAGTACAGAGTATCTGCACCACTTCATTAGTTGGAAGGTTTCTCAAGAACAATCAAAGAATTTTCGTGCTCTCAGGAACTAAAACACAGAATGCTGAACTACTTACTATCTTTGGAGATGTGAACATGACAAACTTAGTAAAACTAAGTTAAAGGTTAAAGAAAATCCATCACCATCAAATCTAAGTTTCTCAGAATGAAATAAAGACACCAACAAGGTACCAAGACTCAAAGCATTTGAAAGGGAGGAATTTCATTTCCTTCCTACCAAGGAACGCCAGGGACCCGGCCATCAGTTGGGGACTAAGAGTGGCTGGCCCACCACCAAAGCCAACAGGAGGGGAACCAACAACATTCTGAACACACAGCTGTGCGTGGAAGAGATAAGTGGCCATTGACTGACACAGCAACACCGACACCTCTTCCCTGGTGAGGGAAGCCAGCTGCACAGCAGCACAGTCCCCGCCCCCTCCCCCACCTCGTCTTTCTGGATGAACAAGTGCTCTCAAGAGAAGTGGCAGAGGGAGAACCGACATGGGCACTTGGCAAGGCCGCCCGCCTACTCACAGTTCCTCCACCTGTTTCATACGCAGAGACACACTGCCGGCCTCCTTAGTTATGCGCGTCCTGCACAGGGGGGGGGCACAGCAAAAAGCATGCACAAATTAGTGGGATTAATCCATAGGAAAGAAGAGTGCAGCTCCGAGGCCACCAGGAGGCTGGATGCTTCAAGTGGGGGCAACTGAGGAGTCCTTGAAAAGCTCTCAGAAGCAGGCCGGGCCATGAAGGAAATCAGTAAAGAAACAGCCAGGAAAGTAAGTTAGAGTAGTTAGTTCACTTTTGTTTTCCTGAAAAGTCTGCCAGGCTTAAGGCAGGCAATTTTCCTTGTACAGGTGACTCTGGTAACTTTGCAGAGCAAGGCCAGGGAAGGAAAGGCCTGCCCTGAGAGCTAGTATGCCCTTCCAGCCACATACCGGGCCACCTGCTTTGCTCCCCCAGTTACAAGCCAGGCACAAAGCACTCTCCTGTCTCAGCAGTAACACAAAAGATTTGTAAGTGGACAAATAACTGATCTTTTCAGGGATCGCCAGGGTCAGAAAAGTTCCATTACACTAAGGTCTAGTGAGAACATATCTTTTGAGTGTTTTTTCAAGTGTCCAAAACTTTTGAGCTCGTTAGCAGAGCAAGACATCCTACAGGAGGGACATAGGTCAATACAGGAGCTTAGCTAGGTAGGGGACAGAGGACAAAGCCATTTCATAAAAAATAACCTCCATCTCAGAGCAGAAAGCAGGAGAGAGCCACTCTCCCAATAGTCCTCTAAAAAGGGCAGAGCTGTAGGGGTGTGGAACCTCTAAAAATCAATCCCAGAGCATCTCCCCAACTGAAGGACAATGGTTCAGAGAGTGATGTCTAGAAAATGCTGAAGAAAAGAAACTCACTTTAGTAGAAGAAACTAAATAAGGAAAATAAGGGTATTAATCCAGAGTTTTAGGTCCAAATGAAACACCATGGGTTAAAAAAGACCATGGGAAAGTGTCTGGAAGAGGGTGTTCTGAGTTCACACGGGCACCAGAACAGTCGCTCTGAAGCCTCTGGACACTGCCTAAAGCTTGGCCTACGTGGGATGTGAAGTAAGCCCCAAGAGACACCTGGACCTTTGTGGTCACCAGTATGGCCCTTACTGGTGGTCAATCTGCTCCTGCCGCACAGCTATGCTGCCCTGCTCCTCCAGAAGGTTCTCTCGGGAAGCAGACTGGGCAGGGTCCAGCTTCTTCACATACGCGGCTGGCACGAAACCCTGACGGTCGTTCACTTCCACCTTCCACCAGTCCTGAGAAGACAAAGGGACAAATGAAACACGAGTTCCCTAGAAAGAGAGAAACCAAGGAGGCCTGTGCATGTGCACACATACATGAGAGCTTTGGCCCTGTTAGGAGAATCTCGTGACAGTGTCAAGGTCACTTTGCTCAAGGACTGAAGTGTCAGTCCTCTGTCACCTGCCAAGTAGAGAGCGTGTCACAAGGATGCCATAAGGACACCCAACATGAAGGGCGTTCCCTCTCTTCAGCAGACACCCCAGAACTGCACTAATAGTGTGGCCATATGCCTCATGTGGTTATGTAAATTTAAATAAGTTAGAATAAAATTAAATTTAAAAATTCAGTTAACCAGTCACATTTCTAGTGCTTAATAATTACTTGTGGTAACAGCTACTGCAGAGCCAGCACACACAAAATGTCCACTATCACAGCAAGTTCCATGAGACAATGCTGTTGAGTAAACCAGAAATAAACTGGAAGGTGGTTTAGAGACAACGGAAAATACAAATCACAGATTTTTCTCAAATGCTAATGATCAGGGTAAACTGTGGGGTATAGAGTATAGGAATAACTGTTTTTAACAAGGCTGTGAACATCTCTCCAGCCTGAACAAGTATCTTTTGCAATCTCTCAGATAACGTGTGGAATACCATCCACCTCATCTCAAAGCCTCTGTCAAACCAGCATATATATGTCAAGGAAAGGTGGCTGATGAACCGGGAAGCATTTAACTTCCAGAGCCTACGGGGTGACACCGCAGCTATCTTCAACTAGATTAAGAACCAACAGCTTTAAGTTCCAGAAAAGCAGACTCTGGCTCTAGAGAGAAAGAACACCACCTACAGGTGTATAATCATGAAAAAAAGTGACTCTTTAGAGTATGTGCCACCACACCACCTTTGGGTGTTCAGGAAGACGGACTGATTGCCTTCTCCATCACCCACAAAATGAACCTATATCAAGAGGGAGACTGCCTGGGCAACTCAAGTCTCCCCTCAAATTCTAACCCAGGCTCATTTCAGACACAATGGCCCACAGGCACACAACTGAACAAAACTGGTAGTGCTGACGGAAAGAGACATGTGACTGCTTCAGACGCCTTGCCTTGTTGGTGCTGTTGAGTAAAGTGAGAATGTCCCCTTTCTTCATGGTAACCTCTCGAGGGCTCTTCTCCTGATAGTCGTAGAGAGCCAAGACCAGCTCCTTCCCAGTCTCATCATCCATGGGGGCCACTTGTTGCTAAAAATCCCAAGGAAGGGCAAACACAGTTAAAGGATGTCCATGGTGTGTCCCGACACAGGACAGACTCCAATTTCAACAGCTGTACCAAATTTACCAAACACACGTTTATGAGAGTCCATCTCTGAAGCAACCAATAAAATTGATTCCCAAACTTTAGCTGTTCAGTCTTTTAAAAAAATCTCATCTTGAACGGTTTATACATCTTGGTGTTACAAGACTTTGGTTTTCTTTTTTTAAAGATTTTATTTATTTTTTTATGAGAGATACAGAGAAAGAGAGAGAGAGGCAGAGACACAGGCAGAGGGAGGAGCAGGCTCCAACCAGGGAGCCTCATGTGGGACTCAATCCCAGGACTCCAGGATCACTCCCTGGGCCAAAGGCAGGCACTAAACCACTGAGCCACCCAGGGATCCCCATGGCGTCACAAGACTTTATAATGAGGCCACCAGAATATTGCCGATGGCTGTCACACCTGCCAGAAGTGCCTGAGCCTGGCAACTTCCCCCGCCCCTGCTGTGGAACTGCTCAACTAAAGCCCAGCTTACCCGGCAGGACTGAGCCTGGTCCCTCAGGGCCTGGATGCTGCTGCCGTAGGCGCTGAGATCTGACATCAAAGCTTCATGTTTCTTCAGTAGAGCCTAAAACCAAAAATCACACACTCTGACAATGGCACAAGGAGCAAGGGCGCCCTAGACATGACGCCTCACTGACCTGCCACCCTCCTAAGATGTGGTTTAGTTACACGCTGATTTTCTCAGCTCCTGTTCCACACACACACACTCTCTCTCTCTAATACTTATTATAATATCTTTTCTCCCTGCTCTCTGTGCCTCTGCTGGAAACAGAAAAGGAGACAGCACAGTATCACACATACAGCGAATCCACCACCCATCAGAAATAAACATCACCAGCAAACAAAAGCGTGTGGTGGACACTGCCCTCCGTGTGGAAGCTCCCTCCACCCTGCCACATGCAGGGCTTCAGCATTAACTACTGCCACCGCTGCCCAGGCTTTTCAGTTCTCCCCTCCTCCCTCTCTTGGAGAGTCCTAGAAGCTGCATGTCAACACTCAAGTACTCTAGTTTCTGTGAAGACTGGTAAGCTATGAGGTCCAGGAGCTATGCGTTGACCTTTATTGAATAAAACAGAAGAGCTTCACTCAAAAACACTAATTACTAGGGGGGAAAAGAAAAGGTGATCACGTACACAGGCGCACATACGCATGTGGAGAGAACAGGTGGACAAGAATGGCAAAATGCTCACGGTGGAAGGCAGTGACAGCTAGTATCCTCTCTCCTTCTGGCATGACTGCATTTCCACAGCAGGAAGTAAACACCAGGTTCTACAATGCCTTCATCAAACCAACAGTGCAGAGGCTGTACCTCCCACATCCAGGGTTCCAGTGAGAGCCCTGGCAGACTCCCCACGCTCGCTCACCTCAGCGGAGTCCTCGTCCTTTCCGTAGTCAGTGCTGCCCACGATGGGCTCCTTCTCCCGCATCCAGGACTCTGCCTCGTTGGCGTCAGCAAAGTACTGCTGGGCCTGCAAGGAGTCTTCCAGGTCCTGCCGCCGCTGGGAGGCCTTGGACTTGAGGGACTCCCACTTCTGGTTCAGTTCGCTGAGCTTAGCCTTCACATCCTCAGCAGCAAAATGGCCTGGAAGGCGGGTGAGGGAAGGGAGAACAATGTTTAAGGGGGCTGCCTGTCGCCAGACAAAAAGGTCTTCCGTGTGTCCACGGCACCTGTGCTACACCACCGTGGCAAGCCAGGCCCCTTCACGATCCTGTTTTAGGAGGAGCTTGCCCCAGCCTTTTAAGTGATTTGCTCAATTTTTGTCTCCTCAAGCCATGATCTCTACCCAGACTCTACAAAGCAGGTAATTCCAACCAGTACCAGGGACTGAACCATCAAGACATAATAAAAGCTTAACAGTGCCATCCCCAGTCCTCAGTCACTGGGACATGCACCAGGCTGTTCCACACTGTTCTACTTGCTCTCACTTGGCCCTCACAACTATGTTAGAAGTAGGTGTTATTACCCACATCTCACAGGTAAGACACTCAGATCGAGAGAGCAGGGTTAGTCAAGGTTATAAAGTAAAAAAAAGAGAACAGGGAAAACACTCAACCCCACAGCCCAATCTGACTTAAGTCCACACACTTTAAAAAAGAAAGGACACAGGAAGAATGATAGCACAGAGCCACTGCCCGATGACAACCGCTCACCTTCCTCCACCATGGCATTCCCCTTCTGTGTAACCGCTTTGATGCGGGGTTCATGCCCAGCAATTTCTGCTTGTAGGGCTTGGTGTTTCTTCAGCAGATTTTGGACTCCAATCAAATCTTTGCCTGAAAGCAGAAACCGCTCCCTGGTCATCCAAACCATCAAGAGAGAAGTCAGCCCTGTCATTCTTAAGATTCTACTGGGGTTCAAGTTTAAGTTAAACTTGACCTTGCTTGTTCTGATATGCACCTCTTTTATGGTCAAGGGTAGAGCCCATTCTCAGATGTGATTCTTATCTGATGAAAATAGACTAACCTCTGTTGGTGGACGCAGCGATGGGCTCTTTCTCCCTAATCCATGTCTCCTCATCCTCAACATCACGGAAGAGCTGCTGTAAGCGTAGAGAATCAGCCAGCTTCTGCTTTCGGGCAATCATGGGTTCCTTGAGAGCCTCATAGCGAGCCACAAGGGCTTCCTGCTTCTTCTTGATGTTTTCAGCATCAAAGTGGCCAGCATCCTGGAACTGGCGGGCCTGAATGGTGATGCCATCGATTCGATCCTGGGAACAGGAAAAGAGAATCTTGAAAAGCATGGACCAGCCTTGGCAACAAGGTTCTGGACTGATCTTACCTCAAGGGTGGTTTGAGCATATACAAAGAAAAAGTAACACAGTTGTTTTCCCAGCCCAAAGAATATTTTTTCTTGCCATCTCTTTCTCTCATTTTGAGCTTCCAGAAAGCTCTGAGAAAAGAGTTTAATTGGAGAAGAATAGGGAACACACAGGACTACCTAAGAAAATCAACACCTTTTATCCCTCCAAAAATGAGGGATTACTTGCCACTCTTCACTCCTGTTTCCATACCACAAGCCTGACAACAGCCCCCAAGTCACACTCTTACCTGGTGAGCAGCCACATCGGCCTCTAGCAGGGCATGCTTCTTCTGGAGGTTCTGGACATTGGTAAGATCTTTGCCATAATCGTCTGAAGCCAAGTGACCTTCCACTTCATACAGCCACAGCTCAATATCCTCAACATTGCGGTTGAACTGCTGCTGCTGGTTTGCCTCACGAAGCTTTATCCCTGGTCAAAGGAGCAGGTCTGACTTTCTATTTGTTAACACTATCCTTCTGCCAAGATTACTCACTAAACAATGGCATCTTAGTGAAGGACCATGAATCAGGATTGTAGTCCTGCTTCACCTCTATCACAAAAGTAAAGAACACAAGATGCTGACTTGAAAGTTCTACAAGAAGCATTCTAACCCACAGGAGAGGAACACCTAATAATTACTGAATGCCCTCGGCTCTCAACTGAGCTTTTTCAGTGTTGGGGCCCAGTTCAGTCATGGCTGGCTAACTGAATCTCTCCCTTCTCACTCAGGCTCCCCCAGTAACCAGCAATGTCAACCACATTTGCCACATTAGCAAAAGTATTGAGAATGTGAGGCAAGTAACTCCTACATGGGAGATGAGCCTGCTCACCCAAGGTCTCCTGGTCTACCTTACCTAGGTGGTGTATGTCCCTACACTTAACTGGGAAGGGACACGGAATCCCCTAGCATTTCTCTCACAGTCCAGATACCTTCTCTTACCCTTCAGTTCAGTGGCTTCAAGCAATTTCTTCCACAAACTGATGACCTCATTCATACGAGCTGCTACCTCATCTTTGGCATAGTGGTTGACATCAATCAGCTTTTGCCCTGCTTTCTCCAGGGCATCAATGCGGCTCTGGTTGGCCGAGAGCTCAGCCTCAAAAGCCTGATGCTTCTGTACTTTTCCTTGTAGGTTGGATGGGTCCTGTCAATAAAAGGAAGAAGGGAGTTCTACCTCGAACCTCAGTATGTCAAACTACTCTGTGTTATCTTCTTACTTCTCTTTATTGGCAGGGGGGTAGGGGTGGAAAACAGCCTACACTAAATAGTGTGATTTTGGAATTTCCTATTTCTTTCTTTAGCTACAATTTATCTGTGAGAACTGCCTTTAGCTTCCTAGCCAAAGGCTACATGGCAATGCTGGCAGAACGTTACTTTATAAGCTTCATCTGTGGCAGTTTTCATCTTCTCATTGACCCAGCTCTTGAGCTCATCAGAGTCACGGAAAAATTGCTGCAGGTGGAAAGAGTCTGCCAGTTGGGCGCGACGACACATGGCTCTTTCATGAAGGGCATTGCGGCGGCTCAGGAGCTGAAAGACAAGGAGCCACGTGAATCTCTGGCTCCTAACCCCCAGAGATTTCTGAATCAAGAGGCTACATGGCAACATGCATCCCAGAAGGGAGAGCTGGGGACAGAAGGGCAGGAGCATGGAGAACCTGGAAACGTACCGCATCTCGGCGGGTAGCCACGTCTTCCATGGCGTAGTGGTTGTTCTGAATCAGCTTGGTTGCAAATTCATCCAGTGCCTACGAGGGAAAGAGGGAAGATTAAGGGTTTCTCCTTGGTAAGCATGTGGCTGCACAGCTTGGCCTCCAGAGCAAAGTAACTGAACAGGTCACCAAACACTCGGAACCATAACACAGTTTTCCCCTTAATTTTTGAGTTTTTGCTTGACGTTATTAGTCAGATACAACACTATCATGCTAGCTCCCTTCAAGACTGTAGATGATTTCATGACACACCTGATATGATCAGACAGGGGTCAAAACAGGTTAGCAGCCTTCCAGTTCCTGCCTCTAAGAACTCTTTTTTTTTTTTTTTAATATATTTTTTTAATTTTTATTTATTTATGATAGTCACACAGAGAGAGAGAGAGAGAGGCAGAGACACAGGCAGAGGGAGAAGCAGGCTCCATGCACCGGAAGCCCGACGTGGGATTCGATCCCGGGTCTCCAGGATCACGCCCTGGGCCAAAGACAGGCGCTAAACCGCTGCGCCACCCAGGGATCCTAAGAACTCTTTTCAAAGGGGAAAATACCTCTTCCATGAGCTCCAACTACTTTAACTTTTCAATTTTATTTTTTGAAGATTTTAAATAATCTCCACATCCAAAGTGGGGCTTGAAATTACAACCCCAAGATCAAGAGTTACACGGTCCACTAACTAAGCAAACCAGGTGTCCCAAATTCTTTTTTTTTTTTTTTTTTTAATTTTTATTTATCTACAATAGTCACACACACACAGAGAGAGGCAGACACACAGGCAGAGGGAGAAGCAGGCTCCATGCACCGGGAGCCCGACGTGGGATTCGATCCCGGGTCTCCAGGATCGCACCCTGGGCCAAAAGCAGGCGCCAAACCGCTGCGCCACCCAGAGATCCCTCCTGAATTCTTTAACTACTTTTAGTGAAAGGTAAATATCGTCACGGAGGTTGACGTCAGGAAAAGATCTCATCCTGTAAACTGGGGCAGGCCTCCTACCAGGCCATGCTCCCCCACCACCATGAGATCTGAAGCCCCCACGGAAGTGCCTCTCATGCAGATCCTGTCACATCTGCTCAGAAACCCTTCAGAAGAACAGACTCTGGGCTAAGTCCAAGGATCACCCAAAGGTACAACAAGAAGGGGTCTTACTGTAATTTTTTCCTCCTGGGCGCTGAGGGATTTCTCAAAGTCCTCGTGCTTCTTGAGGAGCGCCTCCACGCTATCCAGAGAGTCTCCCAAGTCCTCATTCAGCAGGAAGGCCTTGAGAAAGAAAGCAAAAGCACTCAGAGGGACACCCTAGTCCTTTCATCTCTTAAGGCTTTCGGCAAGCAAAGCTTATGCTGGCCAAAGTGTGACAAGAAGAAAGGAGCCTCATGTCCTTTAAGATTCACTTACAACTAATCTAACAATAGCATGAAGTATTAAGTTCCAGACCCAAAACCAAACCAAACTCCAAAAACTCCTCTTTGGTAAGAAGTCATTCCACACCAACACACTCATCTCTAAACCGGGGGCCTGTCTTGTGGGTCTTGCAACCCCAGCAGCAGGAGGAAGGCCGGCAGAACTGCCAGAAGCTGCCCCAGCTCTTCACCCGATGCACAGCTGCAATGCTAATAATTTCCTGCCTGAAATAAGCCACCTGAGCAGCAGATCAAAGAGCAAGGAAGATGCGGCAGGTGGGTGAACAATACCTCCTGCTTGCTCATCCAGTTGTCCACCTGCTCCGTGTCGCGGTAGAAGAGCTGCAGGTCCATGCACTGCTCATACTGCTGCCGGCGCAGCTCCCACAGCTCCAGCAGGGCCGCCCTCTCCTCAGCCAGGATGCTCAGCTTGGAGGAGGGGGGAGACGAAGGATGTGAGGGGAGGGGACGTGAGAGGAGGGCAGATCTGACACTCACCCTCAGGCAAACAGAAAGGCTGCCCTGGAATTTCTAATCCTCATGCTAATCTTTGGGCTTGTTTTCTGGTTTGCAAAAGGGGACAAATTACAGTCACTTGTGTCAGCCAACTCATGGGAAACCACACAAATCCTGAGCAGCTGGCATGTTTATGCTACGTAGGAGAGGGAACCCTAGTTAACCTGGAATTAATTTACTGCCACGTTATCAAATGATGTTAGGTCAAAATGCTAAGTAAAGTTTAGGTAGAAGAAAAAGTACCTCTTTCTTTTTTTTTTTATTTTTTTTAGAGAAGTCTTTTTTTATTATTATTTTTTTAAAATTTATTTACGATAGTCACAGAGAGAGAGAGAGAGAGAGAGAGAGAGAGGCAGAGACACAGGCAGAGGGAGAAGCAGGCTCCATGCACCGGGAGCCCGACGTGGGATTCGATCCTGGGTCTCCAGGATTGCGCCCTGGGCCAAAGGCAGGCGCCAAACCACTGCGCCACCCAGGCATCCCGAAAAAGTACCTCTTTCTAAAAGGTGAGGAGCAAAAATGGAGTTAAGGAGTCTCAGCTGAGACTGAGAAACGTCAACTCAGTGGATGTTCCATAAAATACATAACTTTTTAGGTTCCACAGTTGACAATAAAGTACGTCCTTGAAAAGTAGTCAACATGATGCTAAAACATCATTCTCTAACATTACTCAGGTTATCTTCATATTCAGATACTGTGGAACCTGTACACACTTATATACATCATCTAAAAGCCATTTCCTCTTGGCTTCACCTATAATGCAGGACTCAACTCCCCGTGAAGTCCTAAGTAGGAAATGTCACAAACGTCCCAAATGAATGGAACTTTTTTTCTCTGATTAATCACCATACTACACACAGGTCTTCTTTTTCAGTCTCTCAAGAAGCCCCCCCCCCGCCCCCCCATCTTCCCGGCACAAGCTCTGTGTAAGCCGTTCGCACACCAGAGTGAAAACAGCCTGGATGCTTGAGGATGGATACCAGCTTTCAGAGACTTTCAGTTGAAGAACCTCTCCCCTCTTACCTTCTCCCTCACTTCATCTGAGGCATAATGCCCAGCAGCAAGCAGGGCCTGTCCAGACTCATCTGCAGATTTAAAGCTGTCCTCGTGAGCATCAATCTCACCCTACAGGGAAAAAAGGCACAATTTATGCCTAGCAACTTACATAGACTTAATGTGTTTTTGTGTGGAACTGTACTGATTGTAAAGATCCTGGGGAGAATTCTTCCACCTTCATAAAAGATCATGTGTAAGATAAGACGTTCCCCTTTAGTCTTTCTTCAGTCTTTCAACAAAGCCAGAACGCCTTTTTTACAAATACATTACTCAACTTTTGTTTAGATGTATTCCCAAGCACATTATACTTTGAAACAATTATAAGTAGCATTTTTTTAAAATTATGTTTGTTACTAGTGTATTTGACATTCTATATTGACTTTTTCACAACTTCCACATTAAAACCTCTCAGAAGACTTACAGCAATAATTACTTCTAAAATCCTGCTTCATGGTGTTTTCCAAAATTACTTAGTCATAAAAAAACCTTTGAAAGGTTTTTCAAAGGGGAAAGGAGAGAAAATGAGTGGGAAATACCAGAGAGGGTGACAGAACATGAGAGACTCCTAATTCTGGAAAACGAACAAGGGGTAGTGGAAGGGGAGGTAGGCAGGAGGATGGGGTGACTGGGTAATGGGCACTGGGGGGGCACTTGCTGGGATGAGCACTGGGTGTTATACTATATGTTGGCAAATTGAACTCCAATAAAAAACATACAAAAAAAGAAAAAGCTCATAAAACCAGTTTTCTGTGGGACATGGTACGGAAAAAACCCAGAATAAGGAAATTACAATAAATATGACATTCAGCATTTCAACAAAGTTATTATTTAAGACAGTACATGACTGATGCGCAGAACTGAAGGGCTTCTCTCTTGCCAGGGCGTGGCCCTTCACTTGTATGGACCACTGTCTCCTGACACTTATTCAGCTTCACCACCTACGAGAAGCAGGCAGAACCAGTCTCCAAAGGCAAAGCCAACAACAATCCTGTGGTAAGAGCCACCTGTAAATGTTTCAGCTACTCTGGCCATAAGGTAGAGTACTCCCCAAATGTGTTACAAGTTACTGCCTTTCCTTTGGGAAGACGTTGGAAACGCTACCTTGTGTTCTTGATGCCTGTCCAGCAAGGCTTCGGCGCCGGCCACATCATTGGCAAGCTCATCTGCATTGATAAGGGCTTTCATCTCAGTTACCCAGCTGGTAAGGTCACGGAAGTCAGCAAGGAAGCGTTGAAGCCTGGGGAAAACCAAGATAAGTCATCAGATGTTGCCAGTGGAGAGCCCAGGATGAAAAATGCCTTCCTAAAGCTCCAAATTCTGTCCTCAGACCATGCCAATTCTATCCTGGGACACAGAGGCTTCTTCAGTTTGATTGTAAAGGAAAGCAAGAGAAGGCTGCAATCAACCCTTTAAAATCTAGGTTGTGGGATCCTTGGGTGGCGCAGAGGTTTGGCGCCTGCCTTTGGCCCAGGGCGCGATCCTGGAAACCCGGGATCGAGTCCCACGTCGGGCTCCCGGTGCATGGAGCCTGCTTCTCCCTCTGTCTGTGTCTCTGCCTCTCTATCTCTCTGTGACTATCATAAATAAATTAAAAAAAAAAAAAATTAAAATCTAGGTTGTGTCCATCACCATAATTCTCCAATCTGGTCCCTTCTCTCCAACCTCCTGTTCATTCCCCAGTTCTAGCTCCAGTTAGTAATTAGCATTCTTTCATTTCCCAGTCTTGATTTACTCAATTTTAATAGTATATTCATTGTGCTCTGATTGCTAAGGAGATTTCCACTTCTACTGGCCATAATGCACCAATACAGAATGGAGGAATATTCATAAAGTCATAAATACTATGTACACACACACACACTATAGACTGACCAATCTCCAAACAAATATAACATCGGTAGAAAAAGTCACCTGCATTTTCTTTCTTAGTACAGGAACCTGGCAGGTGTACAGCAGTGCTCTCAGTATGTAGAAGTGACCCCTAGGCCCGCCTTCCCTCTTCTCTAAGAGAGGTGCAACAACACAAGTTGCTGAGCTCCAGGAGATTATTCCCCACCTGTAGGAGTCATTGAGGCGGGCATGTCTCTCAGCTGCCAGAGTCCGGATCTGCTCCCAGTTGGCAATCAGCTCCTCTCGCTTCACTTGAATCTGTGCAGCACTCAGAGGGTGGGACTGCTGTAGGCGGTCGGCCTCGGCACATAGGGCTTTGACCTGGAAATGCACTCCATCAGACTGTGCTCATGCCCCTTGCTAACTTACTTATGGCACTGGCTGCTTTCAAAACCCACCTTGTCCTCCAAAGCAGCAAGATCTCTCTCCAAGCCTTCGTGCTTCCGCAGCAGAGCCTGAACACTTGCCAGGTCTCGGCCAAAATCGTCAGAGGCCATTAATTGCTCCTTTTCTTTAATCCAGCTAATGGTTTCATCCACATCCCTGTGGAATGGGAGGCACCAGTGCAGCCACTTATGGCAACTGTCTGGAGCTGGGGAGCCTGCACTGGGCCAGGGCCCTGGCAGCTCCAGTACCTCCTTGGCATGTGCCATATACTTAACCAGGTCCCTCAGGTATGTGCCCACACCTAGCAGCCCTCTTTGGCTTGGTACCTGTTAAAGCGCTGAACCTCAGCAGCTCCGAAGAGCTTCCCCTGTCTCTGAAGGGCCAGTCCCTTCAGCCGCTGCCAGGCCGCATTTACTTCATCTTGCTTGGTCTTGATGGTCTCCTCCTCAGGGTGCTGCTCCTACATGAGGGAGAGTGGAGACTGGCCTGGATCCTGAGCCCCTGGCTCCTCCAAGTCCCCACTTCAGTAAACCTTTATCTTTCTGAAAAATACTGGTTTTATGTGTGAAATGAAGCAAAGCTTGTTCAAATCTAGCTTCTGGGGTGCCTGGGTGATTCAGTCAGTTAAGTGTCTGACTCCTGATTTTGGCTCAGGTCATGATCTGGGGTTCATGAGAGTGACCCTGCTTAAGATTCTCTCCCCGCTTGCTCTCACTTCCTCTAAAACAAATAAATAAAACTGGCTTCCATTTCCTCTTAATAAAAAGAGGAGACACATTATCTATCCCTTGGAATAGATGGTGAGGTCATAAAGCAGTGATGGGTATCAATACCAAAAACCTTTGTGCGGGCAGCCCCAGTGGCTCAGCGGTTTAGCGCCGCCTATAGCCCAGAGCTTGATCCTGGAGACCCAGGATCGAATCCCATGTCAGACTCCCTGCATGGAGCCTGCTTCTTCCTCTGTCTCTGTCTCTCTCTCTCTCTCCTCTGTGTATTCTCTTGAATAAATAAATAAAATCTTTAAAGAAAAAAAACAAAACAAAAAAACAAAAACCTTTGTGCTAACACGTCAGGTGCAAGTGTGTGGTAGTCTCACAAATGCACCCATGTCTGTCCCAAGCAGTGGAAAATCCATTATTTCCAACATTCATGAGCCTATCAAGCCATTCCTGCCTATATACTTCATCTTAAAGTTTGCTCCTGACTTCAGACTGGAGCTAGGTCTTTAAAAGCCTCTTACCCCACCAGCCACATTTTGGTTTTAATAAAAATAACATGTAAGTAATAAATGAAGCATTTAAGGGTTCTGGGATCCATCTGTGAGATCTTAGGCTTGGCCTGACTGCTTTTCTCAGTACAACCTCAGGATGCCCCAAGATTCTGGGGCAGGGTGAGGGGGCAGAGCACATCTCTCACTGTGGAAGGGTGAGGCATTTCTGAGGAATGTTGGCTCTTCTTTCATCACTGGCCAGAAAGGGAACCAGTACCAGCCCTGAAGCAGATCCATAAATTTAAGATTTATTTCCCCCAAATCAAATTTCTCTGAAAGCAAAAATGCTAGTTCCTACTGCTTGACATCTCCGGAACCTCTGATCCCTACAGAGGAAGCTAAGGATAAAGAAGCAGAGTATGGAAGCAAGCATGAAGGCAATGGGAAAAGGGTGCACTTGCCCCTCTTAATGGCTCGGAGCCACCATTGGAGAGCCCATTCATTACAAGGTTCCCCAGACACCCAAGAGAGCAGTCAGGCATCAGTGGGTGCCTGCCAACTGTAAGCAGCTCTCAGCACCACACCCCATCTGGGAACCCCTGACACCTGCCTGTAGCAACCCAATAAAAGCATCGCCAAGCCCTACCCGAAAGTGCATGGAGGAAGCAGATGAAATGAACTCTGCCCTTCCTGCCTGTGGCCACAGGTTAGCAAGCAGTTTCTTTTTTTTAGTATATGTGCTGCCGAAGCAAGCACTAGCAAGCAGTTTCTACTTTAAGTGTTACCAGCATGGCTGTCAATTCTAAACAAAACTCTTAGACAGGCTTACCAAACCTTGCTCACTCAGAAATTAGGTAATACAATCAAAATCTTCTTCTGAAAACACCAGAAAGTTAATACTATGATCTGGGAAGAAGCACACAGCACACTGCTACGTACCTGAATGAGCTTGGCAGCAAACTGATTAACTTCGTTAACTCTTTCTTCATGGGCAGCCATATCTGTTTGAAACTCTTCAAATTTCTTCTGTAAAACCTCTACATGCTCCAGGTCTTGGCCCAGCTCCTCAGAAGTCACAATTGCTTCCTATTTGGGGACCATTACAGAGCCAGAGTCACCAACAAAACAACAGCTCCCAGAAACTCAGCATGAACAAGACCCACCGGGATGTGCCTTGTTAGCTTTAGTGGATGCAGCTTCCTGTGTCATCTGATCTTAGCTCCCCTCCTTTTAAAAGGCTGAGCTCATGGGATTTTGGGGTGAAGACTCTGGGCTTCAGAATTATAGAAGAGCACACCCCGGAGAGCAGATGGAGCTAGAGCAATTCCACTATGTGCCTTCTGCAGCTCACACTGGCTCAAGGCTGGGCCTCGGTCTCACTAAGGTTTACTCCGCAAACCTTCCCCCTGGAAAGATACCTTGTCGTTGATCCAGTCCATCACATCCTCACACTCTCGCAAATACTGCACCAGCTTCTGGGCCTGCAGCAGTTTGACTCCCTTCTCTCGCATCTTCTCCAAAAGCAGCTCCCACTGGCGGTGCAGCTCCATTAAACGGGTCTGCAGATTAAAAATCAGCCCCCGAGATCACAACCATTTCTATGGGATCTGGCTCCTCCACAGACTTCCCACAAGTCAGAAACCCCACAAATCAGAGCTCAGAACAAGTCTTTTTAAAGATGATCCCCCTTTCCCCAAAGATATGCCCCAAACTGGGAGGAAACCAGAAGTCTGAGAATAGGAAACAGCATACACCTCACAGTAGTTTGGTAGGTCTTAAAGAACAAAATTACTGACCTCTGGCAGGTGGATTTTTTTCCCCAGTCTACTTCAGGAGACTTAAGATCAACTATTACCAATATTATATTATTTATAATTAATGTTCTTAGTAACTGAATCATTGAGTGGGATTCCTGGGTGGAAAGACAAGAGGAACTGACATGAAAACTGAGCAGAAATTACTGAAGGGGGGCAGCCCAGGTGGCTTGGTGGTTTAGTGCCGCCTTCAGCCCAGGGTGTGATCCTGGAGACCTGGGATCGAGTCCCATGTTGGGCTCCCTGCATGGAGCCTATTTCTACCTCTGCCTGTGTCTCTGCCTCTCTCTCTGTGTCTCTCATGAATAAATAAATATAATCCTTTAAAAAAAAAAAAAGGAAATTACTGAAGGGTATGTTCTGAATTTGTGGAGGGAAACAACAAAACAAGAGATCCTACAGGCATCGTGAATGCTAAGAAATAATGATGAGGGCCAAGTCAATAGGAACACCTTTGTATATAAGTAGAAGAGATGGGGTCCTGAAACATATCAGCGATCAGAAAGGATTCTTGGCAGAAAAGGTTTTGGAACTTCAATGAAAAGGCATTTTGCGGGTGGGGGGGGGAGGAGGTACTTTGTGGTCCAACACATCTCAGGTTGGATTTATTTCAAACTTCATCCAAGTGGCAGCCCCAGACCCAAACATACTTCCCAGCATCTTTGGGTACCCATGGCACAGTCCTAGTAAGGACATGTAAACAACTGGAGGGAACCAATCATCAATTCAAGCTTCCGTAATGCTTTCTGGTATCTAACCCAATCTCAATGTGTTGACTATACCTACCGAAGATACTGGGAGTTTCTGTGTTAACACTGGGAGACAGAAGTAAAACCCACAACGAGGCTGAAGCACTCACAGAAGAGATCCGCCCATGGTTGAGATGCCCCTCCCAGCCAGCTAAAAACTTGAAAGCCACGGGACAGCCAACATGGGTGGATCCTCTTAGAAACAAGGGTGTATGTTCTACTTGAAAGGAGAAAACAGCAGGGGGAAATAAATGCTCACACAATTCACTTCCACCACTGAAGGCTGCAAAAGCAGCCTGTCAATGGGAAGGAAGTGAAAGGCATTCCAAGGCAGGGGGGGGAGGAAGAGGCAAGCAGCAGCAACTCAATACTCCACCTACTCGGATGTGGGACCCAATGTGGGTGGCGGTGACTATGGGGCGCCACGCCGTCCGGTATGGTGTGAAAGTCTAAACCAGCAACAGACAGGTTATCCATGAAATAGAAGCAATCTTCACCTTCCACCCTCCGCCCCCACATTAACCTACCTGCCAAACGCAGTTACTGAGTTATGGGGCCAGATCAAGCACCAGGATCACCATGGGAGCATGACAGTAAAGGTTAAATGAAAGTCCCGTGCTAAAATTAAAAAGACCACCAAAGGCTGACCAAAAACCTCACCCTTGAGTCCACTGTCAGTCTCCCACAAAGTTCATTTTCACACCCTCAGGTAAAGGACTAGGGCAAGGCCCACTCCAGTCCTGAGACAACCCTCTCATTTCTGGTGCATCTGATCTCGTAAACACAGCAGATTAGAGAGTCCAGTTTCCCAAGTGTAGTGCTATTGGAGAGCATGAGGGAGCAAGCAGGCAGGTGCACTTGGGAAACGCACTGAAAGCTAACAGGGTGGAGATGAAATCCTGGCTCTGACTCAGGTGGATTTCTCAATAGGGGCATGAGCAAACAGCAGGAGTTTTCAGAGAAGCAGCTGGCAAGAAAATAAGGAAAGCCAACAGGAATGAAGTATAGCTTGGAAAAATAAAGTAACTGTAGACAAAGAAAGGCATGGACTGGAATTCCAATTGTCATCTACTAGCTGTGGAATTTGGATAAGTTACTCAAACTCCTCTGAGCTTCAGTTTTTTTCCCTTCCATCCCAATTAGGGGTACCTAGCAAGCTTCCAGTGAAGATCAGACACTACCTTATATCAAAGTGGCAAAGGGTTTGTACATAAATAGCTATTCAACAAACAGTGGCCAACAGTACTTTTAAAAGTTGCTTTAATAAGATCTTCAGGAGGAAGGTCGTTACTAACAGTTGAATGAAGTAAGTATTGGGTCTCCACCTCTTCAGATTAATCACTAAAGTCAAATGCATCATCTATTTCTCATGTTCCCCACCTATAACCTGGTTATACTACGATGGAGAAGCACCAGGCACTCTGGGAAAACAACTTCTATCAAACAAATACTAAGGGATGCTGCTTTCATTTAAGACTATATATAAAATAGGGAGAAATGAGCAGAGAGATATTTATATTTAATCAAAGAGACACATTACATATTTAATTGCAGAGACACGTTACATTACCCAAATGGGTTGACTATAATTAAATAGCTGGTTATGTGGCATTTGAAATTTACTCTTCTTTCCTACTCACAATCATTACTAGTAATAGTTAATTATTAATAATAAGCTTAGGGCTGATTGCAAGTCTTCAATATGAAACTGCGGAGTATCTTAGTACAAAAGAGAGACAACAAATATTTATTGTTGAAAAACACCAGACCAGATCCTATAGGAATGAAAGCCCCACAAGGATGTCAGGGAACAGCAGGGGATGGGAGGGACATTTCTAGCTAGGGCTTATGAATCTAGTTCATCTAACTCTCCACAATTGCGTTGACTGGTAAGGGACTGAAAAGGCCAGTCCCTCAAGGGAACGTGTGACCTTGGATGACAAAGAACAAGATACGTAGATAGGTATAAGGTAAATCAAAAATAGGTAAGAGCATTCGGTTGTGAGAAACTAAGTATGCATACTTCATCCTGAAGAGGTTTGCTTTCCTTTGATACTTTGGCACTGGAAATGTTATCAGTGAACTGGCACCAAACAAGCCCAATCAAAGACTGTGAGGACAAGGATGCCTGGGTGCTCAGTGGTTGGACATCTGCCTTCGGCTCAGGGCATGGTCCCGGGTTCTGGGGATCAAGTCCTGCATTGGGCTCCCTGTGAGGAGCCTGCTTCTTGCTCTGCCTATATCTCTGCCTCTCTCTGTGTGTCTCTCATGAATAAATAAATCTTAAAAAAAAAAAAATACTGAAGACGCCTGTTTCAAAGTTGGCTTTATCAATCACTACAGCTGTGCCATAAGTCACTGCTCACAGCTGGACCTTTTTTTTTTTTTTTAAAGATTTTATTTATTTATTCGTGAGAGAGAGAGAGAGAGAGGCAGAGACATAAGCAGGCTCCATGCAGGGAGCCCGATACGGGACTCGATCCCGGGACTCCAGGATCACGCACTGGCTGAAGGTAGACGCTCAACCACTGAGCCACCCAGGCATCCCTTACACCTGGACCCTTAACTGGCATGGGAACTGGACCTCAGCAAACCACCTCCTAGGGCAAGCCACTGAGATCCAGACTTTGAATTTTCAACAGATAATTTTATGGTATCTGTGATTAATCCTACTGATCTTTCTGTCCTGATCCCCAAACTCAGCAATTTCACTAATATGCTCTCCCCTCTACTATTTATGTAATCTTTAAAGTATAATCAAATTCTAATTTGTTCTACAAAAAGAGTATTCACTTCCCCACTGAATAGACACATACTAGCTTATATTCATATTGAATCATCATATTACAAAGGCAAGATGTGGGTAACCCCTTTAGGAGACTTCACAAATTCTTTTAAAAGGCTAAAAAAGTGGAGTGCCTCGATGGCTCAGCTGGTTAAGCAACTGACTAGTAATTTCATCTCAGGTCATGATCTCATGGTTTGTGGGATCAAACCCTGTATCACCCTCCATGCTCGGCAGACAGCCTGCTTGAGGTTCTCTCCCCACCCCCCTCTAAAATAAGTAAAAATCTAAAAAAAAAGAGGCTAGAAAAGTATTTTTTTAGAAACCCTAACTGGCATTTAATCCACATTGGTTGGCCACCAACCAGATGGCCACACATACCAGATGGCCTCCCATACCAGGCATTACTCCTACTCACCCTTATGGTTTCAGACGCAAAATGCCCTTCTGAGATCATTAGGTTTCCAGTTTCATCCAGTTTAACAATGGCTCCTGAGTTGGCCTGCACTTCAGCTTCGAAGGCCTGATGCTTCTGAAGCTTGCCCTGTTGGTGGACCATGAAGTGAGCCACAGCTGCAACCACACAGAATTCACCATTCAGATCCCCCAGGTCCCTTTATTCTCCCCTCTTGAATTCGCTCCCTCTAATTAGGGACTTTCAGCATCCCTCCCATCCCCCAACCTGCTTAATTATTTAATTACTCTGACCTCATCTATACCAGCTTTTTTTTTTTTTTTAAGATTTTATTTATTTATTCATGAGAGACACACAGAGAGAGAGAGAGAGGCAGAGACACAGGTAGAGGGAGAAGCACATGCAGGGAGCCTGACGTGGGACTCGATCCCGGGACTCCAGGATCAGGCCCTGGGCTGAAGGTGGCGCTAAACCGCTGAGCCACCTGGGCTGCCCTATACCAACTTTCTGGAAGTGCAGCCACAGAGGACCAACAATTTTGCATTGTCTTACTTTACTGTGTGTCAAGAAATTAGCGTTTATGTGGACATCCAATCCTCTCTAGAAATACAGAGTCACAGCAAAAATTTTCTTAGCATGTACAATTTGGGTAAAAATCTATCCACATCCACTCATTACATGACACTTTTTTCTCTTCCTGGACTCTGGTATAGTAAGAACCATGTGCTCCACCTGCCAAAAAAAGTGTTTCACTAAAATCAATAAGATGGGATGCCTGGGTGGCTCAGCGGTTGAGCACCGCCTTTAGCCCAGGGCCTGATCCTGGAGACCCGGGATCGAGTCCCACGTCAGGCTCCCTGCATGGAGCCTGCTTCTCCCTCTGTGTCTCTGCCTCTCTCTCCCTGTGTCTCTCATGAATAAATAAATAAAATCTTAAAAAAAAAAAAAATCAATAAGAAAAGCTTTGTCTTTAAAAAAAAAAAAAACAGCTTTACTGAGGCATAATTTATACCACAAAATTAACTTCAGTTACAATTCAACGATTTTTATACTTGCTGACTTACCAGTGAGTTGCTTAAAGAGACACCTAAATATAAATTCCCACCAGCAACACTGTTAGCATGCCTTTCTCGAAAACACCTACTCCAAGAGCTCAGCCCAGACCTTCCCTGAATCATGCTGAAGGACCACGAATGGTTGCAAGCCAGTGGTTTGAAAACCATCAGCTTGAAGCATCCAAAAAAGATAAATACCTGCAAGATTTTACATACACCCTTAATATGTATAAAACACACACCAAGGGCTTTTCAGAATAGTGAGTTAGTCCTGCTACTTACGTCTGATCTACGTTCTTCTTGCTCAAGACATAATTAAATGACTGTGTAATTTGGGGGCAAAAACATTTGAACTTGTTCTGGTGGAAATCTCAGGGAGAGGAGACACACCTGCAAGTTGGTTGGGTCTTTATAATTCTCATCTGACGCGATCTGAAGTTTCTCCTGAATCCATTTCTCCAGCTCCTCAGCATCTCTCTGGAAAAACTGGAATCGATAGGAATCTTCAAGCTTCTGGCGCCTAAGGGTTGAGAGCTCCTTGAAGCGGTGGTATCTGTCTAGGACCTGTTGCCGCCTCTCCTGGATGTCCTCTGCTGTTTCCAGTACTTTGACCCCACTTGGGTCCATTTTCTGAAAAGACAGAATGCCCTAAAATAAGCACTGTAAGACCAAAGTGGATTTCATGGAATCAGCCTCTATGAAAGAAAGAATTACCAGATAGCCCTGGCAGACAAATCAAAGGAGAAGGTAGTCCATTCTGAGGCTAGAACAATGAGCCTAGATTCTATTCCTCTGTGAAAAATAGCCATCCACTCAATGCAACACCTGCCTATATGGGTCCCTCAGAGGATGCCTAACCAACACTGCAGCCAAATTCAGCAGAAAAATACAACCAGGAGAACTAGAGTTTACAATTCTACAAGGGCTTTGAGGAGTCAAAGGAAATGCCAAACTGGTACTCAAATGACTGAAAAATCCATTCAAAAGTCCTTTCACCTGGTCTCTGCATTCCATTGCATGGAAATTAGAATTTCCTCGTATTTACATCAGTTTTTTTTATCTTTCTAGATCTCAAGCCCATTATTCAATGAAAAAAAGCAAATGAAAAAAAAATAAAAAAATAAAAAAATAAAATAAATAAAAAAGCAAATGATTACAAAACAACAGAGTCCTTAACGTGAATAATCAATAGAATTTACCTAGTCAGAGCCCCTGATTTCTCAGTTACTGGGAAATGTCAATCCTACAAGTATTCCTCAGGCTACCAGAGTGCCTGCGCAAAGAACAGACTGTGTTTCCCGTGAATGTGCACAAAAGAACAATCACAGTGCAACTTAAAAAGTGTGGTGAGGGCAGCCCGGGTGGCTCAGCAGTTTAGCGCCACCTTCAGCCCAGGGTGTGATCCTGGAGACCCGGGATCGAGTCCCACGCCAGGCTCCCTGCATGGAGCCTGCTTCTCCCTCTGCGTCTCTGCATCTCTCTCTCTCTCTCTCTCTCATGAATAAATAAAATCTTTAAAAAAAAATAAAAGACTCCAAGCTATTTACCCAGGCGTCTTTTGTATAGAATGCTCCGCCCTTCTGCCTAGATAACTATTTATATCTCAATACCCAGCTGAAAGGAGTAAGCTGTACCATCCTGCCTCCTCCCCAAGCCATACTCAATGCTCCTTCCTTCCCTCCTCAGATATAATCACACTTTTCTGCAGATTTACAAAGCACTTGTATATACTTCCCACAGTATAATTAGACTGAGCAACCTAATCTTTGTATCTCCGATTTCTGGCATACATGGACCATTAAGAAATGTGTAAAAAAAAAAAAAAAAAGTGTATTGATCGGTGACCGATTATAAGCTGAGTGCTGTAGCTGCTATGCAGAAGATCTGAATTCATTTGTAAAAGGGGTGGACAGAGCTCCATTATCCACCCAAGGTATATTTTACGTATTGTCAATTTGGAATTCCACCCAGGTAAAAGCCAGATTCGTGACAAGAACTGCAAATGGAGAATGAAGCTCTACAACTAGGTGTCAACCTACTGAACAAGTGGGAATTACTAATTAATCCTGGACTGAACACACGGCAGTGCATTTTGAGAAATGAGTTGGCCTTTTCACTTCAATAAGGTAGGCCCTTGGTGAAACAGAGCTCAAGAAGACAGTTCTGTTATCAATAGATAACTGTGTCTGAAAAAAAGTATTTTCTATCCTTAAAACCAAAAACTGAGGGTAACCTTAAAAAATTAAATGTCTGGGAGCACCTGGGTGGCTCAGCCAATTAAGCATCTGATGCTTGGTTTTGGCTCAGGTCATGATCTCAGGGTCATATTGACTCCCAGTCGGGCCCTGAGCTCAGCATGGAGTCTACTTGAGATTCTCTCTCTCTCTCTCTCTCTCTCTCCACAACCCCATCCTCCCCCCTGTCCCTCTCAAATAAATAAATCTTTTTTGGGTTGTTTTAGATTTTTAAAGATTAATTTTTTTTAAGATTACTTTTTTTTAAAAACGTAAGCAACTATTCACAATGTAGTGGAGTTTCTGTAATAATACTTCACTACAACAGGGCAGTTCCGGTTCACACTGCTACCTACGAATCTCAGCCTCTTTGGGTGAAGGCTGATTTCTGGCAGGGATTTTGACAAGAATCACTACCACCGCCAGCCATATCTACTAGAATGTAAACGTGACTTCACTCACTAGCCTGCATTGTCTGCTCCAGCCTTATCTCCTATCAAACTTCAACTTCAACCCCAACCCTGGCAGCAACTATTTCCCAGCTCAGAAAGTCCCCTTTGTTTTTTCTTTTTAACAACTTTATTTTTTTTTATTTATGATAGGCACACAGTGAGAGAGAGAGAGAGAGAGAGAGAGAGAGAGAGGGCAGAGACATAGGCAGAGGGCGAAGCAGGCTCCATGTACCGGGAGCCCGACATGAGATTCGATCCTAGGTCTCCAGGATCGCGCCGCCGTGGGCCAAAGGCAGGCGCTAAACGCTGCGCCACCTAGGGATCCCTTTTTTTTTTTTTTTTTTAAGAAAGTCCCCTTTGGCAAGAATATTCTCTTCAGCTCCCAGCTCCACCACTGAATACCATATAAACCCCTCCAAGTCTAAAGCAACTGCCTTGTCCTCTCTGCAGTTCTAACTCAGAAGTCTTCACTCCCTCCATGCTCCTCTTTAGAACACTGTCACATTCTGCCAGGTTTTCTCCCTGCCATTTAAAAAATTCTTTTGTGGGCAGCCCTGGTGGCTCAGCCTTCATCCCAGGGCGTGATCCTGGAGACCTGGGATCGAGTCCCACGTCAGGCTCTCTGCATGGAGCCTGCTTCTCCCTCTGCTTGTGTCTCTGCCTCTCTCTCTCCTCTCTGTGCTTTTCATGAATGAATAAAATCTTTAAAAAAAAAATTCTTTTGTAAATTTAGAGTTCCTAAGGGCCTATATAAAAAAGACCTTATCTTCTTCTTCCTCTCTGACCACAGAACTCAGCACAGTTAGAGTCAATTACATTCTGAACTTAGAAACAGAGAAACTGCTGTCAGTTCGTTATTAAGTAGGCAGGAGACACAAGGCCATCTAATAACCACGTCACAGAGCCTACCTGGGGCAAGCTGGGATCCTCTGGTTCTTAAACTAGTGTGCCAGAACCAAAGATTCTGGACATGATAGCAGCTAGCATATTCTTTTTTTTTTTTTTTTAAAGATTTTATTTATTTATTCATGAGAGACACAGGGAGAGGGAGAAGCAGGCTCCATGCAGGGAGCCCGACATGGGACTCCATCCCAGGCCTCCAGGATCAGGCCCCAGGTTAAAGGCAGTGGTAAACCAACCACTGAGCCACCCGGGCTGCCCTGGCATATTCTTTATTAAAGGCTGTTTGCTTATTCATTATCTCTTATCTTTTCCATCACCACTTTGAAGGGAAGAAAGGGGGAGATGGATATATTAATTATTCAAAAATTAAAAATTGGGCACCTGGCTGGCTCAGCCAGTGGAGCATGTCACTCTCAGCATCATGAATTTGAGTCCCACACTAGCTGTAGAGATTAAAGAAAACTTAAAAAAAAAAAAATGTTTTTTAGTTGATAAATAAAAATTGATTTTGTTTTTGTAAGACTGAGTCTTCTTCAGTTAGTGAACAATCACGGTTAAGAAATTACATACTTCCTTTGTTCTTATCCCTTGGGAAACCATTTAAGATGGAAAAACACCAGGAAATTGTGTCTAATTTGCTCCCTGACAAAATTTTCTTGCAAAGAAATTTGCCAAAGAAGATGCAGTTACATAGGAAACCACCACAGAGCATAGGAGTTTCTTCTACAGGATGCCTAAATCCTTATATTAAATGCTTAGAGTGTCTGCCTCTTCACACACAGGATTCATTGCATTTCTAAAATCCTTTAGCTGCCACGGAGATTTCTAAGAAATCACATTGGGGAGCAGGCCCTTTATGACGAAGCCAAGAATCCCCAACATAATGTGGCGAGGGCACCGCCTCGGCAAGTCCCCCTGCTCGGGTCCTGCTTATGGATTTGACCCTACCAATCCAGGGAGACAGTCCAGCGAGGCCCTGCTGAAATTAACCAACCTAAAAGGCCCTCTTTGTCACCCCAGTGAAGTAGAACAAGTCAATTCTATACCAAGTGCTTTGGTCAGGCAATAATGGACTTTTCTTTCCTGCAGATCAGCTGACGTCAGTAGGTGGGAGCTCTGCCAAGCCGCCACTGGCTGTCCCTGGGGAGCTGGGCATCTGAAAGTCATCAAAGCTCTCCCACTGCTATGGGCATTCAGGATCCTCATTAGCATGGTTACAGGAGGCTAAGATGATGCGTTAATAATAAGAGTTCCCCACCCCTAAACCTGAGATGGAGCTGTCTCTAAGTTTATCTATAGAGGCTCCAGTTTCTTTGCTCCTAAGTGGGTCATCTCCATTGATTATGTTAAAAACAGGAAAACTGTCCATAGGACCAAGAACTACTGCCATTGAAAGATGTGACAGCCTCTCACCCAAAAGTATGTGAGGCAGTTAGTGGAATTTCTTGGACTCTGCCTGTGTGCGCAACATTTCCCCTGCCTGGGCTGAGGCTACAGGCTCCAAGAACTCCACCCCTGCCCTGAAATATGCAGCTGATAGGGCAGACTCCACAGAGAATGTTCCAGGCTGTTCCTAGCCTTAATGGGATTAATGCCTTTTGAGAGCTAGAAAGGAAGACTTTGGGAAATGTACCATTAAAAATCAATCTCCAACCATGCTAGCCTATCTATTATTTCACTAACTGCCTAAAAACTCACAAAGGAACCAACTTCCTAGGACTGTTTATTTCCAAGTAGCCCATCAACTCTGATTTTGCCAATCAGGTCTCTGTGCAGAATAAAGGAGGGGAAATGAACAGTTAAATATATTCTCTGTATGTTTAAGGACAGCTTCCCATTGAAGATAACAAAGAAAAAGGTCGTATTTTTGCAAATATTTTTCAAGAAGACTAAAGATGCAGGCTATTTATAAATGCTGCAATGCAGCAGCCAAAATGTTAGCCACATCATTCAGCAAGTAACATGAATTGATCTCAGGGGATAAAACAGGAATTACAACTATGTCCTCTATTGTAATAAATAAAAAGAACTTGTCAGCGTTCTTACAATACTGCCAGATCTCTGGGAAGAAAGAGGGGAGAGGGTCTAAAAATATGAATCTTGGATAAAAAGTTCTAGTTTAATCCAAAGACATATCTGAGGGCAGCCCTGGTGGCTCGGTGGTTTAGTGCTGCCTGCAGCCCAGGGTGTGATCCTGGAGACCCGCATCGGGCTCCTTGCATGGAGCCTGCTTCTCCCTCTGCCTGTGTCTCTGCTTCTCTCTCTCTCCTGTGTATTCTCATGAATAAGTAAATAAAATCTTAAAAAAAAAAAAAAACTTAAAAAGACACATCTGATAATGACTCCTCATACATGACACAAATTCACACATATTATCAACTGAAAATGGATTCCTACAGAAAAGCCTAGACACTGATTAATAACCATCTTCTTGCAAATGCCAAGAGACAGCTGTCTGAGGCAGTTCTTGGTATTAAGGGAATTTTTAAATGCCTTGGCCTCACCTACAGAAGCTATCTGCCCTGCTGTGCAAGAGGATCTGTCTCTGAAGGGCGGGAGAGGCAGGAGGTAAGGACTCTGCTGTTAGGCAACAGAAAACACTGCAGATAGAAACCGTTCTCAGACCAAAGGTCAGATGCTTCCAACACTGTGAACCTGGCACCTGCAGTGAGTTGTTTAAGGCCCCCTCGTGCAGATCTTGGGAGAGTGGAGGAATTCAACACAATTTCCCTGTGGAACCCCACAAGAGAACCCATTTGTAGTGAGGATGAAAGGAGTCACTGAGACATAGCACTGGTTCTGCCACAGAATGTGCTGGATGCAAGAGGCATCTGGAAAACTACACAATGAACTCCAATTTCACCAGATACACTCTTCTGTGAGAAAAGGGATTTGGCGGGGGGGGGGGGGGGGGGGGGGGGGACTAAGGGGATGAACAGATCATTTGGCTCTATGGAAAAATTCATACACATCGCTCAAAGCAAAAAGTCAGAAAAAACATTCGTCAGACTTACTCTGGTTGCTTAGAGCTCAAAGGTACAGAACTGCCAACGCAGGTTTTTTCTCTGGCTCAGAAAGCCAACCTATTACTAAATTTGACATGTGCAAAGCAGGAGAACTACATGTACAGATGTGGAAGGGCTTCTCTGGAGAACAAATCACCAAAGAATGGTTTAGCACCCATTAACATTTTATTTTTTATTTTTTAATCTTTTAATTTTATTTTTATTTTTTAAATTTATGATAGTCACACAGAGAGAGAGAAAGAGAGAGAGAGGCAGAGACACAGGCAGAGGGAGAAGCAGGCTCCATGCACCGGGAGCCCAATGTGGGATTCGATCCCGGGTCTCCAGGATTGCGCCCTGGGCCAAAGGCAGGCGCCAAACCACTGCGCCACCCAGGGATCCCCCATTAACATTTTATACCAACTGATTCTTAGATCAAGCAAATGAACTCCAAACCAGCTTAGCTGCAGATTTTAGTGGCAGACCTGACGGTAAGTAGAGAGGCAAATAATACATAAGAGTTTTAACCATGAATAAAAACAAGTATTTTTGCTTATGTGGATCTGCATGTCAGCCTTCAGACTGATTAATTCATTTCAACTCATAAGCACGTTTCTGTAGAGGTGAGCAGGGACTTAGCTTTCAGAAAGCAAAAGATTCATACTGCATTGCATCAAAATCCAGAATTGCAAAGCAATGTTGAGAAAACTTACTTCTGAATGCTTCCCAAATACTATGTTGCTGCTACTTACCTCTTAACCTGTAAAATTCAGATGAGAGGTATTTAAGTGCAAAATATTGTTACTGACATTCAAAACAGGAAAAGGTTATAACATGGCCCATTTTTATAAACCTCGTTTCAACAATTCACCACTCTGATTTATAAAAGGGCTTGCCTTGGATTTATCACCCATAATCGCTAGAAATTTGCAAAGTTTATATTTCTCCTTACAGGATATCAAGACATTAATTTTAAGCATTTTTCTTTTTGAAAAAGTTCCAGTTTGGCAAACATTCAAAAACCGTATACAAATAAAACATACATAGTGAGCTTTTGTTTCATCAAAGAAAATGCAAGCTCCATTTCATTACAAGGATTGTGGCAGAAGAAAATCAATCAGTGGAAATAGGAAACAAACCCAAGTTTATGGTATTTGTCAAATTTAAAAATACTATTTTTATGACACATTTTCAGATTATTTTTTCCAAATAGCTAAGATAATCTGTTTAGTCCCTTGGTTCTTAAGAACCAAGAAACCATCAATAAAAAAAGTCAGCCAACACTACATGCAAACACTAGTAGGGTAAGAAGAAATTAATACATTCATGCCTGAAAGAGAGGAAGTAAAAAACAGGAGGCTTTGGAAATTTTAGAATGAATTTACTAAGACTTCTGTTCATGTAACACCAAAAAGCAATAGAAAAAAAAAAAAAAACCCAACCCTAGCCAATTGGCTTAAAAGAAAAAGTCATGCAGGCAGGGTTTTTTCCCCCTCTCTTTGGATCATTCCACCTCTCTGCCAGAAATGTGTCTTCACTGCAAGCCAGGCAAAACCAAAAGGCAACCCCGTTTCCTGCATGCTGGTCAAATACCTGGACTCTGCGTTTACGAAACGATGACAACATGATGGAAGAATGTGGAGTCTAAAGAGGGAGGGGGAAGAGCAAGATAACAAGCTTCTAAGGGCAAACTGAACAAAATAATTTCAAAATGAAGAAAACAGACCATTAGGAATATGTGAATACAAGTAAAAACCAGGGGATCCCTGGGTGGCGGAGCGGTTTGGCGCCTGCCTTTCGCCCAGGGCGCGATCCTGGAGACCTGGGATCGAATCCCACATCAGGCTCCCGGTGCCTGGAGCCTGCTTCTCCCTCTGCCTATGTCTCTGCCTTGTCTCTGCCACTCTCTCTCTGTATGACTATCATAAATATATAATAAAAAAAATTAAAAAAAAAAAAACAAAAAAACAAGTAAAAACCAAATTCACGGTGTTCTTCTGGAAACTGCCTTGTTCTGTAGAGCTTCTGAATCCCACCAGGGATTTAAAACGTGGAAAGAGAACCAAAGTTCTCTGGTCCCTCAGCGGTTCCTATTCATCTAGATGTGCTGCCTTGGCCAAGTTATACCCTCTTTGGATCTCAGTTTCCCCACTTTTCAAATAAAGAACACTGAATATGCTTTCTAACACTAAACATGCCTTCCCCAGATCCACAGTCCAATAAATTGAGACTCCCAGGACTAGTGGATTCCTAAATCCCCTTCCATTCAGTAATAAAATAGCATGATCCCATGGGGGCGGGGGGGGGGGGGGCCCCCCCGCTCAGCGGTTTGGCACCGCCTTCAGCCTAGGGTGTGGTCCTGGAGTCCCGGGATCTGGGCCCATGTTGGGCTACCTGCGTGGAGCCTGCTTCTCCCTCTGCCTATGTCTCTCTGCCTCTCTCTCTCTCTCTCTCATGAATGAATAAAATCTTAAAAAAAATAGCATGCTCCCATGACATCATAAGAAACAATAAAGAACTCAAGCCATAAAGATCTGACTTCAGCCTCATTTACTGGTACACTTCCTGTTCAAAACTCATACAAGAGGGATATGCAAAAAAAGGTGGAAGGGAGGTAACAAGCAAAGCTGCTCTGAGGGCTGGACTGGTCCCCGTGGCCCCAAGTGGTGGGCTCTGTGCTCCTGCCTGCATTTCCTCGTCCTCGGGCATTCCCAGAGTCAGCACTTGCCATTAGGGCGGTGCATTCTTCTACCTACTCTGACCACAGCTGCAGCAGCCCAGACCGCATAGCTAGCGGAGTCCTTGCATAGCCCACGGAGGATTGATTACGAGGCCGGCCTCATGCCCACTATCCTTTGTGCGAGTTCAGCAACGACAGGACCGTGAACTACTCCTGCCCTACGCTGCTCAGGATCTGTAGTCGGCCCCTCCCTTTGGGATGAACGCAGGTAAGGAAAAAAATAGAGCAAATTCTAACCCAGGGAACCAAAAGATATATATTTAAAAACCAGCTCTTGCCACCTTAAACCTGTTCATCAGATTATTTGACAAGCCTGTGACATATCCGATTTCTCCATTGCTAGATCGCTATAAAACCCACTGCCAAGACCAAAAGCATCCGAGGATGTTACTCAGCTGATGGATTATTCTAAGAACTGCTTCACACCGGTCCAGCATCAGGCAAATCCTCCTTGCGAGGCTCCTCTCTCCCTCTCTCCGCAGAGGTCCCTAGATAACAGCTAACACACTTTGAGGCTCCCTTTGGAGTAATTACTGGCCCAGATACTAAAAAAAGGCTTATTGTTAATCTCCTGCAGAGGCCTTACTGCAACACTTTTTACCCCCCTCTGCCACATTTTTAAACTTTGACTTCAATTTGACCTTTGAAAAATCTAAGACATTAGCTGCGATAAAAGGGAAAAGACTAGTTTAGGAGGTGGAACCTTGGCTCAACAGCTTCATACAGCTGAGTGTTCCCACTGCTATTCTTAAGATTTTCTGTTTCCTGGCTGCAAAACACCCCCACCCTTCCATCTTTGATACATTCTTTTTTACTTAGGTCCAATTGCTATGACTCCGCAATTTCGCCACACATTATTAAAATACTTCAGATGGTCTCACTTCTATTCCTCCCTAACAGCCATGATGGTTAAGTTTTTCTAAAATACCATGATGAAGACAGAACAAAGGGCCTACGTATTTTAGAATCTATTATATAAAGGAGATTCGACAAGGTGTTGTGTCAATTCAATCGTCTCAACCCAGTTTTCTGGGCTACTGAGGCTTTTAATTTAAAATGTATGCAACCCTTAACCTCAACAAGCCCCTTAATTTAAAATATTTGGTCCCAATCCATCAAAGAGACTCTTAACGGCAATTTTCTGTAGGAAGCATCTTACCAAATTCGCAGGGCTAGCTTTCAAACAAAAGGCTGCTCTATCATCCAACAGCGGCATGGCTGTAGAATTTTTGACAAATAATATAATGTCCTCGAATCGAAAAGCCCCCGTCTCGGTGGGGCTGGGGTGGGGGTGGGGGGATAACTCGTAAGCTATCAAGTTACTGATTTGAGTCTCCTACAAAGCAAGCGCCGCATCTGTTATTTACAAGCAAATCACAACTGAGTAGGAAAGAAATGTTTATTACGAGGAAGGAAAAGGACACGGCCAGTATCGGATCCTTCTGCGTCTCGACAGAAGAGCAAGAATCGCCACACAGGATGAAATTAAGGTCAAAGAGCCCTCTGCTCTCTGCCCTCGGCTCTTCCTCCCTCGAGGGCTGGGCCGGCACTGCCGGGGGACGGGGACGGGGAGCGGCAGAAGCCGCTGCCCGCTGAGGGAGCGCCCTGCAGGGAGGGGGTGGGTACGATCCAGTCGGGGGCCCCCGCCCCACCTGCCGCAGCCGGACGGGGCAGGGCGGGGCCGCAGCCGGGCTCGGGGGTGGGGAGCAGGACGCACCCCGCGGCCTCGCACCCCCCCCACCAGTCAATGACATTCCAGCGGCGGGCGGCCCCCCCCCCCCCACCGCCCACGCTCCACGGGCTGGTCGCGGCCGGCCGGCTGGGTCCGCGCCCGCGTGAGGAGCGGCGAGGCCGGCCGGGCTCACCTGTCCGCGCGCCGGCCCCGCCCCGCCCCGCCCCGCCCCGCGGGCTGCGCGGCTCCCCGCCCAGGGTCGACGGCCCTCGGGCCCCGCTCCCTCCCCGAGCTCCCCTGCTCCCCCTTCTCACCGGCTCCCGTGGGGTGAGGGCAGTGGGTGCTCCGGGCTGGGGCGGGGGGGTTGCTGAGGACCGACGCGCCTCCGCGGCCTCTCGCCTCGCCGTTCGCTCCGCAGCGGGTAGTGGCGGCGACGCGCGCGCCTCGCTTCTTTTATAGGCGGTCGGGCGCGAGCGCGGGGGAAGTGCCGGGGCGCGGCGCGAGGGGCGGGGGCGAGCGCCGGCCGAGCTGAGGGGGCGGAGCTCCCGCCGCCTCGCTTCCCGAGCGCGCGACGGAGAGGACCGAGCGCTCCCGGAAGGAGCCGAAGCGCGGTTGCGGGGGAAGAGCCGAGTCCCGGGAGCGCGGCGGGAGGATGGGAAAAAAGGGCGCGCGCCGGGGGTTGGGGGGCGATGGTGCAGTAGTCACTGCCTCCGCCCGGGTGGGCCGAGCTGCGGCAGCCGCCCCGCCCTCCCCGCACCTCGGATCCTCCAATCCCGCCCCTCCCCGCTCTGCGGAGAATCTTCTGTACCCACCCCGCCCCTCCGCCCCTGGGAGCCCTTCCAGGACTGCAGCGAAGGGCGGGGCTGGGGTGGACGCCGCAGTCTGGCGGGGGATGCTGCGCACCCACAGCGGTAAAACGCCCAGTCCTGAAGGGTGAGGTCACCCCCAGGCTTTTCATCCTCCTGCCCTCTTTCCCTAAGAGATGGCTGGGGCCGGGACCCACGTCAGCCTACTCTGCTGGGGGCTGGGGTCTAGAAACCCAGGATGATTTGGGGGTCCAGGTTTGAGGTGGTAGTAACAAAAGGCCAAATCCAATCCCCTCAAAATAAAGACTAATTTGGAGTTGAAATCTATCATTTGGGATTTGGAGAGTTAATTATTTCTTATATTCTTACAGCAAAAGCTTTCTGACAGGGTTGCCGGTGAAATAGGATGCATTTAGTCGTATTTTATAAATAAGACATTAAAGTTCTTCAGGCCGCAATTAATTGAACTTTCCTCGTGTATCACGCGCTGTGCTAAGCATTTCATGTGTAACCTTTTTTTTTTTTTTATCTGTGCAATAATTTTACGAGGTAGGTATTATTTCTCCATTTTACAAATGAGCACTCTAACGTGGAAGCTGGGTCTCTTGCCCTAGGTTAGGCAGCTAGCAAAAAGAAAAGCTAGGATTTGGATCCAGTCAGAACCTTATCTTAAACAGCATGCTCTGCTGCCTTCCCCTAGGAAGGGAGACACTGCAATGGTGGACTCTGGGATGCTGGGGAAAGAAAAAAAAAGAGAATTTCTGGAGTTTCTGTACCTTACAGTCTTAGCAGTTTCAGGGCCTGGCTCTAAACTCAGCAGTGTAGCCCAAAGCCCTCTGTCGGGAAGCCCTTTCCCCACCCCCGCTCCTGCGACAGCTGGGCCGCAGCCATTGGGAGTAACACCCAGATCATTCCTGTGCAGTCAGGCAGACCAGGAACTCTGCAGCTCTGAAGGCCTCAGCCTCCTGGTTACCAAGCAGCCCTGGGTACAGTGCACCAGAACTTGGGCCAAGGCCCAGCCCTGGCTTCCTGGTCCTCTGCAGTTTGGCTTCTTCCCCTGTGCCTGGGATCCACAATCTGGTTCCTAAGCTGCCCTGGCTGTAGCTCTGATAAGAAAAATTCTCTTATTCCCCTCAACCCATCAGAGTGCAGAGAACAGAAGAGGAGTGGCCACACCCCAGCTTTGCAGAATCTAGAGGAAAAACGAAGGCATTTCCTACAATCTTCTGTAACTGGGTAACTCCTCCCTGGGATGTGCGTTTCTGGAACAGCTGATGATATCGACAGCCTCTTCTGCACCAGGGAGCAGCAAAATGTGTAATCGTATATTCAGCTCTGGATACAAAATGGCTTACACAACCATAGGTCTCCAAAATTTCTAAGATCTGCTCCAGCAGGGAATGGGTCTCAAGGGCCTGGGCAGGGACTGTAAAAAGGGAAGATTTTTCTTTTAAATCACTACTACAGCCTCCTGGTGAAATGGGGGTTTTGTTGCTTTTACCAGATGCAAAACAGATTTGGAGCTTTGGTACTGGTACAGAAACTAAAATCTTATTCGTTGATCCTTTGTCTGATCTGAGACATGGCCAAAACCCATTATCTCTCGCCCTCTACGCTTCCCACTCACTCACCCACCCCATTCTGCACTTGGCACTGGAAATGAGAGGTTGAAAAAGCCCTTCTTCGTGTGTTCTGTTGTGTGCCTACCTCACCTCCCACCAATTTCACTGTATGCCTAACGCTCTGCTAGGTGTAGGGAGCGATGACGAAGCAGATAATGGCCCTCTTTGTTTTGGGAGAGAAACTCAGTCAGGAAAAAAAAAAAAAAAAAAAAAAGCACAGGACAGTGTTGCAATGAACGCCCAGTTCTCCACGTCTTCCTGAACAGCAGGGGGTGGGACTGAATTCCAAGGTTTTTTCTATTCTCTGGTTCTCTGAAGGTTTGATATGCACCCTAAACTTAGGCATACTTTTTCAAGTTCAAAGAGGTCAACTGATGGAAATACACCAAACTGTAAAGATGTTTTCACTTGTTCCAGCCATGGAAAATTACTTGCCTGCTCTCGCTGGAGAATCTCCCTCTCCTTCTCCCCTTCTCCCTTTCTCCCTCTTGCTCCACTTGCACAGCAGTTAACAAGCACCAAGCTCTTCCACTGTTTTTCTCCCCATAAAGGACTTGATTGAGAAGTTACTCTGGCAAGGGGACTGTACTTCTTCCCAGATGACCTTTTGCAGTGTCAAAGCTGGCAAGGAACACAGTAACTGGATGAACCCCAAGGACGTTATGCTAAGTGAAATAAACTAGACACAAAAGCACAAATATTGCACCATTCCACTTACCTGACATCTCCAGAAGAGTCGAATTTATAGAGACAAAGTAGAGCAGGGCTTGGCAGGGGGGCTGGGGTGAGAGGAGGATGGGCAGTGAGAATTTAATGGGGACAGGGTTTCAGCTTTGCAAGAGGAAAAAGTTCTGGACAATGGATGGTGGTGATGGCTGTACAACGTGAACGTACTTAATGCTGTAGAACCGTATACTTAAAAATGACTGAAATGGTAATATTTGAGTGATGTGTATTTTACCACAATTAATAAACAAAGCATGGGTACCTGGCTGGCTCAGTTGGTGGAGAAGGCATCATGAGTTTGAGCTACCCTTTGAGTGTAGAGATTACTTGAAAATAATTAAATAAATAGGGAACCTGGTTGAGCATCTGCCTTTGGCTCAGGTCATGTCTGGGATGGAGTACTGCATTGGGCTCCCTGCAGGGAGCCTGCTTCTCCCTCTGCCTAGGTCTCTGCCTCTCTCTCTGTGTCTCTCATGAATAAATAAATAAAATCTTAATAAATAAAAAAAGAAACATTTCCTCCCATAAAAAAAAAAAAAAGAATGCTGAGGCACCTGGGTGACTCAGTCGGTTAAGCAGCCAACTTTTGATTTCTCTTTAGTTCATGATCTCTCACTGTGTCAGGCTCCTGTGCTGGTCTCAGAGCCTGCTTGGAGTTCTCTCTCCCTCTGCCTCTCCTTCATTACTCTCTCTTAAAAAAATAAAATAAAATAAAATAAAATAAAATAAAATAAAATAAAATAAAATAAAATAAAATAAAGGAATGCTAATAAGTGTAAAAAAAAAACCTCAACAACTAGCCACCAAGTGAAAAATGGTTATGATTCATAAGTTCTACAGACCATATCAGGGATATAGTTCACAATGATGGACTTGAGAAGTATTGGGGATGTTACCGAGTAACAGCAGGTTACAGAACAACATAAACAAAGACTTGGGTACCTTTAATAACTATGTTTGTGGGGATCCCTGGGTGGCTCAGTGGTTTGGCACTTGCTTTCGGGTCAGGGCGTGATCCTGGGGTCCCAGGATCAAGTCCCACATTGGGCTCCCTGCATGGAGCCTGCTTCTCCCTCTGCCTGTGTTTCTGCCTCTCTCTCTCTGTGTGTGTGTCTCTCATGAATAAATAAAATACTTTTTTTTAAAAAGAGCTATGTTTGTGTAAGAGTGTATATAATTGAAGAAATGTTCATACTGGGTTTAGAATAAAGGGATTTTTTGGACATTTTACTCTCATTTAAAAAAAAATCTCTGGGGATCCCTGGGTGGCGCAGCGGTTTAGCGCCTGCCTTTGGCCCAGGGCATGATCCTGGAGACCCGGGATCGAATCCCACGTCGGGCTCCCGGTGCATGGAGCCTGCTTCTCCCTCTGCCTATGTCTCTGCCTCTCTCTCTCTCTCTCTCTCTCTTTCTCTCGTGTGACTATCATAAATAAATAAAAATTTAAAAAAATCTCTGAATAGCTTTAAGTATCTGGATCAAATACTATTTCCTTTTTAAAAAAATATTTTATTTATTATTATTTATTTATTTCACACCCCAACTCTTTCTTAGGATCCTGCAGAAAAAACTCTCAGGGAAAGGCTGACCTACATGAAATGGATCTATCTTCCAAGCTCCCATAACTTTTAGCTCAAACCATGGAGCACTCCCAGTATGTAAATTACACTCTCCATGAATTAAAATTCTATCTACTTACCTATTTCACTTTAAGTAGGAAGCATTCTGCAAAAACCATTTAGTCAACTTTCCCTCTTTATAGCTGATGGCTTCAAGGTAACAGGCAGAAGGAGAAGCAGGCTCCATGCAGGGAGCTGGGCATGGACTCAATCCCAGGTCTCCAGGATCATGCCCTGGACTGAAGGTGGTGCTAAACCACTGAGCCACCCAGGCTGCTCTGTTAACTAGAATTTAAATAAAAGTTCAAAAACAAAACAAAACTAAAAGAATAAGAATATTCATTTTTTTTTATTATTTATTTATGATAGTCATACAGAGAGAGAGAGAGGCAGAGACACAGGCAGAGGGAGAAGCAGGCTCCATGCACCGGGAGCCTGATGTGGGATTCGATCCCGGGTCTCCAGGATCGCGCCCTGGGCCAAAGGCAGGCGCCAAACCGCTGCGCCACCCAGGGATCCCAAGAATATTCATTTTTATGACCACAGTACAATGATAAAAGTCAGGAAGTTAATCTTGAGGAATACTATTACCTTTTTTTAAAGATTTTATTTATCTATTAGAGAGAGAAAAAGAGAGAGCACAAGCAGGGGGAGCAACTGGCAGAGAGAGAGGGAGAAGCAGGCTCCCCGTACAGCAGAGCCTGATGCAGGGCTCGATCCCAAGACCCTGGGATCATGCATGACCTGAGCCAAAGGCAGAAGCTTAACCAACTGAGCTACCCAGGCACCCCTATTATCTAACTTACAAACCTTATTCAAGTTTTAGCAGTTGTCAGGATGCCTGGGTGGGTGGGGCTTGAACTCACAACCCTGAAACCAAGTCACATGCTTTACTGACTGAGCCAGTAGGGTGCCCCTAAATTTCTCTCTCTTTTAAAGATTTTATTTGAGAGAGAGTGACTGGGATGCCTGAGTGGCTCAGTAGTTGAGTGTCTGCCTTCTGCTCAGGGCGTGGTCCCTTGCATGGAGCCTGGTTCTTCTCCCACAGCCTATGTCTCTGCCTCTATCTCTGCCTCTCTCTGTGTCTCTCATGAATAAATAAATAAAATCTTAAAAAAAAAAAAGTGAGCAAGAGAAAGTGCACAAGCAGGGGGAGGGGCAGAGAGAGAGAGGGAGAAGCAGACTTCCCCACTGAGCAGGGAGCCCAACACAACAGGACAAAACATGACAGGACATGACTCGGGCACAATCCCAGGACCCCAAGATCATGACCAGAGCCGAAGACAGATGCTTAACTCACTGAGCCCCCCAGGTACCCCCTAAATCCCCTAAATTTTCTTTATAATGTATGTTATTGTAAATTCAACACTATTCTTATCTGCTTTCTAGAGGAACACAGGAAGTCTAGTGTCAGGAATTCATTTGGTGGTACAGCACAAGGGGAAGTGATAGGCCAGGCCTGATAAGGAACCTGTATGGAGCTCTGTGGCTCGTCTGTCCTGGCAATGATAGAAGACATCCAAACTTAGTTAGGTCATTGCTTTCATCACAGGAAGCTTGAGGAGTAGGGGAAGGAATGCTCCAAAAACAACTGCATTCTTCTACCCAAGGGATTTTTTGGGTTTCTCTCCTGCTGGAATTTTCAACTCATCATCAAACTTGCTTTCATTACTTTCAAATGATGTAGGACAATGATATAACAATGATATAACAAAAATATGTGCACTCAGCCTGAGAAATGAGGTCAAGCTTGAAAGGAAGCAAGCAGGCAAGTGAGTACTTGAATTTAAAAACTGGATGCAGGGATCCCTGGGTGGCTCAGTGGTTTGGCGCCTGCATTTGGCCCAGGGCGCGATCCTGGAGTCCCGGGATCGAGTCCCGCGTCGGGCTCCCGGCATGGAGCCTGCTTCTCCCTCTGCCTGCGTCTCTGCCTCTCTATGTCTATCATGAATAAATATTAAAAAAAATAAAAAAAAAACTGGATGCAGACCTTAGTATTACACTTTAAGGAATCTGATGCTGCTAGCCATCAGGGGTGCATCTATCTATCAGCCAGCAATCATTAACTCTCAAGGCAACACTATCAGTGAGTATCAAAAACCTGGTTTCCCCAGTGCTCTCTTTTCTTGGTTTACCATTGGAGAACCTATTAGTAATTCTAGGCATCGAGTGACATGTGCAAGACTGTGAAACATGTCCAGGGAAAGAACACTGAAATATCAGGAGAGCTGTTTTTTATGGAGTGGTTCAAAGTTGAACAGATCTCAGGGATCAGTTTGTCCAGTGATTTTTCGCATTTCATTTTTGGAGGGACTTTCTTTTTTTTTAAAGATTTATTTTTATTTATTCATTTATGATAGACATAGAGAGAGAGAGAGGCAGAGACACAGGCAGAGGGAGAAGCAGGCTTCATGCCGGGAGCCTGATGCGGGACTCGATCCCGGGATTCCAGGATTGCGCCCTGGGCCAAAGGCAGGGGCGAAACCGCTGAGCCACCCAGGGATCCCCTTGGAGGGACTTTCTCATAAGTAACCTAACATAGAACCACTATCTAAACGGCAGATAAAGCAAAAAACGCTTTGGGATCCCAGGGTTGCCTTAGTGCCCCAGATAAAGCTCTGCAAATGTAAGCTACAAACTCCAGTAGGCCCTGTGCACCTCAGGTGATCACAGATTTTCATAGTTCCATTCCAGCAGATGGCAGCAGTATCATGAGGGAAGGGATGCTTTTTTTTTTTTTTTTTAAGATTTATTTATTTATGAGAGAGAGAGAGAGGGAGAGAGAGACAGGAGGAGGGAGAAGCAGGCTCCATGCCGGGAGCCTGACACAGAACTCGATCCAGGGACTCCAGGATCACACCCTGGGCCAAAGGCAGGCATTAAACCGCTGAGCCACCGAGGGATCCCCGGAAGGGATGCCTTTTGAAAATCTGCACAAAGCCTCCATCTGTCAACCCTGACTGTGGGGCTGGGCACCAAACACTCAGCATCCTAAAGTCAGGACTTCCCAACCTGTTCCTGGTCATAATACATAGAAAATGATGGCATGTGCAAAGCACAGGCAAGAGAGGAAGTGCAAATGGCAACCGGTCTTGAAGGCTATGGCCTCTGCAGGTCCTCAGGCTAAAGGGATCTGTGCTGACACATCTGCTGGGAAGCTCTGCCCTAAGGCATTGCTACAAAGCACCTGAGGCTCAGAGGAGGTGAATGAGCTACCCAAGGCCACAAAACCTAAGTGTGAATTGCACAAGTCTACTGACACCTTCCCCAGAGTTCATTCTGTTGCATCCATATGAAAAGACTTCAGTCCTTTTCCATTGCTGCTAGATAAAACAAGGTCAGTTATTGGTACTTAATTCCAGAAAAGGAATGACAGAAAAACAAGTTTTCCCAAGGCGAAGGTCAAGAAGACAAAATAGGGAGAAATACATACTATTCTAGAGCTAGGTTTGTACACAATTGTAACCCCAGTGATGTACACAGTTCACAGTATAGGAAATTGGTTACATCAGCCAACTAGATACCAGCAATGAGTTTTTAAAAATCATGCTTTATTATTTGTTTTTTTTGGCACCAGAGTCAACAATTCATAGAATGTGTCACTTCAAAACACTCAATAGTACCGGGGAATACCCTTGCCCTCCCCGCCCAAAACACAACCCCACAGACGACATGTAGTACAGAGTAGATCCATGGCTGTTGCCTATGGTACAAAAGACAATGAGCCTTTCCAAAAACAAATCTCAATTCTTAACTGAACAGCCAAGCTCTGAATTTCTATAGTGGCTTTAGTGAGGCCAATCTATCATCCCTCTTTACTCAGGTCATGTCAACAATTTTAAAGCAGTTCCCAATTCCTCCCAAACACCTTTAACCCCTGAATCATTGCATATAGATTCTTGGCTCATGTGTAATGTTGCAAGCCCATTCCAGTCCATCTTCATTCAAATTAAAGAATAAACAACCCCCCCCCCCCGCCCCACACCTGTCTTGGCTCATGCATCCCTAGTCATCCAGGGACCAAATCCCAAATTAATAGGACCAACAGTGCTTCCTGTTCAACGTAACATGTATTAACAGTCCCAGTCCCAGATGCTAAACTATCTCTGATGCAATTTGGGACTTAATCCTTGTCTGTATCAGGCATTTCCTCTGAATTTATCATTACTTCACAAGCTAAGAAAGGCAAAACCACCATAACCCAGACTTGCGTGTAAGGATTTGAGCCTCAACTATTAACACTTGTACTCTGAACAGGGGGCAGCATGGGCTGAGGGAGAGGATGGAGTACAAGTGGTGGGCTCACTTCAGCTCAGAGGGAAATGGTTAAGGTACTATGTACTTTCTGAAAGACACTAGACACAAAGGAAATGAATGATGAGACCAAACACTAAATCACTCTTCTCACCACATTTGCAGAAATGAGAAGAGCTGATGCCATTTACTCTGCCATGCAGACCCCCTTAAGGAGTATCTGGCCTTCAAAGAGACCCCCTGGATTCTGGGACTCCCGAAAAGTATCCTCTCCTAGTTGCAAGGTACAAACATATAAAAACATATACTGGTGCATTTCTAAATCTGACTTCTCCCAAACACAGCTGTTTTCAGTTGCTTTATTCCTGTCCCTCTGAAACAGCACGGTGATGGTGGGCCATGGAGTGCCATCAGGAACGCCAAAAGGAGGAAGTCAGAAAGCCCTTGGGGACAGGAATCTCCTGGCGCTGCAAACATTTCTAGTCAGGGAAAGATGGAGAAAACAAGAATGATTTTCTGGTAATGCTCCTTCCAGCATTTAACATTTGGAAGAAGCTTTGAGGGACAGCAAGCTGAAGTCATAGGAACCGTGGCTACCATCGGGAAGAGTGGGACCAACCGCAACGCAGGACACTTCTGCCTGCATGTGAACTGCAGTGGTGGACAGAGGCGATGCTGCCTGTGATGTGGGTCCCCTGCCCCATCTCCCACAGCCCGGTCCCATCCTTCACAGCTGCCTTCTGCCCACTTGGGCTCCTGGAAAGTGGAAGTTAGTGGGCTGTCCTAGCAGACCCAGCCCAGCAGACTTCTAGGCTGCTGGTCAACCTCACCTCCCTATAGAGGTTTCCAGCACTGGGAAATAGGGAAGGAGTCTGGCTATAAGTGGAGTCTGTTCTCACGGAAAAATGGGAGCAAATGTCCCAGTTCCCCTGAGTGGAGACCTAAGAAAGCAGCTCCACCAGCAAGCAAGACATGTATTAGTGACACCAGTCATTAAGTATATTTTATTCACCCCTAGGACAGCTTCCCCTCTGGCAGCATAGACGGCGGTGTGCATGAGGATGAAATGCCACCCCTGACAGCAAAGGGAAATCACAGGCAAAAAAAGTAGGATTGAAAAAAGTCAAGATAGGGGCACCTGGCTGGCTCAGTTGCAAGAGCAGGTGACTCTTGATCTCAGGGATGGGAGTTTGAGCCCCACATCAGGTAGAGATGACTTAAATAAATCAAATTACAAACTCAAGAGGAAGAGATGCAATCTGAGCCCAGAAGTCCACGACTTGTCAGACAAAGGCACCCTTGAGGTCAACCACAACTCAGCATGTGCTGGTCTAAGGACATCTTACCTCTAAGAACTGCTTGAGGCGTATGAAGGAACCCATTTGTCCTGAGCTTGTGATGGCTTCAATCCTGCAGGGAGAGGAAGAAGACACACAAATCACAACTGTGATTCCTACCTCCCTCCTGGAGAGGAGTTCGGGACGCTGCTGATCCAGAGGAAGGGATAGGTGGAATGACTCGCAGAGATGACTTCTGGGCTCAGGATGCTGTCATTCGTCCAAATGATCTCAGCTGCCTACTCAAACCAGGAGATAAAGGAGAACAGAGGACATTCCTTTCCAAGGTCTTTGCGAGCAGGCAGGATGGGTGCTGCTAAAACCTCTCCCTCGGCTGAAATGCCAGTGTGCTGAAAGGAATGAGAAGGGCACCTAAAGGCAAACACCATGGCAGGGTCAAGCCAACTGGTTTGTTTGTAAATCAGTTTCTCCAACTGATTTATTAAGGGAGTTTTAACTCCTTGGTTAATTCATGACTGCATGTGGTCACCATTCCAGATCAGCTGAGGGAGTTTGGAAAATAGTTAAATGTCGGGTATCTGAATCCAGGATCTTCCTAATTTAGCTTTTTCATTTAGCTAATAGTATTTAAGACACTCTCACTACAATTCTAAAATCAAAGAGAAGGATGAGAGATGTCACACTTGATATAAGTGCATTTAGCTGAGTCAAACCCAGCATGTAACTGCACCCAAGGGCATCTGACACTGTGTGTTTCACCCACTGAATCCCATGCTGTCTATTCAATAAGCCACATACCTGGGGAAGTAGTCTTCTTTGATGAGAAGGATCATCTTCCAGAACTGTACCTGGTACTGCTTCATGAGGGCATTCCCACACACCTACAGGGAAGGACAGGCATGGTCAGAGCAGAGGATGCACATTTATACTCATGCCAGAAATCTGTAAAGCACATCGGCTCTTTGCTTTTCACTCCTACCAAGAATTTCAGCCACAATACCACTTAGATAGCTAAGCAAGGGAATAAATGGAAAGATCCAACTTTTTTCTGAAGCATTTCTCTGTATATGACAATATCTCCATTAAATCAGACCACCAAGAAACCAAGTATTTTAGCAAACTAGAAAATATGAATCAAACTTTATTATTATTCTTTGATTCTACCGAATGGAAACTTTTCTAAAGTAGTGGTGTTCCTCCCAACCATAGTAAGCAGAGCATATAGAACATCACCATGTTCTCAAATTTATTCATAATCTCTGCTCACATCCTGTGACTTCAGGAACTCTAAGATGAATGGAAATGTTTGGCATTGTAGGCTCAATGGCCCACACCTATTACGGTATGTGCACCAGAGCTTTAATTTTTAAGAAATGTCTCCTTTCCACAGAAACCCTTACCGTCACTCCTATAGTGGTGGCCCCTCATAGGCAGACAGAACTATAAGGAATCTTCTGGATAAGGGAGAAACCTGACCCAAGCTGGCTGATCATATTTGCTCAGGTATGAGGGATCACAAAGATGGGACGGTAGTCCCACTACACTGGGCAACCACACTGAGGCAGAGGGCTATAGCCCAGGATGGCTATCTGCTCCACTGTGCACAGAGAACCAGAGAAAGCTGGCCTATGGAGCAAGAATGAGGCAGCCCTGCAGGAAGGGCACAGGAAGGACTATGTGGCCCCAGAGAGACTCTTGGTGCCTGGTAACATTCTAGTTCCTGATTCCAGGCCCACATGAGAGTCAACTACACATCCTGCCTTTGGTTCTGGGAGTCACTTCTCTATCCCTAAAACAAACGTCCCTTTTTGCTTGTGCTGGTATGTACGGTTTTTTTCTTTGTTACAATGAGAAGACAAGCACACAGAGAAGGAAGGCACAGTGGGAAGAAAAACCAAAAGCTAGGTGTGTCTTTAGCATTTGGGGAAAAAAAATGTGTGACACTGAATCTTAATGCTGTTCACCATCAGCCTGTCTCTATATTGCTTCCTGATTCAGGTCACACCATGGCCAAAGGCTGCTTCAACCACTGTCTCGTGTGATAACTGCATTACTTACCTCCAAGAAGTCAAAGAGGAGGGTGGCTGTCACATCTGACAGGGGCTCCATGTTTAAGATTTGTGCCAACCAGCGCCAACCATGACTTAAGCCATGAGGATGAATCTGGGAGGGGAGACACTTGGTCATGATTTGATCTCATTGGATCTAGGGATCTAAACCCCCAAAGTTAATCTCCAGCCATTACTAAGTGACATGAACTCCTAGATCATCGAAATCAAGCACATACCACAGGGGAGAAAGAGAAACATCACAAGATGAACAAATCCTGTCTTCAAATGTCCCAACATGATGGAACCCACACATTCTTTGTAGGAACCCCTAGTCGACATCTGGCAATTTCGGTTTCAGGGATTCTATCAGTTACCCATATAGACATTTTATTTATTATTCTAGGTACTTTAGCATAGAACCTGGAACATAGCAGGTACATGATAAAAATTTGGATTCAATCAACTTACAATCCCTTCTCTTTAGGTCTCCTCTTTAGGTTAATTTCTCCATGTCTCCAATCTGTATCCTTTGTGAAAAGCACTGGGCTGGTGGCTTTGTTACTGACTGTGTGTCACCATAGCTTACTGAGACTCCATCTGCTCATCTGTGACAGGAGGCACCAACCAGGTCTAAAATGACACTGAGTTGGGGCACCTGGCTGGCTCAATCAATGGAGCATAAGACTCTTGATCTCAGGGTCATGAGCCCCATTCTGGGCCCAGAACTTAAATAATAATAATAATAATAATGTATCATTTAGATCACTCTTCTTTTTTTTTTTTTTAATTTTTATTTATTTATGATAGTCACAGAGAAATAGAGAGAGGCAGAGACACAGGCAGAGGGAGAAGCAGGCTCCATGCACCGGGAGCCCGACGTGGGATTCGATCCCGGGTCTCCAGGATCGCGCCCTGGGCCAAAGGCAGGCGCCAAACCGCTGCGCCACCCAGGGATCCCTAGATCACTCTTCTAATAGAATCTTCTACTTTTAATGACTGGTTCTCAACAGACTGTCATCTGGTAAACCCTCTTACAAACACACTTCTTTTTTCTTTTTTTTAAAAGATTTTACTTATTTGAGAGAGAGAGCATGAGCAGGGAGGGAGAGGTAGAGGAAGCAGCAGACTCCCCACTGAGCAGGGAGCCCAATGTGGGGCTCGATCCCAAGACCCTAGGATCATGACCTAGGATCATGAGATGAAGGAGACGCTTAACCCACTGAGCCCCCAGGTGCCCCAAACCCACTTCTTTAAAGACTCAACTGAGGGGACCTGGGTGGCTCAGTGGTTGAGTGTCTACTTTTGGCTCAGGTTGTGATCCCGGGGTCCTGGGATCGAGTCTAGCATCAGGCTCCCCATGGGGAGCCTGCTTCTCTTTCTGCCTATGTCTCTGCCTCTCTCTCTGTGTCTCTCGTGAATAAATAAATACAATCTTTTTAAAAAGTAAAAATTTTTTTAAATAATAATTTTTTTAAAAGATTGTATTTATTTATTTACGATAGAGAGAGAAGGGCAAAGACATAGACAGAGGGAGAAGCAGGCTCCATGCAGGAAGCCCGATGTGGGACTTGATCCCAGGGCTTTGGGATCACACCCTGAGCCAAAGGCAGACGCTCAACCACTGAGCCACCCAGTGGCTCAAAATAATAATAATAAAGGCTCAACTGGGTCAATCCCTGAACAAATAGCTCTGCTGGTCCAAAAGTTTCCTAATACTCAACATCAACTACTCTAAAGCACACCTACAAAACAGTAATACACACTAAGTTTTCATGTAATGACTGCCCCGGCAGCAAGAAGGGCAATAGTTCTCATGGACAGGATACACAAATATGGTCCGACCTCTCACTATTGATAGCAGGTCTTTTCTACTACCTCTTGTCGGCTTCCATATGGCCATCGAAGCTGGATAATGGCAGCATAGAGTCGGATCATCCCAGACATGCGTTTTAGAAAGTTGTCCTGCTGTTCCACTTTGGAGTCCTTCACTTGGTAGCCAAAAACAACTGCATTCTTCTACCCAAGGGATTTTTGGGTTTCTCTCCTGCTGGAATTTTCAACTCATCATCAAACTTGCTTTCATTACTTTCAAATGATGTAGGACAATGATATAACAATGATATAACAAAACTATGTGCACTCAGCCTGAGAAATGAGGTCAAGCTTGAAAGGAAGCAAGCAGGCAAGTGAGTACTTGAATTTAAAACTGGATGCAGGGATCCCTGGGTGGCTCAGTGGTTTGGCGCCTGCATTTGGCCCAGGGCGCGATCCTGGAGTCCCGGGATCGAGTCCCGCGTCGGGCTCCCGGCATGGAGCCTGCTTCTCCCTCTGCCTGCGTCTCTGCCTCTCTATGTCTATCATGAATAAATATTAAAAAAATAAAAAAAAACTGGATGCAGACCTTAGTATTACACTTTAAGGAATCTGATGCTGCTAGCCATCAGGGGTGCATCTATCTATCAGCCAGCAATCATTAACTCTCAAGGCAACACTATCAGTGAGTATCAAAAACCTGGTTTCCCCAGTGCTCTCTTTTCTTGGTTTACCATTGGAGAACCTATTAGTAATTCTAGGCATCGAGTGACATGTGCAAGACTGTGAAACATGTCCAGGGAAAGAACACTGAAATATCAGGAGAGCTGTTTTTTATGGAGTGGTTCAAAGTTGAACAGATCTCAGGGATCAGTTTGTCCAGTGATTTTTCGCATTTCATTTTTGGAGGGACTTTCTTTTTTTTTAAAGATTTATTTTTATTTATTCATTTATGATAGACATAGAGAGAGAGAGAGGCAGAGACACAGGCAGAGGGAGAAGCAGGCTTCATGCCGGGAGCCTGATGCGGGACTCGATCCCGGGATTCCAGGATTGCGCCCTGGGCCAAAGGCAGGGGCGAAACCGCTGAGCCACCCAGGGATCCCCTTGGAGGGACTTTCTCATAAGTAACCTAACATAGAACCACTATCTAAACGGCAGATAAAGCAAAAAACGCTTTGGGATCCCAGGGTTGCCTTAGTGCCCCAGATAAAGCTCTGCAAATGTAAGCTACAAACTCCAGTAGGCCCTGTGCACCTCAGGTGATCACAGATTTTCATAGTTCCATTCCAGCAGATGGCAGCAGTATCATGAGGGAAGGGATGCTTTTTTTTTTTTTTTTTTTAAGATTTATTTATTTATGAGAGAGAGAGAGAGGGAGAGAGAGACAGGAGGAGGGAGAAGCAGGCTCCATGCCGGGAGCCTGACACAGAACTCGATCCAGGGACTCCAGGATCACACCCTGGGCCAAAGGCAGGCATTAAACCGCTGAGCCACCGAGGGATCCCCGGAAGGGATGCCTTTTGAAAATCTGCACAAAGCCTCCATCTGTCAACCCTGACTGTGGGGCTGGGCACCAAACACTCAGCATCCTAAAGTCAGGACTTCCCAACCTGTTCCTGGTCATAATACATAGAAAATGATGGCATGTGCAAAGCACAGGCAAGAGAGGAAGTGCAAATGGCAACCGGTCTTGAAGGCTATGGCCTCTGCAGGTCCTCAGGCTAAAGGGATCTGTGCTGACACATCTGCTGGGAAGCTCTGCCCTAAGGCATTGCTACAAAGCACCTGAGGCTCAGAGGAGGTGAATGAGCTACCCAAGGCCACAAAACCTAAGTGTGAATTGCACAAGTCTACTGACACCTTCCCCAGAGTTCATTCTGTTGCATCCATATGAAAAGACTTCAGTCCTTTTCCATTGCTGCTAGATAAAACAAGGTCAGTTATTGGTACTTAATTCCAGAAAAGGAATGACAGAAAAACAAGTTTTCCCAAGGCGAAGGTCAAGAAGACAAAATAGGGAGAAATACATACTATTCTAGAGCTAGGTTTGTACACAATTGTAACCCCAGTGATGTACACAGTTCACAGTATAGGAAATTGGTTACATCAGCCAACTAGATACCAGCAATGAGTTTTTAAAAATCATGCTTTATTATTTGTTTTTTTTGGCACCAGAGTCAACAATTCATAGAATGTGTCACTTCAAAACACTCAATAGTACCGGGGAATACCCTTGCCCTCCCCGCCCAAAACACAACCCCACAGACGACATGTAGTACAGAGTAGATCCATGGCTGTTGCCTATGGTACAAAAGACAATGAGCCTTTCCAAAAACAAATCTCAATTCTTAACTGAACAGCCAAGCTCTGAATTTCTATAGTGGCTTTAGTGAGGCCAATCTATCATCCCTCTTTACTCAGGTCATGTCAACAATTTTAAAGCAGTTCCCAATTCCTCCCAAACACCTTTAACCCCTGAATCATTGCATATAGATTCTTGGCTCATGTGTAATGTTGCAAGCCCATTCCAGTCCATCTTCATTCAAATTAAAGAATAAACAACCCCCCCCCCCCCGCCCCACACCTGTCTTGGCTCATGCATCCCTAGTCATCCAGGGACCAAATCCCAAATTAATAGGACCAACAGTGCTTCCTGTTCAACGTAACATGTATTAACAGTCCCAGTCCCAGATGCTAAACTATCTCTGATGCAATTTGGGACTTAATCCTTGTCTGTATCAGGCATTTCCTCTGAATTTATCATTACTTCACAAGCTAAGAAAGGCAAAACCACCATAACCCAGACTTGCGTGTAAGGATTTGAGCCTCAACTATTAACACTTGTACTCTGAACAGGGGGCAGCATGGGCTGAGGGAGAGGATGGAGTACAAGTGGTGGGCTCACTTCAGCTCAGAGGGAAATGGTTAAGGTACTATGTACTTTCTGAAAGACACTAGACACAAAGGAAATGAATGATGAGACCAAACACTAAATCACTCTTCTCACCACATTTGCAGAAATGAGAAGAGCTGATGCCATTTACTCTGCCATGCAGACCCCCTTAAGGAGTATCTGGCCTTCAAAGAGACCCCCTGGATTCTGGGACTCCCGAAAAGTATCCTCTCCTAGTTGCAAGGTACAAACATATAAAAACATATACTGGTGCATTTCTAAATCTGACTTCTCCCAAACACAGCTGTTTTCAGTTGCTTTATTCCTGTCCCTCTGAAACAGCACGGTGATGGTGGGCCATGGAGTGCCATCAGGAACGCCAAAAGGAGGAAGTCAGAAAGCCCTTGGGGACAGGAATCTCCTGGCGCTGCAAACATTTCTAGTCAGGGAAAGATGGAGAAAACAAGAATGATTTTCTGGTAATGCTCCTTCCAGCATTTAACATTTGGAAGAAGCTTTGAGGGACAGCAAGCTGAAGTCATAGGAACCGTGGCTACCATCGGGAAGAGTGGGACCAACCGCAACGCAGGACACTTCTGCCTGCATGTGAACTGCAGTGGTGGACAGAGGCGATGCTGCCTGTGATGTGGGTCCCCTGCCCCATCTCCCACAGCCCGGTCCCATCCTTCACAGCTGCCTTCTGCCCACTTGGGCTCCTGGAAAGTGGAAGTTAGTGGGCTGTCCCAGCAGACCCAGCCCAGCAGACTTCTAGGCTGCTGGTCAACCTCACCTCCCTATAGAGGTTTCCAGCACTGGGAAATAGGGAAGGAGTCTGGCTATAAGTGGAGTCTGTTCTCACGGAAAAATGGGAGCAAATGTCCCAGTTCCCCTGAGTGGAGACCTAAGAAAGCAGCTCCACCAGCAAGCAAGACATGTATTAGTGACACCAGTCATTAAGTATATTTTATTCACCCCTAGGACAGCTTCCCCTCTGGCAGCATAGACGGCGGTGTGCATGAGGATGAAATGCCACCCCTGACAGCAAAGGGAAATCACAGGCAAAAAAAGTAGGATTGAAAAAAGTCAAGATAGGGGCACCTGGCTGGCTCAGTTGCAAGAGCAGGTGACTCTTGATCTCAGGGATGGGAGTTTGAGCCCCACATCAGGTAGAGATGACTTAAATAAATCAAATTACAAACTCAAGAGGAAGAGATGCAATCTGAGCCCAGAAGTCCACGACTTGTCAGACAAAGGCACCCTTGAGGTCAACCACAACTCAGCATGTGCTGGTCTAAGGACATCTTACCTCTAAGAACTGCTTGAGGCGTATGAAGGAACCCATTTGTCCTGAGCTTGTGATGGCTTCAATCCTGCAGGGAGAGGAAGAAGACACACAAATCACAACTGTGATTCCTACCTCCCTCCTGGAGAGGAGTTCGGGACGCTGCTGATCCAGAGGAAGGGATAGGTGGAATGACTCGCAGAGATGACTTCTGGGCTCAGGATGCTGTCATTCGTCCAAATGATCTCAGCTGCCTACTCAAACCAGGAGATAAAGGAGAACAGAGGACATTCCTTTCCAAGGTCTTTGCGAGCAGGCAGGATGGGTGCTGCTAAAACCTCTCCCTCGGCTGAAATGCCAGTGTGCTGAAAGGAATGAGAAGGGCACCTAAAGGCAAACACCATGGCAGGGTCAAGCCAACTGGTTTGTTTGTAAATCAGTTTCTCCAACTGATTTATTAAGGGAGTTTTAACTCCTTGGTTAATTCATGACTGCATGTGGTCACCATTCCAGATCAGCTGAGGGAGTTTGGAAAATAGTTAAATGTCGGGTATCTGAATCCAGGATCTTCCTAATTTAGCTTTTTCATTTAGCTAATAGTATTTAAGACACTCTCACTACAATTCTAAAATCAAAGAGAAGGATGAGAGATGTCACACTTGATATAAGTGCATTTAGCTGAGTCAAACCCAGCATGTAACTGCACCCAAGGGCATCTGACACTGTGTGTTTCACCCACTGAATCCCATGCTGTCTATTCAATAAGCCACATACCTGGGGAAGTAGTCTTCTTTGATGAGAAGGATCATCTTCCAGAACTGTACCTGGTACTGCTTCATGAGGGCATTCCCACACACCTACAGGGAAGGACAGGCATGGTCAGAGCAGAGGATGCACATTTATACTCATGCCAGAAATCTGTAAAGCACATCGGCTCTTTGCTTTTCACTCCTACCAAGAATTTCAGCCACAATACCACTTAGATAGCTAAGCAAGGGAATAAATGGAAAGATCCAACTTTTTTCTGAAGCATTTCTCTGTATATGACAATATCTCCATTAAATCAGACCACCAAGAAACCAAGTATTTTAGCAAACTAGAAAATATGAATCAAACTTTATTATTATTCTTTGATTCTACCGAATGGAAACTTTTCTAAAGTAGTGGTGTTCCTCCCAACCATAGTAAGCAGAGCATATAGAACATCACCATGTTCTCAAATTTATTCATAATCTCTGCTCACATCCTGTGACTTCAGGAACTCTAAGATGAATGGAAATGTTTGGCATTGTAGGCTCAATGGCCCACACCTATTACGGTATGTGCACCAGAGCTTTAATTTTTAAGAAATGTCTCCTTTCCACAGAAACCCTTACCGTCACTCCTATAGTGGTGGCCCCTCATAGGCAGACAGAACTATAAGGAATCTTCTGGATAAGGGAGAAACCTGACCCAAGCTGGCTGATCATATTTGCTCAGGTATGAGGGATCACAAAGATGGGACGGTAGTCCCACTACACTGGGCAACCACACTGAGGCAGAGGGCTATAGCCCAGGATGGCTATCTGCTCCACTGTGCACAGAGAACCAGAGAAAGCTGGCCTATGGAGCAAGAATGAGGCAGCCCTGCAGGAAGGGCACAGGAAGGACTATGTGGCCCCAGAGAGACTCTTGGTGCCTGGTAACATTCTAGTTCCTGATTCCAGGCCCACATGAGAGTCAACTACACATCCTGCCTTTGGTTCTGGGAGTCACTTCTCTATCCCTAAAACAAACGTCCCTTTTTGCTTGTGCTGGTATGTACGGTTTTTTTCTTTGTTACAATGAGAAGACAAGCACACAGAGAAGGAAGGCACAGTGGGAAGAAAAACCAAAAGCTAGGTGTGTCTTTAGCATTTGGGGAAAAAAAATGTGTGACACTGAATCTTAATGCTGTTCACCATCAGCCTGTCTCTATATTGCTTCCTGATTCAGGTCACACCATGGCCAAAGGCTGCTTCAACCACTGTCTCGTGTGATAACTGCATTACTTACCTCCAAGAAGTCAAAGAGGAGGGTGGCTGTCACATCTGACAGGGGCTCCATGTTTAAGATTTGTGCCAACCAGCGCCAACCATGACTTAAGCCATGAGGATGAATCTGGGAGGGGAGACACTTGGTCATGATTTGATCTCATTGGATCTAGGGATCTAAACCCCCAAAGTTAATCTCCAGCCATTACTAAGTGACATGAACTCCTAGATCATCGAAATCAAGCACATACCACAGGGGAGAAAGAGAAACATCACAAGATGAACAAATCCTGTCTTCAAATGTCCCAACATGATGGAACCCACACATTCTTTGTAGGAACCCCTAGTCGACATCTGGCAATTTCGGTTTCAGGGATTCTATCAGTTACCCATATAGACATTTTATTTATTATTCTAGGTACTTTAGCATAGAACCTGGAACATAGCAGGTACATGATAAAAATTTGGATTCAATCAACTTACAATCCCTTCTCTTTAGGTCTCCTCTTTAGGTTAATTTCTCCATGTCTCCAATCTGTATCCTTTGTGAAAAGCACTGGGCTGGTGGCTTTGTTACTGACTGTGTGTCACCATAGCTTACTGAGACTCCATCTGCTCATCTGTGACAGGAGGCACCAACCAGGTCTAAAATGACACTGAGTTGGGGCACCTGGCTGGCTCAATCAATGGAGCATAAGACTCTTGATCTCAGGGTCATGAGCCCCATTCTGGGCCCAGAACTTAAATAATAATAATAATAATAATGTATCATTTAGATCACTCTTCTTTTTTTTTTTTTTAATTTTTATTTATTTATGATAGTCACAGAGAAATAGAGAGAGGCAGAGACACAGGCAGAGGGAGAAGCAGGCTCCATGCACCGGGAGCCCGACGTGGGATTCGATCCCGGGTCTCCAGGATCGCGCCCTGGGCCAAAGGCAGGCGCCAAACCGCTGCGCCACCCAGGGATCCCTAGATCACTCTTCTAATAGAATCTTCTACTTTTAATGACTGGTTCTCAACAGACTGTCATCTGGTAAACCCTCTTACAAACACACTTCTTTTTTCTTTTTTTTAAAAGATTTTACTTATTTGAGAGAGAGAGCATGAGCAGGGAGGGAGAGGTAGAGGAAGCAGCAGACTCCCCACTGAGCAGGGAGCCCAATGTGGGGCTCGATCCCAAGACCCTAGGATCATGACCTAGGATCATGAGATGAAGGAGACGCTTAACCCACTGAGCCCCCAGGTGCCCCAAACCCACTTCTTTAAAGACTCAACTGAGGGGACCTGGGTGGCTCAGTGGTTGAGTGTCTACTTTTGGCTCAGGTTGTGATCCCGGGGTCCTGGGATCGAGTCTAGCATCAGGCTCCCCATGGGGAGCCTGCTTCTCTTTCTGCCTATGTCTCTGCCTCTCTCTCTGTGTCTCTCGTGAATAAATAAATACAATCTTTTTAAAAAGTAAAAATTTTTTTAAATAATAATTTTTTTAAAAGATTGTATTTATTTATTTACGATAGAGAGAGAAGGGCAAAGACATAGACAGAGGGAGAAGCAGGCTCCATGCAGGAAGCCCGATGTGGGACTTGATCCCAGGGCTTTGGGATCACACCCTGAGCCAAAGGCAGACGCTCAACCACTGAGCCACCCAGTGGCTCAAAATAATAATAATAAAGGCTCAACTGGGTCAATCCCTGAACAAATAGCTCTGCTGGTCCAAAAGTTTCCTAATACTCAACATCAACTACTCTAAAGCACACCTACAAAACAGTAATACACACTAAGTTTTCATGTAATGACTGCCCCGGCAGCAAGAAGGGCAATAGTTCTCATGGACAGGATACACAAATATGGTCCGACCTCTCACTATTGATAGCAGGTCTTTTCTACTACCTCTTGTCGGCTTCCATATGGCCATCGAAGCTGGATAATGGCAGCATAGAGTCGGATCATCCCAGACATGCGTTTTAGAAAGTTGTCCTGCTGTTCCACTTTGGAGTCCTTCACTTGGTAGCCAAGCATCCTGTGTGGGAAGAAAAATTCAATGTGACAAGGCCAAAGTGAGCATAACAAATCACTGACTTTTTATGGCTAAAAGGAACAATCTAGTACTATTACATTTAGCATTATTATTATTTTTATAAAGTAGGCTCCATGCCCAATATGGGGCTTGAACTCACCACACCTCATGATTGAGAGTTGCATAATCTACCGACTGAGCCAACCACACGTCTCTATTTTTTCTTTTTAAAGTAAGCTCTAGGGATCCCTGGGTGGCTCAGCAGTTTGGCACCTGCCTTCGGTCCAGGGCATGATCCTGGAGACCCAAGATCAGGTCCCACATCAGGCTCCCTGTGTGGAGCCTGCTTCTCCCTCTGCCTGTGTCTCTGCCTCTCTGTGTGTGTGTGTGTCTCTCATTAATAAATGAATAAAATCTTTAAAAAATAAAATAAAATAAAAATAAAGTAGGCTCTAGGGACACCTGGGTGGCTCAGTGGTTGAGCATCTGCCTTCTGGCTCAGGTCGTGATCCTGGAGTCCTGGGATCGAGTCCCACATTGGGCTTCCTGTGTGGAGCCTGCTTCTCCCTCTGCCTGTCTCTGCCTCTCTCTCTGTGTCTCTCATGAATAAATAAATAAAATCTTAAAAAAAAAAAAAGTAGGTTTATGCAGTGGCAGTATCATAGCCAATGAGGTTTATCCGAGGTACGATTATTGCTAATTGAAAAAAAAAAAAAAGTAAGCTCTAGGCCCAATGTAGGGCTCAAACTCACAACCCTAAGATGAAGAGTCACATGCTCTATCGACTGAGCCAGCCAAGCGCCCCTTTTTAGCATTATTCTTACTACATGATTACATTATCATTATCTCTGCACAATAGTTTACTTACAAGGTACACAAATCAACTATCACATCTGTGCATCACGTAGGCCCTGCAAGGTAAACTCATAGGACTTTTTATTTTTTAATTTTTTAATTTTTTATTTTTTTCATAGGACTTTTTAAAAAAGATTTTGTTTATTTACTCAAGAGAGAAAGAAAAAAAATGAGCAGTGGGAGGGGCAGAAGGAAAGAGAGAAGCAGATTCCCTGCTGAGCAGGAAGCCTGGTGAAGGATTTGATCCCAGGACCCTGAGATCATGACCTGAGCTGAAGGCAGATGTTTAACCAACTGAGCCACTGAGGCACCCATCAAAAGGATTTTTTTCTTAAATATTTTATTTTTAAGCAATCTCTGTACCAATATGGGGCTCAAGCTCCCAATCCCAAAATCAAGAGTCGTACACTCTACTGATGGAGCCAGCCAGGTACCCCAAACTTACAGGACTGATGGATATCATTACCCGCATTGGCAAACAAGGAAAATGATGCTCAAAGAGCTTAAGTGATTGACCCACTTTACAAATCATTAAATGATGAAGCAGGGCAAAATCCTAAAACTCCTGGATTCTAAATCCAGTATTTTTTTCCCTAAATGATATATATATTTTTTTCCCTAAATGATATTGATTATTGCACCTGAATCCACAAATTCCCAAAGCAGCGAGTTTGCATGAAAGACATTAGATTCTCTGACAGAACATTCCAGGTACATGAGGAGCTGTGAAAGGAGAGAGAATGAACCCCAGTTCTCCTCCCCCCCTTAAGATTATTTATTTATTTATTTTAGAGAGAGAAACAGAGAGAGAATAATGTTCAAGCAAGAGGGAGGGGAGAGGGAGAGAACCTCAAGCAGACTCGGTGCCCAGTGTAGAGCCCAACGCAGGGCTCAATCCCACAACTGTGAGTTCATGACCTGAGGCAAAACCAAAAATCAGATGCTTAACCAACTGTACCACCCAGATGCCCCCAAACCCCAGTTCTATTTGTAATTCATCCAGCTCCTGAGGAGAGTGAGTGAGGAGAAAAATGACCTCACCTTTGATAGTCTTCCAATGCCATTCCCTCCTTGAAAGCTGGGTAGAAGGGAACGGAGTAGGGACACTTCCTGTGGAGGTGAGCAAGGATGAGGTCGCCCACTCTGGGATGCAGCTCCCAGATTCCGGATGCCACAACCGCTATGGGGAATGCTGCTTCATGGTGAGAGGCCACCTCCTCCTCTCCTTGTTTCTGGGGGGCAGAAACATCACCATTTTAGTTACTATGGAGAGGAGCTTAAAGGCTGCATACCAGCCTCTCCCCATACCTGAAAACGTTTCTCACCACAAATTTCTCTGCCAGCTTGTACTGGACAAAGTCCAGGCCCTGTGGGTTCAGGGTGACTGACACAGAATGCCCACCACATTGAACGGGTTTTCCAGAGAGCAGGCTGTGGATCTTGTCAAAGATCTCCTTCAGCTTTGAGCCTGGGTATGACAGAGATAAAGTCAGTTAAAACACTCAACTGCAGACCACTCTGTTTCTCATCACTGCAATAAAGCCTCTTCAAAAAAACCTATGGTGCAATAAACAAAAACAAAAACAAAAACAAAAAACACAAACCTATGGTGCTATGCAGTACCCACAAGGTCAGAACCTAAAGAAAAATACCATTGTGGAAAATTCTATGACACACCAATAAAATGCATGTAGCCTATGGTGCAGAAGTACATAAGATGTGGTACTATTTCAAAGGAATTCCTTGTTTGGGAATGAATAAACTGACACACCAAACAAGAGGGGAACAGTATGGAGGCAAGTGTATGGCTACAGATGGCATGGGCTGTGGCTGATATCTCTAATAGGAGTCATTTGCATCTCTGGGAAAAACCTCCCAGAGATTTCTTCCCAGCTTTCAGCGACTCCCCCTTCTCTGGGACCTGCCTCTCTCCATCCTCAGACACACAGAAGAGGGCTCCTGGTGACTCTATTTGTATTCCAGATCCTGTGTGCCCCAGCCTTGCGCTGGCAACAGTTTGATGAAGAGTGACCAGCTGAGCCAATCAGCCACCTGACTGAGTCACCTCCTGTAAGTGGCTGGCCTGGCAACACACGTGCTCATAAACACTAGGGCCCTGCACCTGCCAGGTGAACCAAAGAGCAGTAGTCTACCTAATAAGATCAGAGATGTGTAGAGGCAAGATGAAAGGAAAGGATCCTAAGGTTTGGGATCCCTGGGTGGCGCAGCGGTTTGACGCCTGCCTTTGGCCCAGGGCGCATTCTCCCTCTGCCTATGTCTCTGCCTATGTCTCTGCCTATGTCTCTGCCTCTCTCTCTCTCCGTGACTATCATAAATAAATAAAAATTAAAAAAAAAATTAAAAAAAAAAAAAAAAAGGATCCTAAGGTTTTTAGCTCGTTCTACTCTCATACTTGCCAGTGGGTTCTGAAAAATATCCCTTTAGCTTTAGAATAAATGTCTTTTTTTTTTTTTTAAGCCTAAGTGGATCTAAATTGGTCTCCATTACTCAAACCTTACTGAGATACCAAAATAGTAGCTCCCACTCCTGCTACGTCACATTTCAGTACTACTTTAACTGATGGTTTCAAATTCCCTATCAGCTCCTTTCTCTGTGCCTTTCTGGTTAGAAAAGTCAGCTCCCAACCCTCTGCCTGGCACGGCCTCCCACATCCCATATGCCATGCCAGCACCAGAGAGATTTAGATTCTGCTCCAAATCTAACCACTCATGGATGTCTGCTTTTCAAGAGGCAAGAATTATACCATATCTTTCTCTGTACTCAGTATGTACTGAGCACTGACTCTCGAGCATGTCTGCATCTGGTTCTTCAAAGACTTCACAGTGATGGTATAGACAAAGGGAATAAGGTCAGGAAATATGCAGAAAAGTGAAGAAGAGCAAAACTAGAGCCTGATCAAATGCGAAGAATGAAACAGAGAAAGCAGTCGAGGCGAGGAATCCCAACTTCCAGCAAAGGTGCCTGAGCCAACAGTTGTTCTACTGGTTTCTGAGAGCAAAACAGAGGGAAAAGCAGGCATAAAGACGACAAGGAGCTCCGATCTGCATACCTTCAACACAAGGTAGGAGAGAGATGCTAGGCAGAGGTGCCCCCGGGCAGCCCAAGTGAGGGGCCCTGAAACTCAGAGGAAGAATGCTCCAGAGAGAGACAGGACAGCCAAGGGCACAGAGGCAGCATCTGAAAGCCTGGGGCTAGGTGACCTGGGAATAGATGGTGAAAGCAGACTCCTGGGCAACACCAGGAGTGTTAGGGTGGGAGCGGGGGACCCAGGAACCCACAAAGGAGAATGGAGGGCGTGGGTATCAGGAAAACCTGGAAATTCATGTTGCCATGGAAGCCAAAGGAGAGTTCATCAAGAAAGGAATAATCACCAGCACCAAAGGGAAATGTGAGGAAGGCTAGAAGAGGCAGATAGAACCAAAGAATATGTATTTTAGGATGTAACTCAAGCATGTTTAAAGGGAAAGAAGCCTGTAAAAGGGAGTCAATTTGCAGAGACCAGGTGATAAGCACTGAAGTCTTTTTTTTTTTTTTATGATAGTCACACAGAGAGAGAGAGAGACAGAGACATAGGCAGAGGGAGAAACAGGCTCCATGCACCAGGAGCCCAATGTGGGACTCGATCCCGGGTCTCCAGGATCGCGCCCTGGGCCAAAGGCAGGCGCTAAACTGCTGCGCCACCCAGGGATCCCGAGGCAAGTTTTGAAGGGGAAAGGAGGGTGGACAGCAAAGGCAGAGGGAGAAGGGGAAGTGTGCCAAGGCCACCTCCTCCCTCCACACACAGAAGAAGAGGTACCACTGTGTATGGCTGGAAGGGGCTGGCACCTAAGGATCCCACCCCCGGCATCTAGATGTTCCCCACAAAAGAGGAAACAAATAAGGCTGTCTGTGGTCAGCTGAGGGGTCAGGACTGGGGACAAGCTGGAGGAGAGCAGTGAAGGAGTGGCATGGCTGTCAGGTCAACCTCACCCCCACTGTCGTTGCTAGCAAAGGAAATGGCACTTTCAAGTATAAAAGTCTAAAAAGTCAAGTTGCTAAGTATTTATTTATCTATACCTTGCCCTGCTCTAGGGAGAACTTCAGGCAGCAGAATGATATGTAAGTTCTGTCATAGGACCTCTCATGGGCAAGAACTACAACTTGTCTACACTTTCTAGGCAACAAGTGAATCAGGGGAACAGGGACCCATGCTAAGTCTGAGCAGCTTTTCAGATGTTCGTGCTCGCCAGCCACTGGGCAGCACAGCTTGGAACCTGGAGCTCTATAAAAATGAACAACTATTTCTGAAGGAGAGAAAGAAGGGTCTTTCTTCTGTCTGGGTCTCACTCTCTAAAGCTCAGTCTCTGGAGAGAAAAGGAAGATGTTCTAAAGTATTAAAGCAGCGATACCTGGGTGGCTCAGCGCTTGAGTGCCTGCCTTCGGCCCAGGGCGTGATCCTGGAGTCCCGGGATCGAGTCCCACATCGGGCTCCCTGCATGGAGCCTGCTTCTCTCTCTGCCTATGTCTCTGCCTCTCTCTCTGTGTCTCTCATAAATAAATAAATAAAATCTTAAAAAAAAAAAAAGAAATCCCTTTCACAATGATGGCGCCAAAGGCAAAGAAGGAAGCCCCTGCCCCTCCCAAAGCCGAAGCCAAAGCAAAGGTTTTGAAAGCTAAGAAAGCGGTGCTGATAGGCGTGCACAGTCACAAAAAAAAGAAGATCCCTAGGTCACCTACATTCTGACGACTCAAGACTCTGCGTCTCCAAAGGCAGCCCAAATATCCTCAAAAGAGTGCCCCCAGGAGAAACAAGCTTATCACTATGCCATCATCAAGTTCCCCGACTACTGAGTCAGCCATGAAGAAAACAGAAGACAACAACACACTTGTGTTCATTCTGGATGTCAAGGCCAATAAGCACCAGATCGAACAGGCTGTGAAGAAGCTCTATGACATTGATGTGGCCAAGGTCAACACCTTGATCAGGCCTAATGGAGAAAAGAAAGCATATGTTCGACTGGCTCCTGACTATGATGCTTTGGATGTTGCCAACAAAATTGGGATCATCTAAACTGAGTCCAGCCGGCTATAAATCTAAATATAAAGTTTTTCACCATAAAAAAAAATAAACAAACAAATAAAGTAATAAGGTAGATTTTGAGCTCAGACAACCTAATGTTACAGGATGAAAGCAAAAAGTGTGAGTCACATCCCAGGTTCCCTGAGTGATGTTTTCAGCAGTGATTTTCAACATCAGGTAGGAGCCTTCCTAAATAACTGACTGCTAATATGCAGCTTATTTATAAAAGTGAGTCAACAAACACATAAGGATTACCTGTGATGAAGAAGAAACAAAAAGTAAGACATGATTTATACATGCCTGATCCACTGTCACTTGTCTGAACTGACTCTATCTACAGGAACCCTACAGACAGGTGGATTTGGAGCCTTAAAAAAATAACAAAATGAAGCGAAGGGTCATGTTCTTAATTCCTCTGACTAACCTGCAATGGTGGAGATCTGGCTCACTGGGATGGTGGCAGCCTTCTGGAGGTCCATCTTTATCTTTTTGGCCTGCCAGGAGAGAACAGTGGGAGGGCAGGCAGTGTTTGGAAGAGCCAAGTAGGTGCCAGTAGGATTAGGGAATGGGACACACTATTGATGTTCCTTTGGGACAGGAGGCTGTTCAGAGCACTACCAGGCCCAGAGTGTTGCCAATGACCTACAGCGCCCCCTACCTGACTATCTTTGCTGTTGGTCAGTTCCTCAAAGGCCAGCACACACTGATTGGAAGCTTCCTGTAGCTGCTGGTACCACTGCATTGTACTGTCTTGTACCTTCACCTGGAGGTCTGAGGAAGAAAAGAGAGGCTTTTGTAATAGCTAGTATTCAATTAACACTTTCTAAAACTTTATTTATATCTCTTTTTTTTAAGATTTTATTTATTTATTCATGAGAGACACACGGGGTGGGGTGGGCAGCAGAGGGAGAAGCAGGCTCCATGCAGGGAGCCCGATGTGGCACTTGATCCCAGTTCTCCAGGATCACGCCCCAGGCTGAAGGCGGTACCAAGCCGCTGAGCCACTGGCTGCCCTATTTACTTACTTATTTAAATAATCTCTACCCCCCAAAATGGGCTCGAATCCATGACCTGGAGATCAAGAGCTGCACGCTCTTCCGCTCTTCTGACTGAGCCAGCCTGGTGCTCTTTCACTGAACACTTAACACCAACAGGCACTGTTCTCAACAGCTGATACATATGTAAACAAATTGTTTCCTTTCACCTTCTGGGTCAAAGGATGATATCCCCACCAACATCTACCTTCATTCTGTTTCCCTCCTGGGCCCTGGTTGGGAGCTGGGGTCTCTCTGGGGGCCTCTGGCCCCTGCTGCATCTTTGACTCTTGCTGCTTTTCTTGGGCCGCCTCCTCATCTTGCCTCCTCTTGTTTTCACAGGCCCTGGCGATCTCCTGCTGCAAGCTTGTAAGGAGGTCCCGCATTTCCTGCAGGGCTCTCTCCGCCACAGCCTGGTCCTCTGCTGTGGGAAAGCCATTCTGTGAGGGTGACAGAGGCAGAGCTTAGTGTCTGTTCTCCAGACACCCGTGAAGCCAAATCACAGCTCATATAAGTCAGCAATAAGTCTAGATAAAAATGATACTGTTTTTTTTTAAAGATTATTTTATTTTATTTTATTTTTTATTTTTTTATGATAGTCAGAGAGAGAGAGAGAGAGAAAGAGGCAGAGACACAGGCAGAGGGAGAAGCAGGCTCCATGCACCGGGAGCCCGATGTGGGATTCGATCCTGGGTCTCCAGGATCGCGCCCTGGGCCAAAGGCAGGCGCCAAACCGCTGCGCCACCCAGGGATCCCTAACCTGCATTCTGTATGTTAATAATGATTTTTTTTAAGATTTTATTTATTTATTCGCAAGAGATACAGAGAGACAGAGACACAGGCAGAGGGAGAAGCAGGCTCCATGCAGGGAGCCCGATGTGGCACTTGATCCCAGGACTCCAGGATCATGCCATGAGCCCAAAGCAGATGCTCAATCACTGAGCCACCCAGGAGTCCTTGTTAATAATGATTTTAAACTTAGTTTCAAATTTACAAGACAATTATACTTCTCCCTTTACAGCTGCCTGTCCTGTCCTTTGCTCAACTTTCTGTTAGTGGGATGGAGATAGAAAGAGTGATTTATTTATCCTTTTTCCCATAGATCGTAAAAGCTCTCTCTGCACCAGGGACATTAAATTTTGGTCTGCTGTATATGTTACAAATATGTTTCCTAAGTTATAATGTGTCTTTAAGTTTTATGTACTTACATCTATTAAACCTTCCCATTTTGACTTCTGCCTTCATTGTTATGCTGACACAGGGCCTCCACACCTCAACATAATTCAAATATTTGCCTACATTTGTTTTCACTAAACACGATTTATTTCTGTTTGTCTCTTCATTTTTATACATCCAAGATTATGGAATTTGATGAAAGAATGCTACAAATTTAATCTTCACTTTTATGGTTCTAATTAATATTTTTAAGATTTTATTTATTTGACACAGAGAGAGAGAGGGAGAGTGTACATACTGAAGCAGGGGGAGTGAAAAGCAGAGGGAGAGGGAGAAGCACGCTCCCCACTGAGCAGAGAGCCGGATGTGGAGCTTGATCCCAGGACCTTAGGATCATGACCTGAGCCGAAGACAGATGCCCGAGCAACTGAACCACCCATATGCCCCTAATTCATCTTTTCTCCACTGATCTGACACTTTTTTTTTTTTTAAGATTTTATTTATTTGAGAGAAATAGAGCGCTCATGAGCACCGTGAGGGGCAAGGGGAAAAGCAGACTCCCTACTGAGCAGGGAGACTGATATGGGACTCAATCCCTGGACCCTGAGATCTGCGATCATGACCAGAGCCAAAAGCAGATGCTTAACTGACTGAGCCACCCAGCCCCTAAAATGATACCTTTATAATACATTAAATTATCTACAAAAAACATGTCCCTTTCTGGGCTGGTCATTCTATTCCACTGATCTTGCTGCCTGTACCTAATAAGCAGAAATCACTTTAACTGTAGTGTTAGAAAATGTTTTTATGTTCGATCATACCATTCCCATCACGAGATTTCTTTGTGAAAAGTCCTTTTTTTTTTTTTTTTTTTTAAGATTTATTCACGAGAGACAGAGAGAGAGTTACAGAGACACAGGCAGGGGGAGAAGCAGGCTCTATGCAGGAGCCCAATGCGGGACTTGATCCTAGGACCCCAGGATCACACCTTGAGCTGAAAGCTGACGCTCAAACTCCTGAGCCACCCAGGTATCCCTGACAGCTTACTTTAATGAAGCTTCAGAAACACAGTAAATCCTTCCACTTATTCTAGTCTTTTTTTATAAATTCAATAAAATTTTACACTTTTTAAAATGTCAATCACTTCTATTTCATGCTAGTTTATTTCTAAGCATTTTATAGTCCACCATATTTTTAACTTTTTTTGTCAGAATACTTTAAATTTTTGCACTTAAAGAGCACCTGGGTGGCTCATTGGTTGAGCGTCTACCTTTGGCTCAGGTCAGGATCCCAGGGTCCCAAGATAGAGTCTCACACTGGGCTTCCCACAGGGAGCCTACTTCTCTGTTTCTGCCTCTCTCTACTGGGTCTCTCGTGAATAGAAAAATAAAATCTTAAAAAAAAAAACCTTTTGTCATATCACCTAATCTCATTTAAGAAAACCTAATAGTTCCCAGCTTTTCACTCTTGGCTTTGTAGGTAGACAATCATATTGTCATCAGATGACATTTCCTCATTTAAAGATTTCTACTGTAATTTGTTTTGTTACCTTGTATTCGCTAAAACTTCTGTTAACTTTAAACAACAGGAACAATGTAGTATCTTTCTTTCCTTACTTTAACAGCATATCTAAAATGTAGTCTTTTTTATTTTTTAAGATTTTATTTATTTATTCATGAGAGACACACAGAGAGAGACAGAGAGACAGAGACATAGGCAGAGGGAGAAGCAGGCTCCATATAGGGAGCCCGATGTGGGACTCAATCCTGGAACTCCGGGATCACGCCCTGAGCCAAAGGCAGACACTCACCTGCTGAGCCACCCAGGCGTCCCTAAAATGTAGTCTGAAATGGATAAGTACTTTGTCATGTTCATTAGCAACACATTTATATTTTTAATTTACTGTAAGTTTTTTTTTAATCTGGAAAGGATGTTGAATTTCAGCATATACTTTTACAGCATCTGACGAGATAAACACATAACTTGGCTCCATTAATCTATAAGTGAAATGAATTTCATGAAAAGATTTCATAACAACTGAACCACCTGTTCAATATCCTTTCAATAGTACCTCTTTGGTTATAGCACATTACTCTTTGAGGCACTGATAAATTTCATTTACTTATCTTTTATTTAGAACTGCTCTTTTTTTTTTTTTTTTAAAGATTTTATTTATTCATGAGAGACACAGAGAGAAAGAGAGGCAGAGACACAGGCAGAAGGAGAAGCAGGCTCCATGCGGGGAGCCTGACGTGGGACTTGATCCCCGGTCTCCAGGATCACGCCCTGGGCCGAAGGCAGGCACTAAACCACTGAGCCTCCCAGGGATCCCCTAGAACTGCTCTTAAATGAGAATGTATATAAGCCAGAGTGATGTGCCCATTTCTTTTAGGTGCTGTTTTGCTAGAATATGATTACAAGGGGCGCCTGGGTAGTGTAATTGGTTAAGCATCCACCTCTTCCTTTAAGCTCAGGTTGTGGACTTGGCGTCGTAAGATTGAGTCCTGTGTCAGGCTGCATGATCAGCAGAGTCTGTTTGAGTTTTTCTCTCCCTCTCTCTCTGCCCCTCCTGTTCATGCTCTCTAAAATAAATAAATCTTAAAACAAACAAACAAAAGAATCTACCAGGATTATAAAATGAATCAAGGAGCTTTGTATCATTTTGTATATTCTGTCCTATAAATTTGTAGTTTTGCCTGTTAAATCAATGAGTCTTCTTGTTGATTTGTGGATTTTATTATTTTAAAAGATTTTATTTTTAAGTAACTTCTACCCCCATCATGGGGCTCAAACTCACAACCCTGACATCAAGAGTAGCACACTCCACCACTGACTCAGTCAGCTGTTCCCACGAGGCCTCCCATTTTATTTTATTTTTAAAGATTTTATTTATTTATTTACGATAGACATAGAGAGAGAGAGGCAGAGACACAGACAGAGGGAGAAGCAGGCTCCATGCAGGGAGCCTGACGCGGAACTCGATCCCGGGACTTCAGGATCGCGCCTTGGGCCAAAGGCAGGCGCTAAACCGCTGAGCCACCCAGGGATCCCCCGAGGCCTCCCATTTTAAACCATCTTGTCCAAGGTAGGAAGGGAACAACAACAAAATTCTTCAGGAAATTCACAATAAATTTCCCCTTTTGTATATTAAAATGTATTATAAAGCTATAGCAATTAAACAGGAATTACTCTGGTAGGAGAATAAAAATTTATATCATGGAAACAGAAAGGAATATTGAGAAAGAGTTTGTAGGGACGCCTGGGTGGCTTGCAGTTGAGCATTTGCCTTCAGCTCAGGGTGTGATCCTGGAGTTCTGGGATGGAGTCCCACATCGGGCTCCCTGTATGGAGCCTGCTTCTCCCTCTGCCTGTGTCTCTGCCTCTCTCTTTCTGTGTCTCTCATGAATAAATAAATAAAATCTTAAAAAAAGAAAGAAAGAAAGAAAGAAAGAAAGAAAGAAAGAAAGAAAGAAAGAAAGAAAGAAAGAAAGAAAGAAAGAAAGAAGAGCTCCTAGAATCTACTGACTCTACTGAGCCTGCCAGGTGCCCCCCTAGTTGACATTTTTATGAATTGTACGTTCTCACCCTCAGTTCATATTTCTATTCAAGTTGTTTTAAAAAACCAGTTAATACATGTTCTAAATATTAAGAACCTTTTTAAAAATTATTTTTAAGGTTTTTTAAAAAATATTTTATTTATTTATTCATGAGAGACACAGAGAAAGAGGCAGAGACATAGGCAGAGGGAGAAGCAGACTCCATGCAGGGAGCCAAATGTGGGACTTGATCCCAGATCCCGGGATCATGCCCTGAGCTAAAGGCAGACACTCAACTACTGAGTCACCCAGGCATCCCTAAATATTAAGAACTTCAAGCATTTCTCATATTTGAAGCAGAAGTTTATTTTTTTTAAGATTTTTTATTTATTCATTTGAGACACACAGAGAGAGAGAGCATGAGCACGGGGGAGAGGGAGAGGGAGAAGCAAACTTCCTGCTGAGCTGGGAGCCCAATACGGGGCTCAATCCCAGGACCCTGAGATCATGACCTGAGCCAAAGGTAGATGCTTAACCATCTGAGCCACCAGGTGCCCCAAAAGTTTATTTTTATAGCTGATCATTCCCTTTGAATTTACTTTATAGCTTTTGTTTACCTTTCCTTTTATAAAATCTCAAACCTACACAGAATTAGAACAGCATAATGAACCTTTATGCAACCATTCTCCAGCTTGAGCAAGAATCAACACATGGCAGTCTTGTTTTATCTCTCCTTCCAGCTGCATGCCCTCCCCCAATGACTTTACAATAGATCTTATATATATTACTTCATCTGGAAAATACTTTAATATGGATCTCTAAAGATAAAACTCTTTGCTAACATAACCAGAATACTAATACCACACCTAAAAAACTGATAATATGACCAAATATCCAGTCAGTGCTCAAATTTTTTTAAGATTAATTTGAGAGCAGCCCCGGTGGCTTAGTGGTTTAGTACTGCCTTCAGCCCGGGGCATGATCCTGGGGACCCAGGGATCCCTGGGTGGAGCCTGCTTCTCCCTCTGCCTGTGTCTCTGCCTCTCTCTCTCTCTCTCTGTGTCTCTCATGAATAAATTAAATCTTAAAAAAAAAAAAAAGATTTATTTGAAAGAGAAAGAGAACACTTGCACAATCAGCTAGAGGGGCAGAGAGACAAGCAGACTCACCACTGAGCACATATCCCTGAGATAAAGACCTGAGCTGAAGTCAGACACCTAAGTGACTAAGTCACCCAGGCGCTCTTGTCTAAAAGTTTTTTTAACGGCTGGAACATTAACATCTATACAAGGCTCAACCTTTTGGTTTATGTCTTGTAATTAAGTCTTTTAATCTCAAGATTCTACATCCTTTATGTTTTTTTCCTTGCCATTAATTATCAAAGAGTCTGGATCATTTGTTCTATAAAATTTCCTATGTTCTGAAAAACTCCAGAATGCAATTGCTAATCCTAACCCTGTGGTATATTCTACTGGGTTTCTTTATTACCTGTATTTTCTGTGAGCTGTGAAAGGACAGTGCCTTCTAACAGAACTTTCTGTAGTGCTAGAAATGTTCCACATTTATGATCTGCAATATAGTAGCCATTAGCCATATGTAGTTGTTGAGGATTTAAAATATGGCTTCTGTGACTGAAGAACTGAATTTTAATTTCAAAAATTTTTAGGGACACCTGGGTGGTTCAGCGGTTGCGCATCTGCCTTCAGCACAGGGAGTGATCCTGATCTGGGGATTGAGTTCCACATCAGGCTTCCTGTGAGAAGCCTGCTTCTCCCTCTGCCTGTGTCTGCCTCTTTCTCTGTGTCTCTCATGAATAAATAAATAAAAATCTTTTTAAAAATTAAAAATTAAAATTAAAAATTTTTTTTTAATTAGGGGTACTTGGTTGGGTCAGTTGTAGAGCATGACTCTTGATCTCAGGGTCATGAGTTTAAGCCCCATGTTGGGCATGGGGCCTACTGAACTGGTACAAGTTTGGGGTAAGAATCAAGACCTTAAAGGGGAGACCTGGATGGTTCAGTTTGCTAAGCATCTGCCTTTGGCTCAAATCATCTCAGGGTCCTGGGATTGAGCCCTGCATCGGGCTCACTGCTCTGCAGGGAGTCTATTTCTCCCTCTCCCTCTGCCCCTGCCCCCTGCTCGTCTGCCTGCTCTCTCTATCAAATGAATGAATAAAATCTTTAAAAATAAAATAAAAAGAACCCTAAAATTTTTTGGGCAAGCAATTCTGTTTTTAGGAGTTTTTCTCAAAGAAATACAAGTAAGACATATATAAAATGGTATCACTACAGCATTATGCATGGTAGTGAAAATACAGAAACTTTAATATTCAATGGTAGGTATGTTTTTTTTTTCTGATCGATTTTGGTATGATTATATGTGGGAGGTATCCTATTCTGACAAGTTCATCAAATACTTACTAAATATCTACTATGGGTCATGGCAATACTGCTCTAATTAAAAACATCAAAATATTTTTAATGGTTATACTAATTATGTGTTCAAAATATAACATTAACAGAAAAAAAGCAATGTGCATTCCTGTGAGGTTTTAACTTTTACCATAGCATAGCAGGAGTTCAATAAAATATTACTCAATTTCACAATCAGAATAAACAATTATTTGTTTAACCTAAGACTGGAAACTTGATATGTAGGAGTCCAACTTGGGGTGAGGATAACTGCCCCCCACCACTCCTTATCAGGGAAGAAAGATGAAATGCTAACGAATGATTATCTCTTTGAGGTCCCTCCAAAGACTCCTCACCTCAGAAGTGGCCCGAATGATTCCCGAGACAAGGCTGCACAGCTGGTTGCCTCGGGTCCGGAAGGCAGACAGGTCAAACTTCAGCGTGTCTCTGTGCTGCTCAGAGGCGTCCAGCTGCTGGTTGAGGTGCAGCACCTCCTCCTGCAGGGCATAGAGGCTCCGCAGGCGGATCTGGCCTTCTTCCTTCCGCAGCCGCTCCTGCTCCACCTGCTTCAGGCGCTGTTGCTCGGCCTCCCTCAGCTTCAGGTTGAGAATCTGCAGGAAGGGCTGTCCAGTTACCTTTCTCTGAGGCACCTCTCAGCCTTCTCTTTCTGTCTCCCCTGAGCCCTACATGGGCTACATATTTTTACAGATGGACCCCAAGCAGAAAGAGGGCAGCCCAAGGTGAGTCACACAGAGGTGAGATTTGGGCCAGGTCCTCCACACCCGTCTGCCAAAACCCCACTTTGGGAGAGTTAAAACTAGACATGGAAAGGCCCACATGGATTCTCCCAGGCTCTGACCTTTGCTCTGTGACGATGCTCAGCTTTTAGCTTCTCTTGGTGCCCCAGGGCCTCCCTGGAGCTGCACAAAAAATGGCAGGGAAGAGTAGTCAGGCATGCCCCATAAAATTGTCTTACCCTCCCTCTCCTAAAAGCCTCCCTCTCTTTGCGATACATGGGTCGACTTTCCAGGGGTGGTCATTTTTCTAGGTTGTAAGTTTCACTGGCTATTTTATTTTGAGATTTAAGGCCTCAGAAGAAGTCCAACCCTTTTTCCCTTCGGGTCTAATGCAGCCAAGCACACTGATGATCCCACTCACCTCTTCTCCATCACTTCCCTTAAGTCCTGGAATTCTTTATGCTGTTTCAGTTCCTTCCGTTCATCGAAGCGCTTCAGTTGTTCAGATGCCATCTCAGAGAGGGCTCGCACCTTCCTCTCCTGCTCCTCTTGCCACTGCCTCAGGCCCTCCTGAAAAAGGATCAGCACCTGCTCTCTGGAGCTCCATTAGCACCTTGTTCACTTACCTGTGGAGAATAACCTCCTGGCAGCCTTTAGCTCCAGAGATACCCAAAGACATGTAACCACCTGCTTACTTCTCAGAAACTATGCTCAAGTTGCACCTCCCCTTTGGGTAGATGTTTAAACTCGGCTGTTTTAGGAAGCTCTTCCAATTTGCCCCATTTGGTTCATGTCATTCTAATGTCAGCTGAGAACAGACAGGTATTTACCAACATGATGTCAAACAGCCCTGTGCTTTTAGGCCTCCATCCTGTGCATTCTAATGAGGGTTTCTGACTAACCAACAGAAATCCTCACTCTAACTCCATAAACATGCTATGCACATTCCCACGTTACTCTTTTCTATACCTTATCATTTCTGCCTACATCTCCTCCCCACCTCAGCTTAGTCTCCTTCCTATATTCCGAAAGGTATCAGGTTTTCCATTTATTATTCATGAGAGTATTCTCATATGGTTTTTAAGGGCGATGTGACATTTTAACTACCAAAATTTAAGGTATACACATCCTTTGACACTAGTTTAATTTTAGGAATTTATCCTGAGGAAATATTTGCATGGGTATGCAAAGATATATGTATAAGGATGCTCACCGCAGGCCTCTTGATGATGGCAATAAATTTAAAACAATTTCAATTAACTGGAGATTGACTAAACATATTACAGTGAGTCAGACTCAAGAATACCTTGCAACCTTTAAACAGGATGAGATGCTATATATACTGGCATGAAGATATGGCAAAATATATTGTTAAGACATTACATTATTCTATTTTAGAGCTTCCAGTACAAGAAGGCAAAGTGAACACAAGCATATATAACCTCTCCTCCGAGCCTCTGTTTAAATAAGACTTGGGAAGGAAAAAAAGACTCAACCACAGAGAGTCCCTGGGATCATCAGCAAGGGAAAAACTTATAATATGCTTCTGGAAGATAGAAAGTTTCTGTAGAGGAATGTGGACAGAGCAGAACTAAGAAAATGTGATGATGCATGCATGCATGCACGCACACACACACACAAGCAGACTAACCCTCTCAGGGAGAAAGCCAACAACCTACTAGAACCTCAAAGAGGCCCAGGACTGGGAAATGTCACATCTGAAATCAGGTGAGGTTCATGGGGCTGAAAACAGAAACATCAGCTGAATGTTTGTGGACAAAATAGTCAATTCTTACTCCCACCCCCAAATGATGAGATCAGAACAGCCAACAGCCAGGGACGTGTGCTGTAACGATTTTTTTTTAAACATCTTTTCATATGCTTCATTGTCTGTATTGGTAAAGTACCTTTATCTTTTGCCCATTTCATATTTGATTTTTCTTTTCACTGTTGTATACTGGGTAACGATTTGAAAAGAGATCTGCACATTCTCTGACACCTTCCCATCTTCTCCACTTCACCTTGAGTAGGACTTTATGACTGTGTTGACCAAGAAAGTGTGGGAAAGAGAAATTATGTTACGTGACTTCCAAGAGTAGGTTACAAAAGGCCACACTGGTTGGCCATTATTTCTTAAGATGCTTGCTCTTGGAATCCAACCTCCAAGCTACGAGGAAGCCCCACCATGTAGAGAGGGTAGATGTTCCAGCCAGCAGCTAACTTCAATTGCTACCTAGGTGACCAAGGAAGCCTTTGAAAGAACTCCAGCCCCTTCGCCACAACTGCACAGCCCCCAAGTGAGAACCACCTAGTTGAGCACATCGACCTCCAGAAACATGAAAGACAGTAATGAAATGCTAGTAGCGGTTGTAAGCAACAAGTTTGGGGGTGATTTGTTACACAGGTCATATATACTCCCAGGCAAAAAACAGAGTTTTTCCCTGCGAGAAAATGAATAAACTGTCCAGAAACAACCCTGGATAAGCTAGCATGGAGTCTGGCATTTCAGAACAATACCCTAGGAATTCTGACACTCAGGGAGTCCAAAAGCATTAATAATCTTGTTCCTGACTATGCACCTTGAAGCTTTGGTCCAACCACTGACAAATAAAGGTCATTAGCTATTTGAGGAAACGCTATACCCTAAGAAAATCAAAGTGAACAAGCGGAAAATAATGAATCTAGAGGAGGCAGATATTTCAAGGAACATGATTAAATCTAAAAACAAACAAAACAAAACTCCAGGATGATATGAGAATAAAATGCTCTGAAAAAGAAACAAGTGGAGAATAAAAAAAAGCTTGTGAAAACTAGACATATTTTTAAAGTAGATATATATACATACTTTTTCTTTTCTTTTTTTTTTTTTTTATACATACTATTTCAAATAACAATGGAGGGGGATGCCAGTAGAAGCTCCATCATTTGAAATACTGCTAGCGGGCAACCCCAGTGGTGCAGTGGTTTAGCAACACCTGCAGTCCAGGGCGTGATCCTGGAGACACGGGATCAAGTCCCACATCAGGCTCCCTGCAAGGAGCCTGCTTCTCCCTCTGCCTGTGTCTCTGCCTCTCTCTCTCTCTTCTCTCTCTCTGAATGAATAAATAAATAAATCTTTAAAAAACAAAACAAAAAAAAATAAAAAATAAAAAAAAAAATAAAAAAAAAAATAAAAAACAAAACAAAACACTGCTAGCCTTTAGTAAATAGGCAATAATGATGGCAATAAATTTAAAACAGGCCTCCATCCTGTGCACTCTAATGAGGGTTAATTTATATAACAAAATTACATTGGTTTGTTGTTAAATTTATGAATTAGATGTTCTGATTTCTGTTGTATTAATTGTGCTTTCTCAAAAGACCTAGGAATTTGGGGATCCCTGGGTGGCGCAGCGGTTTGGCGCCTGCCTTTGGCCCAGGGCGCAATCCTGGAGACCGGGGATCGAATCCCACATCAGGCTCCCGGTGCATGGAGCCTGCTTCTCCCTCTGCCTGTGTCTCTGCCTCTCTCTCTCTCTGTCTGACTATCATAAGTAAATTAAAAAAATTTAAAAAAAAAAAAAAAAAAAAAAAAGACCTAGGAATTAAAATCCTTCTTTTTCAGAAAAGCATGAAAAAATCATAAAGTCAAATATATTATTAAATCTATTCTTTCTTGGGATCCCTGGGTGGCACAGCGGTTTGGCGCCTGCCTTTGGCCCAGGGCACGATCCTGGAGACCCGGGATTGAATCCCACATTGGGCTCCCAGTGCATGGAGCCTGCTTCTCCCTCTGCCTATGTCTCTGCCTCTCTCTCCCTCTCTCTGTGACTATCATAAAATATATATATATATATATATATATATGTATATATATGTATATATACATATATTCTCTTTAAGAGGCTATTAAGAGGGCAGCCCCGGTAGCCCAGAGGTTTAGCATCGCCTTCGGCCCAGGGTGTGATCCTGGAGACCCAGGGTCGGGTCCCACACCAGGTTCCCTGCATGGAGCCTGTTTCTCCCTCTGCCTGTGTCTCTGCCTCTCTCTCTCATGCTCTCATGAATAAATAAGTAAAATCTTAAAAAAAAAAAAAAAAAAAAAAAAAGAGGCTATTAAGATCCATCTTCTCAGTATAAGCTTATTTGACAACCCCAGATCATCTTTAAATTCTGGAAAAGTAAACGGAAGCCAGGAAAGCCTAGGTAATTTTATCAAAATATATGTAAAATAGAAAAGCTAGGATTTGAACCCAGATCTCCCTTCAGAGAGCTCACTTGTGACTGCTACATTACACTATCTCCCCAAATAAATCAGGAGCTACTAGCATGAGGCACACAATGATCAGTGTGAGGTGGGCATCCTTAATGCCCGCAAAACTGCATTTAAATATGGCTCCCTCAGTCAAGCCTGCCTTACTACTTCATGGGTCACTTACTGTTCCTCTCATCCTGTGTACCAGCTCATACATTCGGATGCAGCCTTCCACCTTGATCCCCCGGGAGGACTGAAGTACCATAGGTTCTGTATACTGGAACTTATGTTTCCCCTATATAGGCAAAAAAAAAAAAAGGAAAAATTAAGCATTCACAATGGTAAACTTGGTGCTATCCCTTTCAGATGAAAACTACATCCCTACTTACAGACAATAATTATAAGAACAACAACAATTTATTAGAACCAGTGTGCGTTTCATGATGTTGATCTTGTTCTAATTGTTTTCCTTAGTAAAAGAAATAATTAGTAAGTTATATTTATACAACAATATACAAACCAATAAATGCTTTGTTGCTTTGGACAGTTTTTTTGTTTTGCTTTGTGTTTTGGTTTTGTTTTGATTTACCCAGCAAAATTTCCCCATCTTCTGGTAAGTGTCCAGTTGTGCTAAGGTGGTTTGGATGGTGCAATCCCAGTCCAAATCCCCAATTCTTCTACCCTCCTCCATCATGGGTAACATGTGACCAGCCTACCAATCAAAGTACTCTATCCTCCTGTGCCCCAGCATCTACTTCAAGAATGAGGCTTATGATCCAAGGTAGGCCACACTCCGTCTCTGAACTTTTCTGACGGAGTTACCTGGAAAGGCTTAATACTTCTAGGGATGCTAATCTAAGAAGATGTGTGTCTAGGGTTACTAATGGCCATCATGCCACAAGGAGTCATGTGAAAAATGAAACCAAAAAGAGATAAACAGAATTGAGAGGAGAGGCAAAGCCCTGTATTTGGGTCACTGGATCAAGTCAGAAATAATGTAAAGCAGAGACAAAAAGCAGATTGCCTGGATTAAACCAATTATGAATGCACTCACAGACTTCATGGTTATATGAGCTAATCCTTTTTCTCCTCTTGTTTTGCTTAAGCTAGTTTACTATTATTTTTTAAAGACTTTATCTATTTACTTGACAGAGTGAGACAGCATAAGCAAGGGGGGAGCAGCAGAGGGAGAGGGAGAAGCAGGCTCCTTGCTGAACAGGGAACCCAACACAGAGCTCAATCCCAGCACCCTGGGATCAAGACCTGAGCCAAAAGCAGATACTTAACCAACTGAGCCACTCAGCACTCCTGCTTAAGCTAGTTTAAACTGGGTTACTTCGGCAGCCCCGGTGGCACAGCGGTTTAGCACTGCCTGCAGCCCGGGGTGTGATCCTGGAGGCCTGGGATCGAGTTCTGCATCGGGCTTCCTGCATGGAGCCTACTTCTCCCTCTGCCTGTGTCTCTGCCTCTCTCTTTGCTCTCTCTGAATGAATGAATAAATCTTAAACAAACAAACAAACAAACAAACAAACAAACTGGGTTACTAAAGGGAAGCCTGGGTGGCTCAGGGTTGAATGTCTGCCTTTGACAATGGGAGTGATCCCAGGGTCCCAGGATCAAGTCCCACATCGGGCTTCTGGCATGGGGCCTGCTTCTCCCTCTGCCTGTGTCTCTGCCGCCCCCCAGCCTCTCTCTGTGTCTCTCATAAATAAATAAAAAATCTTTAACAAAAAATTGGGTTACTAAAACAGTAATTAAAAAATAAACTAAGGGGATCCCTGGGTGGCGCAGCGGCTTGGCGCCTGCCTTTGGCCCAGGGCGCGATCCTGGAGACTCGGGATCGAATCCCACGTCGGGCTCCGGTGCATGGAGCCTGCTTCTCCCTCTGCCTGTGTCTCTGCCTCTCTCTCTCTCACTGTGTGCCTATCATAAATAAATAAAAAAAATTAAAAAAAAAAAAATAAACAAAAAAAATAAACTAGGTTTCTGCTAAACACCAAAAATTCCTAATTACACACAATAATCTATTATATGAATCCATCCAAAACTTTATTTAAACTTCAAGAATGGGTGTGCCTGGGTTAGCTCAGCCAGTTAACTGTTCGACACTTGATTTTAACTCAGATCATGATCTCAGGGTCCTGGGAAGGAGCCAAATGTCAGCTCCACGCTCAATGGGGAGGCTGTTTGAGGAGTCTCTCTCTCTCTCCCTCTCCCTCTGCCTCTGCCTCTCCACCCGCCTCATGCTCGCTCTCTCTCGCTCTCTCTCTCAAATAAATCAATCCTTAAATAATAAAAATAAATAAATAGGGGCTCCTAAGTGGCTCAGTCAGTTAAGAAGTCTGGAGAGGACCTCAGCAGTTTGGCACAGTACCAAATTTCCATATGAAGAAGTTGAGGCCTAAGGAGAGGAAGAGGCCTGCCCACAGGCAGGCCACAATATTGGCAGGATCAGAACCGAGAAGCACTTTTTTAGAAAAAACAAATTTTTCTTATTTTAAAATAATCCAAAAAATAAAATAAAATAAAATAAAATAAAATAAAATAAAATAAAATAAAATAAAATAAAATAATCCTAATTCTGGGATGCCTGGTTGAGCATCTGCCTTTGGCTCAGGGTGTGATCCTGGAGTGGTTGGATTGAGTCCCACACTGGGCTCCCTGCATGGAGCCTGCTTCTCCCTCTGCCTGTTGTCTCTGCCTCTCTCTCTCTCTCTCTCTCTCTCTCTCTCTCTCTCTGTGTCGGTCATGAATAAATAAATAAAATCTTTAAAAAAATAATAAAATAAAATAACCCTAATTCACAGGAAGTCACAAATACAACATGTACAGGGAAGTTTGTGCACTCTTCACCTAGTCTCCCCAATATTAAAATTCAGGAATACAGTAAAATATTTTTGGTGTTTATAAGAACAGAGGCACCTGGGTAGCTCAGTCATTAGGTGTCTGCCTTCAGCTCAGGTCATGATCCCGGGGTCCTGAGATCAAGCCCAGCATCAGGCTCCCTGCTCATCAGGGAGTCTGATTCTCCCTTCTCTCCTCCCGCCCACCTCATATTTTCTCTCTCAAATAAATAAACAAACAAAAATGTTTTAAAAAATATATTAAGTACGGTAAACTGATGTTGCTACAAGCCACAGAACTACTTCAGATTTCACCAGTTGTACGAGAACCCATTTGTGTATGTGTATCGTTCTATGCAAGTTTATTTCATGTGTAGATTTCTGTGACTACCAGCACAATCAAGGTACAGAACTGTCCCATCACCATAAAGCTTCCTAAACCCCACCTATCTTTTTTTTTTTTTTTTATGATAGTCACAGAGAGAGAGAGGCAGAGACACAGGCAGAGGGAGAAGCAAGCTCCATGCAACGGGAGCCCAATGTGGGACTCGATCCCGGGTCTCCAGGATCGCGCCCTGGGTCAAAGGCAGGCGCTAAACCGCTGCGCCACCCAGGGATCCTCAACCCCACCTATCTTCATGCCTCTAATCTGTTCTCTTTAACACTCTTATTTTAAGAATGTTAAATAGATGGAATCATACAGTATATTCCTGTATATTTGTAAATACACAAACTACTTCTGGAAGTATACCCCCTTCCCCACCCCAGAAAAAGAGAAAGAAAAGAACAGAACACCACTGTAACAATTTAACTGTAACAATTTAACTGTTTTTAAGTGGGAGAAAAAAAGGCAGGCACAAAATAGTCAAAAAGAGGGTAAAAATGCTTTTTTTTTTTTTTTAAACAAATTACAGATTTTGTTTTACAAATTACAGAACCATGATAAGGTACATACATCTTGAGATCAGGTATGAAATTTACTGTAAGCCTCCAGCAGCCAATACAAAAAGGGAAACCTCGTGAGTTAAACTCCTGCAATGTTCATGAGAAAAAAAAAAAAACCAACTGCTCACGACATTAATAATTATTCTTGCTACTAAGAACAGAGGGGAATCTTTCTCTCCACTCTTCGTAAAGAGAACACTGCATGAAAAAAAGAGAGAGAGAGAGAGAACGCTGCATGATGTAGTGAATGGCGTCCCCACAACAGCTATAAGAAAGAGCCACCACTATCTTCCCCAGGGTAAGGTCACTGTCATCTGACAATGTTAAACACTTCAACTTTTTTAAAAGATTTTTAAGTAATCACTATGCTCAACATGGGGCTCAAGCTCATGGTCCTGAGAGCAAGAGTTGCATGCTCCACAGCATGAGCCTGCCAGGGGCCCTTTAAACACTTCAACTTTTCAGCCACCACTGACTCCTGTCTTAAGCTGATCACAAACCTTACCTCTGCTCCATCTGGTGTTACTGAGGAGCTTGGTGAGAAGGTGGGGGTTCTGACAGGAGATTTGGGACCAGATGAAGGTTGGCCAAGGGTTAAGGTGGATCCAGAGGATGCTGCAGTCTCAGAGGAAAGTGGGTTCTCTTGCGTGTGGCGTAAGACATGGTCTACCACCCATCCAGAGTAGGAAGACAGCTTGGGAAGAGACATACATTCTTCCAAAACATCCTAGAGAGAAGAGGGTGAAGTTGAACTTATACATCAATTGATCTAAGCAATCGAGAATAATTTTGTCCTTACAATCCACTACCTGCCTTACTCGTAATCTAAGAAGCCCTGAATAAATACATACATACATACCAAAGACCCAATCTAATTGTACTAACAATCAGAGATTAAGAAAAAGCGGTTTCTTGATAATGACCCTGATTACTATCCTTTTAAAGCATCAGACTAAATAACTCTAACCACAGAAAAAGGAACAACGCACAAAGTTGGTCATTAAAGCATATTTGAAAGCAATCTAAAACATCAGAACAGAAAAGGACACAGGAAATTCTGACATAAGCTACAGCATACACAATCAGGGGGACGTTAGTCGATTAAAACTACTGAATGTGAGGGCACCTGGGTGGCTTACTCAGTTAAACATCTGATCCTTGATCTCAGCTCAGATCTTGATCTCAGCCCCATGTTTTTAAAAAAAAGTGGGGGATCCCTGGGTGGCTCAGAGGTTTAGCGCCTGCCTTTGGCAGGGGGCATGATCCTGGAGTCCCGGGATCAAGTCCCACGTCGGGCTCCCTGCATGGAGCCTGCTTCTCCCTCTCTGCCTGTGTCTCTGCCTCTCTCTCTCTCTCTCTCTCTCTATGTCTATCATGAATAAATAAAAAAAATTTTAAAAATAAAATAAATAAAAAATATAAAAAAAAGTGGGGATCCCTGGTGGCTCAGTGGTTTGGTGCCTGCCTTCGGCCCAGGGCGTGACCCTGGAGTCCCAGGATCAAGTCCCGCATCGGGCTCCCGGCATAGAGCCTGCTTCTCCCTCTGCCTGTGTCTCTGCCTCTCTCTCTCTCTGTCCCTCATGGATAAATAAATAAAATCTTAAAAAAAAAAAAAAAAAAAAAGTACTGAGTGTGAATTCTATGTAATTTATTTTAATTTTTTTTTATTTATTTATTATAGTCACACAGAGAGAGAGAGAGGCAGAGACACAGGCAGAGGGAGAAGCAGGCTCCATGCACTGGGAGCCCGACGTGGGACTCGATCCCGGGTCTCCAGGATCGCGCCCTGGGCCAAAGGCAGGCGCCAAACCGCTGCGCCACCCAGGGATCCCTGAATTCTATGTAATACCATACTTCAGATTCAATTTTTCTCAGTTTTATTGAAAAATAGTTGACATACATCACTGTAAAAGTTTAAAGTGACAGCATGAAAAAAAATAATAAAGTGATAGCATGATGGGTTGATTTACATATATATGTATATATATTTTAAAGATTTTATTTATTTATTCATGAGAGACACAGAGAGAGAGGCAGAGACATAGGGAGAATCAGGCTCCTCGAGGTGGAGCCCCATGTGGGACTCGATCCCTGGACTGGGAATCACTACCTGAGCCGAAGGCAGACAGCCAACCGCCGAGCCACCCAAGTGTCCCACAAATGGGATTTATAATAGAAAGACTACAAAACAAGTTCTAAGCACTCTTTAATATGTGTGTGGACAACTTATTCAACTCTACCAGTTAATTATTACCTCTGTGTAAATGCCATACAGCGCTTCAAACCAGAGAAGCTTATAACATTTCATTGCAAAGTACACAGCAATTCTGGCTGAGAACTTTATTTATTTTTTTTTTTTGAGAACTTTAATAAATACCAGGAAAATATTACCAGGAAATACGGAAAAATGGTACAATACTGATTAAGAGCACTATTAAAAGTTAATAGTGAGGGCAGTCCCGGGGGCGCAGCAGTTTAGTGCCACCTGCAGCCTAGGGCGTGATCCTGGAGACCCAGGATCAAGTCCCACGTCAGGCTCTCTGCATGGTGCCTGCTTCTCCCTCTGCCTGTGTCTCTGCCTCTCACTCTCTGTGTGTCTCTATGAATAAATAAATAAACAAACAAACAAATATTAATAGTGATTAAAAGCACTGAATTTGGAACCAGCCTTTCTTAGCTTAACTTCCTTTTTTTTTTTTAAAGACTGTTTTTTTGTTTTTTTAAAGATTTTTATTTATTTATTTATTCATGAGAGACACAGAGAGAGAGACAGAGATACAGGCAGAGAGAGAAGCAGGCTCCATGCAGGAAACCCGATGTGGGACTCGATCCCAGGACTCTAGGATCATGCCCTGGGCCGAAGGCAGATGCTCAACCGCTGAGCCACCTGGGCTTCCCCTCTTAGCTTAACTTCCATCCTGACGTTCCACTTACCTGTATAACCATGAGCAAGTTTACCTAACTTCATCACTTCCTAAACTTCATCATTTCTTTTATTTTTTAAAGATTTTATTTATTGGGGCACCTGGGTGGCTCAGGCAGTTGAGTGTCTGCCTTTGGCTCAGGTCATGATCTCAGGGTAGTAGGACCAAGCCCCACATCGGGCTCCCTGCTCCACGGGGAGTCTGCTTCTCCCCCTCCCTTTGCCTCTGCCTGCCAGTCCCCATGCTTGTGTGCTCTGTCAAATGAATTTATTTTTTTATTTATTTACTTTTTTGTCAAATGAATTTAAAAAAAATTGGGAAAAAAAGATTTTACTTATTTATTTATTTATTTAATTTAAGAGAGAGAGAGAGAGATAGCGAGAGAGAACATAAGCAGAGGGGAGAGGGAGAAGCAGGCTCCCCACCGAGCAGGGACCCCAGGGCTTACTCCCAGGACTCTGAGACCATGACCTGAAGCCAAAGGCAGACACTTAACCGACTGAGCCACCCAGGTGCCCTGCTTCATCACTTCTAAAAAGGAATAATAAAGGATCCACCTTGAAACAGTTGAGGAGGATTAAACGATAATAGATATTAAGGGCTTAAAAATCCTAGCACATAATAACTACTCAAAAATTGCAAGTTATGGGGCAGCCTGGGTGGCTCAGCGGTTTAGCGCCGCCTTCGGCCCAGGGCGTGATCCTGGAGACCCGGAATTGAGTCCCACGTCGAGCTCCTTAAGTGGAGCCTGCTTCTGCCTGTGCCTGTGCCTGTGCCTCTCTCTCTCTCTCTCTCTCTCTCTCTGTCTGTCTCTCATGAATAAATAAATAAAATCTTTTTTAAAAAAATTGCAAGTTATTATTTTACCTAGATCAGTGGTTCTACAGCAGGATCAATTTTACCCCCCGGGGGAAAGCTGGCAATGTCTGGAGACATTTTTCATTGTCACAACTGGGAGGATGCTATTGGCACCTAGTCAGTGGAGGTCAGAGATGCTGCTAAACATCCTCCAATGCAATACAGCAATAGCTGCCCCTCACAAAAAAGAATTCTTCGACTCACCCCAAAATGTCAATAGTGCTGGAGTGAGAGATACTGATCTAGATCGTAGGTACACATTCCATGTGCAATTAACAGATATTCAAACCAAATCTGGACACAGAAGCATACAGGCTGTATGCATACTTTATAAATGAGACTCATTTTCAAGACACAATAGAAATAACGTTGAGACAACACCCTTTTTGTCATTCCTTACACCAAAATATACTCCAGGGCCAAAGTTTCAAATGTTAAAAATAAAACCATACATCCAAAAAAACACCATAAACAGAAAAAATTTCAACTGACAAACCAGAAAAAATATATGTAATACGTATCACAGATAAAAAGCTATTGTTATCCCTAATACATAGAGAACTTGTAAAATTTTGGGGGAAGAAAAACTTCAATAGAAAAATGAACAGGGCAGCCCTGGTGGCGCAGCGGTTTGGTGCCGCCTGCAGCCTGGGGTGTGATCCTGGAGACCCGGGATCAAGTCCCATGTCGGGCTCCCTGCATGGAGCCTGCTTCTCCCTCTCCCTGTGTCTCTCCCTCTCTCTCTCTCTCTCTCTCTGTGTGTCTATGAATAAATAAATAAAATCTTAAAAAAAAAGAAAAATGAACAAAAGACAAAAACTGTCAATTCACAAATAAAGATATAAAATTGGCTCCCGAATACATGAGAAAAACATTCAATCTGAATAAAAAGAAAGGCATTGTAAAACCATCCTGAGAAAAAAAAAAAAAAAAAAAAAAAAAAAAAAAAAAAAAACCATCCTGAGATCTCATTCTCAGCTATTAGAGAAGCAAAAATTAAAAGCATTAAAATACATTCTGTTGACAAGGCTGCGGGCAAGAAGGCACCATCAGCATTGATTGGAAGCCAATTTGATGCATCTATTATGTGGGGAGTCATCTATGTTTACCTGTTGACCCAATAATTTCAATTCTCAGTTTATCCTGAAGACATACTTCCCACACAAATGAAAACACACACACAAGGTTACAAGTAACGGATTAAAATTCACTGAATAAAGCAGGAACTCGGGAGTACATCATGATATAAAATATTCGTTAAACATGGGAGAAAAGAAAGCCCTTCCTCACAGCAAACTAGCAGAACTTTGCCAACTAGCAAATGCAGAAGGAATGGTAGATATTGGGCAGCCCGGGTGGCTCAGAAGTTTAGTGCCACCTTCAGCCCAGGGCGTGAGCCTGGAGACCCCGGATCGAGATCGAGTCCCGGAGATCGAGTCCCGCTTCGGGCTCCCTGCATGGAGCCTGCTTCTCTCTCTGCCTGTGTCTCTGCATCTCTCTCTCTCTGCTCTCTCTGTCTCTCATGAATAAATAAATAGAATCTTAAAAAAAAAAAAAGGAATGGTAGATATTAAAGAAACATTTATGGGGCCCCTGGGTGGCTCAGTAGGTTAAGTGCCTGCCTTCCGCTTAGGTCAAGATCTCAGGGTGCTGGGATGGAGTCCCACTTGTGGGCTCCTGGCTCAGCCGGGAGCCTGCTTTTCCCTCTCCCTCTGCCGCTGCTACTGCCTGCTGTATCTCAGATAAAAAACAATAAAACCTTTAAAAGAAAGAAAGGCCATTCAGTTACCTGACAGGGGTAGGTGATTCAGGCAGAAATAATGAATGACAATGGTGGAGGTTTGACGAGGAAAAGGATATCGGTGTAATCTTGGATTACCTCCCCACAAGGTACATAATCAGTTACATAAAGAAAAATGATGCATTTTTAGCACAGCTATCTGGGAGGTAACAATGTGACCAAGTGATCAAGGTTAGCATTCCCGGTGTGGGGACGGGTTGCAACATACGTGTGCTTCCTGATATGACTGAGGACAAAGCATCATTTCTGTGGTATTCAGAATGCAAAAATGCATTGCGTGAGTCTACAGCAGACAGACCCATGTTGGGATTCATCCCACGGAATACAAGGTATGCATTCCCTAAAACGGTCAGAGATATAAGAGACGGGGAAATGCTTTAGAGGCTTTCCATACGTCAGTCTAAAGAGACAGGACAACATCCTATCTGTAACTGATTATCAGCAACTCCGGTACAGCAGCTATGCCTTTACCATGCCGACAGCCCTGGGATCCAGTGCTTGCCTTTGCAAATCCTAGGTACAATGACTACACCCCCATTAAACTTCCCAAGTCTGCACAGTGTCATCTAAAATCTTGGTCCTTTCCACAGGTTAGGTCCCATTAATCGTTCATCGCTAAATCTGGATCTCCCAGCACAAAAGACGTGTGGTAAATAACTGACCCTGAGCGGGTTGTTTTGACAACGTAACGGAGGCGCCAAACTCTGGCTGAAGGGGGCACCGCAGCCTTTAGGGAGGAGAGGACCTCTGACATAAGGGGAGCTCCCTGAAAGGGTAGAATAGGCAGGAGAGGGCAGAAACCCTAGGACAGGGAGATGCACACACGGGAGTCAGGAAACAAATGCTGGTTGTTAAAAAGAATGCACGTGTTCCCAGCGCAGGACATGCCAGGGGCTAGGGAACAGCAGGGTCCCGTGGCCAGGAGCCAGAAGGGCACCGCCCACTCCGGGGGCCCCCCGCTCACCTCCCCCCGCAGCAGCCAATCGCGGTGGTAGCACAGGCGACCTTTGTCGGAACTGCGCAGCGCCTGCAGGGTCTCCCAGCAGCGACCCTCGGACGGCATGCCCCACCCTGAGGGAGCTCTTCAGAGTCTCCGCTTATGACAAAACAAGACCTCGAATCAGCCGCCCGGAAACGGGCCCTCGCTTCCGCTTCCGGGGCGCGCACACAGCTACGCGGCTCAACCCCGCCCCTAACGGCTGCGTGGCCCCGCCTCCGGCGCCGATCCCGGCTGCCTGCGCGGTTGCGCTTGCGCGCTGGGCGTAGTGCTCAAGGCTAGTTTTCTTGCTTGGGGCTAGGAACCGGATCTTCTGAAGGCTGGAGCGTCCAGATTGCAGAAAACCCAGTATGTTTTGACGAGGTTGTGGAAAAATTGGAATATTGCTAGTGGGTTCTAAAGTGGGGCAGCTCCTGTGGAAGACAGTCTGACAGTTCCTCAGCTTAGCGTTACCATTGATCCAGCACTAACTGTGTATATACCCTAGAGAAATGAAACATGCATCCACACAAAATGTGCCTAGCAGGATTACTCAGAGTAGCTAAAAAGTGGAAACACAAGTGTCCTAAATAAAATAGGGTGATGAATAAAATAGGGTGTATTCGGACAATGGAGTATTATTTGGCCATAAGATGAAGTGCGAATGCAGACTACAACATGGATGGATCTTGGAAAACATTATTCTAAGTGAAAGCACTGGTATGTGTGAGCTCATTTTTTGCTAAATGTCCAGAATCACAAACACGTCCTTAAAAACTTTGTTAGTATAGGGGAATCCCTGGGTGGCGCAGCGGTTTAGCGTCTGCCTTCAGCCCGAGGTGTGATCCTGGAGACCCGGGATTGAGTCCCACGTCGGGCTCCCTGCATGGGGCTTGCTTCTCCCTCTGCCTGTGCCTCTGCCTCTCTCTCTCTCTCTCTGTCTTTCATGAATAAATAAAATCTTTTTTTTTTAATTTTTATTTATTTATGATAGTCACAGAGAGATAGAGAGAGAGGCAGAGACACAGGCAGAGGGAGAAGCAGGCTCCATGCACCGGGAGCCCGACGTGGGATTCGATCCCGGGTCTCCAGGATCGCGCCCTGGGCCAAAGGCAAGCGCCAAACCGCTGCGCCACCCAGGGATCCCTAAATAAGATCTTTTTAGAAAATAAAGTCTTTAGGGATCCCTGGGTGGTGCAGCAGTTTGGCGCCTGCCTTTGCCCGAGTGTGATCCTGGAGACCCGGGATCGAAGTCCCATCGTCGGGCTCCCGTGCATGGAGCCTGCTTCTCCCTCCTCCTGTGTCTCTCCTCTCTCTCTCTCTCTCTCTCTGTGTGTCTATGAATAAATAAATAAAATCTTAAAAAAAAAGAAAAATGAACAAAAGACAAAAACTGTCAATTCACAAATAAAGATATAAAATTGGCTCCCGAATACATGAGAAAAACATTCAATCTGAATAAAAAGAAAGGCATTGTAAAACCATCCTGAGAAAAAAAAAAAAAAAAAAAAACCATCCTGAGATCTCATTCTCAGCTATTAGAGAAGCAAAAATTAAAAGCATTAAAATACATTCTGTTGACAAGGCTGCGGGCAAGAAGGCACCATCAGCATTGATTGGAAGCCAATTTGATGCATCTATTATGTGGGGAGTCATCTATGTTTACCTGTTGACCCAATAATTTCAATTCTCAGTTTATCCTGAAGACATACTTCCCACACAAATGAAAACACACACACAAGGTTACAAGTAACGGATTAAAATTCACTGAATAAAGCAGGAACTCGGGAGTACATCATGATATAAAATATTCGTTAAACATGGGAGAAAAGAAAGCCCTTCCTCACAGCAAACTAGCAGAACTTTGCCAACTAGCAAATGCAGAAGGAATGGTAGATATTGGGCAGCCCGGGTGGCTCAGAAGTTTAGTGCCACCTTCAGCCCAGGGCGTGAGCCTGGAGACCCCGGATCGAGATCGAGTCCCGGAGATCGAGTCCCGCTTCGGGCTCCCTGCATGGAGCCTGCTTCTCTCTCTGCCTGTGTCTCTGCATCTCTCTCTCTCTGCTCTCTCTGTCTCTCATGAATAAATAAATAGAATCTTAAAAAAAAAAAAGGAATGGTAGATATTAAAGAAACATTTATGGGGCCCCTGGGTGGCTCAGTAGGTTAAGTGCCTGCCTTCCGCTTAGGTCAAGATCTCAGGGTGCTGGGATGGAGTCCCACTTGTGGGCTCCTGGCTCAGCCGGGAGCCTGCTTTTCCCTCTCCCTCTGCCGCTGCTACTGCCTGCTGTATCTCAGATAAAAAACAATAAAACCTTTAAAAGAAAGAAAGGCCATTCAGTTACCTGACAGGGGTAGGTGATTCAGGCAGAAATAATGAATGACAATGGTGGAGGTTTGACGAGGAAAAGGATATCGGTGTAATCTTGGATTACCTCCCCACAAGGTACATAATCAGTTACATAAAGAAAAATGATGCATTTTTAGCACAGCTATCTGGGAGGTAACAATGTGACCAAGTGATCAAGGTTAGCATTCCCGGTGTGGGGACGGGTTGCAACATACGTGTGCTTCCTGATATGACTGAGGACAAAGCATCATTTCTGTGGTATTCAGAATGCAAAAATGCATTGCGTGAGTCTACAGCAGACAGACCCATGTTGGGATTCATCCCACGGAATACAAGGTATGCATTCCCTAAAACGGTCAGAGATATAAGAGACGGGGAAATGCTTTAGAGGCTTTCCATACGTCAGTCTAAAGAGACAGGACAACATCCTATCTGTAACTGATTATCAGCAACTCCGGTACAGCAGCTATGCCTTTACCATGCCGACAGCCCTGGGATCCAGTGCTTGCCTTTGCAAATCCTAGGTACAATGACTACACCCCCATTAAACTTCCCAAGTCTGCACAGTGTCATCTAAAATCTTGGTCCTTTCCACAGGTTAGGTCCCATTAATCGTTCATCGCTAAATCTGGATCTCCCAGCACAAAAGACGTGTGGTAAATAACTGACCCTGAGCGGGTTGTTTTGACAACGTAACGGAGGCGCCAAACTCTGGCTGAAGGGGGCACCGCAGCCTTTAGGGAGGAGAGGACCTCTGACATAAGGGGAGCTCCCTGAAAGGGTAGAATAGGCAGGAGAGGGCAGAAACCCTAGGACAGGGAGATGCACACACGGGAGTCAGGAAACAAATGCTGGTTGTTAAAAAGAATGCACGTGTTCCCAGCGCAGGACATGCCAGGGGCTAGGGAACAGCAGGGTCCCGTGGCCAGGAGCCAGAAGGGCACCGCCCACTCCGGGGGCCCCCCGCTCACCTCCCCCCGCAGCAGCCAATCGCGGTGGTAGCACAGGCGACCTTTGTCGGAACTGCGCAGCGCCTGCAGGGTCTCCCAGCAGCGACCCTCGGACGGCATGCCCCACCCTGAGGGAGCTCTTCAGAGTCTCCGCTTATGACAAAACAAGACCTCGAATCAGCCGCCCGGAAACGGGCCCTCGCTTCCGCTTCCGGGGCGCGCACACAGCTACGCGGCTCAACCCCGCCCCTAACGGCTGCGTGGCCCCGCCTCCGGCGCCGATCCCGGCTGCCTGCGCGGTTGCGCTTGCGCGCTGGGCGTAGTGCTCAAGGCTAGTTTTCTTGCTTGGGGCTAGGAACCGGATCTTCTGAAGGCTGGAGCGTCCAGATTGCAGAAAACCCAGTATGTTTTGACGAGGTTGTGGAAAAATTGGAATATTGCTAGTGGGTTCTAAAGTGGGGCAGCTCCTGTGGAAGACAGTCTGACAGTTCCTCAGCTTAGCGTTACCATTGATCCAGCACTAACTGTGTATATACCCTAGAGAAATGAAACATGCATCCACACAAAATGTGCCTAGCAGGATTACTCAGAGTAGCTAAAAAGTGGAAACACAAGTGTCCTAAATAAAATAGGGTGATGAATAAAATAGGGTGTATTCGGACAATGGAGTATTATTTGGCCATAAGATGAAGTGCGAATGCAGACTACAACATGGATGGATCTTGGAAAACATTATTCTAAGTGAAAGCACTGGTATGTGTGAGCTCATTTTTTGCTAAATGTCCAGAATCACAAACACGTCCTTAAAAACTTTGTTAGTATAGGGGAATCCCTGGGTGGCGCAGCGGTTTAGCGTCTGCCTTCAGCCCGAGGTGTGATCCTGGAGACCCGGGATTGAGTCCCACGTCGGGCTCCCTGCATGGGGCTTGCTTCTCCCTCTGCCTGTGCCTCTGCCTCTCTCTCTCTCTCTCTGTCTTTCATGAATAAATAAAATCTTTTTTTTTTAATTTTTATTTATTTATGATAGTCACAGAGAGATAGAGAGAGAGGCAGAGACACAGGCAGAGGGAGAAGCAGGCTCCATGCACCGGGAGCCCGACGTGGGATTCGATCCCGGGTCTCCAGGATCGCGCCCTGGGCCAAAGGCAAGCGCCAAACCGCTGCGCCACCCAGGGATCCCTAAATAAGATCTTTTTTAAAAATAAAGTCTTTAGGGATCCCTGGGTGGTGCAGCAGTTTGGCGCCTGCCTTTTGCCCGAGGTGTGATCCTGGAGACCCGGGATCGAATCCCACGTCGGGCTCCCGGTGCATGGAGCCTGCTTCTCCCTCCGCCTGTGTCTCTGCCTCTCTCCCTCTCTCTGTGTGTGACTACCATAAATAAAAATTTTAAAAAAAAGTATTTAAAAAAGAATTTTAAAAAATAAGATCTTTTTAAAGAGAAAAACTAACATTCTAAAAATATTATGTACACATCTTATCTTCCTCCATCCTATCCATCCCACCTGACACTGAGCAGTGTGTTTCCTCCAGGCATCTCACGAGATTATGATGTGAAAAAGGTGCACAGGATGGAAGAACTGACCTGGGCTAAAATGAAATGAGAATGCTTGGTCCCAGGCACCAAGTACTTGTTTACTGGCTCTCCCAAAGCATTTTCTTTGATTATTTTTAGAAAAGGGAAGGGGTGGGTAAAGGAGATCATCCAATGGAGCCTTAAATATTGATTATAAAAGCTTTTTGTAAAACAGCACACAAATTTCCAGAATAAATGCATTCCATAGATACAAACCTGGCAAAGAGAAACAAAAATCATTGAGATTGGGGTTACACTTTTAAAAGGCCACTGGACATGAGCCCTGCAGTGTCTGTTGTGACGCGCTGGGGGGAAAGTGGCCTCAAGGAAACTAGCACATGAGGTTTCCGCTGGGCGTGGGGGAGGGCCTTGGCGCAAACACCATACCCATGAAGTAAAACAGCAAGTGAACATGCTCACAGCCCAGGAAGGGTGGTAAGGAGCTCTGGCTAATAGCTCCTGCTGGTTCAGGTGAAAGAAAACCCGAGAGAGAGATTCCTCAAAAGGAGAGCTGGGAGGGAACTGGAAGAAAAAGTCCAAATCATTTTCTCAGGAAAGGAAGGAGCAAAGTCACGGTGAATTGAAATCTGGTACCCTAAGATTAGTAGATTTAAGGCATGTCAAGGTAATCAAAAATTTTCCATTAGGTGACTGTCAGAGAGGAGAAAACTAAATCATTCTGGTTTCGTTCCTCGCACTCCCCCTCCCCCCACTGTTTTAGGGACTTTGCTGGAGCCAGTAGCTCAGACAAGATCCTGCACACACTTCATCAGTGGAACAGAGGGAAACAACAGGCTTTCCAGCTGTGGCTCAGCCCCTCAGTTCCCATGGCATCAATCCAGGCTCTTGGCCCAAGATCGGCTGCCTTAGGTAGGAGGAGACCGGGAGCGGATGGGAGAGCTGGTCAGGTAGGTAGTGTAGGGACTGTCCCCGAACACGTTGGCATAGGATGACTTGAGGAACTGGACATAGTTCTGCATGCTGCGATTGGTGCTCTCCGACTGTTCCAGGCGATCTTTGAGGTCTTGTAGCCGGCTTTGGTAGCGACGGTCAGCCTGAGAACAAGAGTGTGGGCCAAGTGTGCAAAATGTCCAGAACAGACAGATCCCTACAGACTTGATCCGTGTTTGTTGGGGGCTGAGGGCAAGAGAATGGGAGTGACTGCTTATGGATATGAGATTTCCTTCTGAAACATTCTAAACTTAGATTGTGATGATAGTGGCATACCTCCATGAATATACTAAAAACCATTGAATTGTACACTGTAAATGAGTGAATTTTACAATATGTAAATGATATCTTAATAAAGGGGTTAAAAAAAAAAGGGATCTGCCTGGAATATCCTGAAGGGATGGGGAAGTGATTTAAGAAAGATAAAACCATGTCATATTCATAAAAACCACCATGAAACACCTTGCCCTACAGGCCCTAGGAAGCTAAAATCTCAATCCACTCCCTTCTCTTCTACCCCCTACCCTCCAGCCTGAACTCACATCGTCCCGGCTCCGCCGCAGCTGGCTGAGTTCAGTTTTGGTCCTGCTCAACTGGGTCTCAAGGTCCAGAATTTTGTTCTGGGCAGCTCGCTCCTTGGACACTGCATGCTCCTTGGTTTGCTCCACCTGCCCAGAAGGCACACAGGTGGGGCGGGCTTACTTGACATGGGGAATACCTGGCAGAGAAGCCTGGGCCACTTCCACTCTGGTCTCACAGACAGGACTTGCACATCGCTGTGGATACCTCCCTGAAGCCTCAGGACAGGAACTAACTATGGGGATTTCTGGGATTCACTTTACCTGCCCTTTCTCTACACCCCAGGAGTCATCACCTGAGCTGTGGTAAACCTGGCTGAGTCTCACACAGGCTGCAATTGAATAAGCCATCATGAATAAAGTGCCAAATCCTTTAGTATAATTGCTCATTTGATCCTTAGGACGAATTCATGAGGCAGGTGCCACTACTGTGTGCCCATTTTTTTAGATGGGGATATAGGCTCAGAGAGGTCAAATGATTTGCCCAAGGTCACAGAGCTCGTTAGTAATGGAATCAAGACTGACCTGCCTTCTAGCATCTTCAATGGCGCTCTCCAGCTGCCTGGCCAAAGTCCCACATTCTCGTGTTTTCTCCTCTAGCCGTAGCTGGGACTGGTGGATTGCCTCCTCCCTCTTGGCAATCACCTGTAGGAACTCGATATTCTGGGCACTGGTGGCCTCCAGTTTCCTAGGTGAAAACACTTAATCAGACCCTGCTCATACCCCTGCCTGTCCTGTTCCACCCCACCAGGGGGCTGCCAGTCAGCCCTGGACCACGGCTCTCATCACGCCAAGAGTCTCCAAGGAACCACAGGAATAAGTCAAAGAAACCTGCTGATCATCAAAATGGCAGGGAGCCGAGCAGCCAGAACAGCCGGTTAGAGGCCTGTGTGAAGAGTGGGTGGGCAAACACAGGCCCAGCATGCCTGTTGGCACATGTAACATGGCACCTTGCAGCTGAGGAAGGTGGGTGCCACCATTATCCCCACTTTACAGATGAAGAAACTGAGGCACTAGGAGCAGAAGTCATTGGCCCGAGCTCAGCACAGCTGGTGGTCTGTCACCAAAACCAATGCCCTCAGCTTCTGCTTGCAGTTGCCCCTCCCCCCCCAGCAAAGGGACTTCAGCTGGACCTCTCTACCACTGATGTGACCCACCACAGGGCTGCTGTGAGCATTCCAATATGTACACACAGTCCCCAGTGAGCTTCTAGAATACATTCCAGTTGAAAGCTCTGTAAGTCCTGCTGAGTCTAGCTGCATTAATGGAGCCAAGGAGACCTGCTGGCCCAAGTTCCCATATACAGGCTTGTATAAGCCAACTGGGCAGTCACAGCATTCCAGGGCCCCAGGACTTTAATCTCTGAACTCGAGGCTCTACCCATCATTTTACAGATGCCAAAAGCTCCGGAGAAGGACAGTCAGGAGACTAGGTCACAGCTTTGCCAGTTACCAGCTGTGTCACCTTGAGCAAGTCACTTCACTTCTCCATGCTCAGTTTCCTCATATTTAAAATTAGGATAATAGTAGGGGCGCCTGGCTGACTCAATCAGTAGAGCATCTTGGGGTCATGAGTTCAAGCCCCATGTTCAACATGGAACCTACTTAAAAATTGCAATAGTAGCAACTAATATACACTATACAGTGCATTTTTCTTTTCTTTTTTTAATATTTTTATTTATTTATTCATGAGAGAGAGAGAGAGAGAGAGAGAGGCAGAGACACAGCCAGAGGGAGAAGCAGGCTCCATGCAGAGAGCCCAATGTGGGACTTGATCCTGGGTCTCCAGGATCAGGCCCTGGGCTGAAGGCAGCACTAAACCGCTGAGCCAACCGGGCTGCCCCCAGTGCATTTTTCTATGCCAGATAATGTGTTAAGGCCTTTGAGGAAGGCCTCATGGAAGACTTACAATAACCTCATGAGCTAGATTGTTAACCCTACCTTGATCCTTTTCTCAAGATGAGTAAAACAGAGGTTCAAAAGGGTTCAAGGATTTGCTCAAGATCACAATACAGGTTAAGTGGCCAAGTGGGGACCCAAGGCCAGGACCCAAGCCCAGGGCTTCTGACTCCAAAAGCTACTCTTGACCTGATTGCCTCCGATAATCCGTAGGTAACAGAAGCATCAGATCAGAAAGGTTCTTAGGGAAGGAGGATCAGAAATGAAAAATGATTTGGGAGGCAGGGATGCCCCCTCACCACCACATCCTGATCCTGCTGGTTTGCTGGGTAAAGTGTGCCTTTCTGGTAGGTGGAGACTGTGGATGGTCTGAACTTGACCAAACTGTTCTGGAGCATCCCCCAGTCAAGAGACTGCCTTCCTCTCTCCCCCAATGCTTACCACTGCAATGGAAACGGCTTTTCCTCTGAGGTCTGCCCTGTACCTTCCAGGACCTTGAGTCCCTCAAACACTTCTGCACAGTAAGCCCAGAGCAGCTAAGTGGCTGAAAGTCTCAGGTCCTAGGAAGAGGACAGAGATGGGACCAAGTGCCTCTAACCTCTCCAGTTCATCCACCTTCAGACTCAGCTGTTTATTTTCCTTCTGTGAAGCCTGATGTTTCTCTCTTGCCATCTCCAGCTTGTCCCCCTGATGTTCGATCTAAAATGACAGGAACACAGACTGGTTTATGAAGGAACTTCCTGGTGCAGCCCTCCCTTCCCCCTAGGACCTGCCATCCACACCCAGGAGAGGGGCATGCTGCCCTCAACAGGCATCCAAGTCTCAACGCACAACCTGGAGGAGAGAGGAGAGGAAGGACAGGTTAGGCCCAGCTCCTGTGAAGGCTTTCCCCACACGAAGAGAAGTCAGGTTTCATCCCAATGAACCACGGTAACGATTTCTTGATCAGGAGAGGCCACTCAATAGGATCCAGGGCAGACAGAAGACAGAAGCAGATGGCGGGCTTAACTGGCCCCACATGACCAGGCCACGGAGCTTTACCAACTACATTGTTGACACCGCTGATTTCATTCTCCCTTTGATGAGGGACAAGTGCAGGTGAGGCAACAGGAAACCTAGCAAGTCTTTCAGGCTGGCGAGTTTGAGAAGTTATCCAGAGAGCTGCCATATGCAGAAGTCTCAGATGGCAGCCTCAAAAGGCCCTCAGAATGCTCAGGCTCAAGACAGGGCAGGCAACTTAAGAGGACTGAGAACATGGGCTTGGAAAGCAGATGGAGCTAGCTGGGTTCCAAACCCTGTTCATTAAGTATCAGCTCTGTGACCTCAGGAAATTGTATCTCTATGCCTTGGGCTGCTTTTAGGAAAATGGAGAAAATAGTATCTGTGCCTCACAAAGTTCCTGGGAGAATTACATGAGAGAATACTGGAGTACAAAGTCTGTGCTCACAAAAACCACAGCTACGTTTATTGTTACAAGGCAGTAGGTCAAGAGTGGAGAAGGGCCTGGCCCAAGGTCCCACTATAAAGGAGAGGCATAGACCAGAGGCAGGATTCCAGTAACCAAGAGGCAGTCTGCTCCTAGGGGGAAGGAGCCCTCTTTCAGGTCAGAACCTCAGGCCATGGATCTGGTAAGAGTAGGGAAAGGCAGCTCAAGCAAGAGAAAGTTGGGGAAAAGAACACCTCTGGCTGGGTGTCTCTGCTGGAGGCGTGGCCCAGCACAGCAGGAGAGCCTGAAGAGCAGAGGCAGTTAGAGACTTGGAGCTTCCGGGGCGGGGCAACACAGCAGAGTGACGACTCCTACAACTACAATCACTTTGTGCAAACACAAGGCATTTGGCACACCAGACTTTTATTTCACAGCACTGATGATAGCTCACTCCTTTCAGAAAGCGGCAGCCAAGAAAAAGGAAGTGGTCCTCCCTTGGGGGGTATGTGCAGCTCATCTTGGTAAGCGGGCCCCTGCTCGTGCCAGTTCGTGGGACCCTTTCTGCCAGTCCCTTACCCGGCTGCGCAGGTCTGATATGATGGCTGTAAGGTCGATGTTCTTCCTCTCATAGCCCTGCAGCTGGTCTTGGCACTCTGCCAGCTTAGCCTCTGTGATCTTCAGGATGTCAGGCAGCTGCTGCAGGTCAGCCAGCTGGGACTGGAACTGCCTACGGGCCTGCAGCAGGAGAGAAAAGCCCACCCTTGGGAAGAGTCCCCCTGCTGGTGGGGCTAGCCAGAGTCCTTTGGAGTTAGGGCAGGGTCACCCTTGGTCCCCAGAAGAGGATCCTGTGAGAATACTGAGGGTGTCCAGCTGTTCTCTGAGGGACACACTTGACCTTAACTTGCCCTCAAGCCTGCCACTCCTTTAATCATTTAAGAATAATGACTGTTACATAGCAAACACCAGGACCCAGGCACTATGCTAAGGGCTCTCTCAATTAATTCATGCAACAACCTATAAAGTAGATGCTGTTGTCCCAATATAAGGACTCTAAGGATCATAAGAGCAAAGCCACTTCCCTAAGGTTGCTCAGCTAGAAACTGATAGAGCCAGGATTAAGGTCCAGTCTAACTCCAAAGCCCCTAGGAAGGCAATCTTAATGCTACAGGTCAGAGGAGAAGGTTAGAACTCTCTGACTTAGTCCATCCTGTATTAACAAGGAGGCTAGGGACCGGATGGGGATGGGGGACTTGCCCAAGGCTATGCAACAGATTAGTGACTCAGCCTGGACTCAGCCCTTCTCCTAGGTTAATATTAAGATGAAATGATCCCTTTGCTCTAGAATAAGGCTGTCTGGGGAAAGAGGAAGGCGAGGGGAGGCACATCTTTGGGTTGACCCAGAATGAAATAGGCATGCCTAAGACCTGGCAGATTTGAACATTTGAATTCACTTGGATGCTTGAAGCAGGAGAGATTATTTTAAGGGAACTGAAGAAAGAAGAAAACCAGGAGGAAACGGAATAGAACAGCAGCTCAAGAGAGAGAAGGCACGTACAGGGAAGCGTGGACCAGCCCAGCAATGGGAACTGGGCTGAACTCGTTAATCTTTCTGGTCTAAATCAGGGAGGCTCACAGGCAACCAAGGGGGACAGACATGGGCCTGTGTGGGTGAAGAAAGCAAGCAAGGAGAGCGGTACCGCTTCGATCTCTTTGTTCATCTCGTCTTTAAGGATCTTGTTCTCTTTGTCACAGCGTTCTAGCTGGGCAGCCACTTCATCAGCTTCCAATCTGGTCTTCATCACCTAGGGGGCAGCAAAGCACTGAGCTGAGTTTCGGTGAAAAACACCTTTGATGGCCAGCTCACCCTGGGAGAGGCTTCATGATTAACATCCCCGTCCACCACCTACCTGACTCTTATAGTTGTCAATCATCCCTTCATAGTTCTTAACTGATGCCTTCAGCTGCTGTACCTCAATGTGCGCCTGATTGAGCTTGTCCTCCATCGGGGCGAAGCTAGCCTGGAAGGGGTGGCTAATGAGTAACCTCCAGGAAGGTTCCCAGAGCGGGCAGCCATCCTACTCTCACTCCCAGGGGCCAAAGGAAGCCCTGCTACTCAAACCCACACTAGCAGATTTCCTAAGGGAGTTATCAGGGCAACTAATGAATGGGGAGCTTAGAGCCACCAAACTCCCACACAGTTGAAAATGCACCTGTAACTTTTGACTCCCCCAAAACTACGAACAACTTACTGTTGACCAGAAGCCTTACCAACAACATATATAGTCAATAAACACATATTTTGTATGCTACATATGTATTATATACTGTAATCTTACAATAAAGTAAGATAAAGCAAATAAAATGTTAGGATAATCATAAGAAAAATACATTTAGGGACACCTGGGTGGCTTGGTGGTTGAGCATCTGCCTTTGGCTCAGGTCATGATCCCTGGGTCCTGGGATTGAGTCCCACATCAGGCTCCCTTCAGGGAGCCTGCTTCTCTCCCTGCCTGTGTCTCTGCCTTTCTCTGTGTGTCTCTCATGAATAAATAAATAAAATCTTAAAAAAAAAAAAAAGAAAAATACCTACAATACTAAACTGTATTTATCAAAAAAATTCCATATTTTAGTGGACCCACACAGTTCAAACCTGTGTGTTCAAGGGTCAACTGTAGATGCAAATAAGCAATTCCTGTGTTTTCTTGTCCTTACTACAAAAGTAATACATAATCGTTAAAGAAAATGGAGGTTGAGCAGCCCCAGTGGCTTAGCAGTTTAGCACTGCCTTCAGCCCGGGGTATGATCTGGGAGACCCGGGATCGAGTCCCACATCAGGTTCCCTGCATGGAGCCTGCTTCTCCCTCTGCCTGTCTCTGCCTCTGTGTGTGTGTGTGTGTATCTCTCGTGAATAAATAAATAAAATCTTAAAAAAAGAATAAAAGAAAATGGAGGTAAAGGGCCCCTGAGTGGCTCAGTCAGTTAAGTGTCTGACTCTAGGTTTCAGCTCAGGTCAAAATCTCACAGTTGTGAGATCAAGCCCTGAGTCGGGCTCTGTGGGGAGCCTGCTTGGGATTCTCTCCCTCTCCCTCTGTCCCTCCCCCTGGCTGTTCTAAAATAAATAAATAAATCTTTAAAAAACAGGGTGTGTGTCTGGGTAGCTCAGTCAGTTAAGCATCTGACTCTTGGTTTCAGCTCCGGTCATGGTCTCAGGTTCATGAGATGGAGCCCCATATGGGGCTCCCCATTCATCAGGGAGTCAGTCTGCTTCTCTCTCTCTCTCTCTCTGTCCCTCTCCCTGCTCCTGTTCACTCTCTCTCAAATCAATAAATCTTAAAAAAGAAAAAAAAACAAAGAAAATTGAGGTAAGACCACAAACAACCAATCATGATGCATGATGCCTTGCTTTATCGCTGTCTGTAGCTGAGAAGATACTTTATTATTTTTTTCAACAGGAATGAGATTATATTGTATTTACTGCTTTGAAACATGCTTTTTCATGTAACCATTATTGTGACCTACTTCTCAAGTCAACAAATGTTCTCCTACAACCTAAATGTTCACCTTTTGTAGAAGGGACAAAAGGAATCATAGTATCTCAATACAAAAAAAAAAAAAAAAAAAAACCAATATGCACTCATTTTAAAGAGATAAAGCTATAAAACAAAAACCTGACCTAAAAAAATAAAACCTGACTTAAAAAGATATCCATGAAAGATGGCTGAATGAGAAAAGCAAGCAAGCTGCAGAATAATGGGTGTGTATGTGTTTGAATATCTTTATTAGTATTGGGGGGGGACTGGAAAAATGTGTATCTACAGTAAACAAAGAACATCACTTCTGTATCAGATTTCTGTAATGCTTTCAACTTTTACTAGAGAACATCATCAACAACATTATAGACAATACATTTCTATAAACATCATTTTTTAAAAGATTTATTGGGATCCTTGGGTGGCGCAGCGGTTTGGCGCCTGCCTTTGGCCCAGGGCATGATCTTGGAGACCCAGGATCGAATCCCATGTCAGGCTCCTGGTGCATGGAGCCTGCTTCTCCCTCTGCCTGTGTCTCTGCCCCCCTCTCTCTCTCTCTCTCTCTCTCTCTCTCTCTCTCGGTATGTGTCTATCATAAATAAATAAATAATTAATTAATTAAAAAAAAAAAAGATTTTATTTATTTATTCATGAGAGACATAGAGAGAAAGAGAGAGAGAGAGAGAGAGGCAGACTCCATGCCAGGAGCCTGATGTGGGAGTCAATCCCAGGACTCCAGGGCCGTACCCTGGGCCAAAGGCAGGCGCTAAACCGCTGAGCCACCCAGGGATCCCCAAACATCATTTTTTAAAAACATTTTAATTATCTGTACACTCAACGAGGAGCTTGAATTCACAACCCCAAGAGTTTCATGCTCTCCTGATTGAGCCAGCCAGGCGCCCCTACAAACATCATTTTGCATGGCCACACTATATGACTCTCCACAGACACAATTGCTGTAACTAATCCCCTAAACACCTGTTAAGCTTAGAGGCTGCCTTTCACTTCCCAGCAACCCCACTAAAACAAAATGAGGTGGCACCCCTCCCACCAGAGTGGCTCCATTGAGAAAGACATATACCAAGTGTCCCTGAGAAGACAGGGAGCAACTGTTGCCTCTTGCACACACCTGATGAGAGTATAAATTTGTATAACTGCCCTATTTTATGGTAACCTCTACCAAAGCTGAACTTATATTCGCCATCCAATGACCAGGCAATTCTACCTCAAGGTATTTAACTTATAAAAATACCCCAAATAGGTTCACTCAAAGATGTACGAAGATGTTATACAACTCAAATGTCGATTGACAGGAGGGATAAATATAGTATGGTGTACTCCTACAACGGCTGACCAAACAGCCTGAAGAACGAGACCTGCTACACAGAATGGATCATTCACAGACATAACGCTGAATGAAAGCCAGGCATGAAAGTCAAAAACAGGCAAGCTAATCTGTGGTGACAGAAGTCAAGATAACAGTCACCTCTCCCATGGATATTTGTAAACAGATGAGGTCACTGGGATGCTAGTAAGGTTTGGATCAGGGTGACTGATGGACAAAATGTGTTCACTTTATGAATATTCTAGAATGTGTATACCTTTCCATATGTCATACTTCCCTTAAAAATCAATCTCAATTAACAGATAAATCAGTAAGCAAAGATAAACCTGGGGGTACCCGGCTGGCTCAGTTGGTAGAACATGTAACTCTTGATCTCAGGGTTGGGAGTTCAAGCCCCATGTTGGTTATAGAAATTACTTAAAAATAAAGTATTTTAAAAAATAAACACATAAACCTAGATTTGACGGTCAAGTTCAATTAAAAAGGTCCAACCTGGCTCCTGAAACATGAACCCTGAATCCAGTGCCTCTTGTCCCTATTGTGCTAGGAGGGTACACATCAAGTAGTTAAGAGCTGGAGCTTCAGAATATGACTGGGCTATAAATCCTAACTAGCTCTAACACTTCCAGGGCAAAATCTTGGCAACAAACCTGACCCCCCTCTAAGCCTGTCTCCCCTTATTCTATAAAGTAGAGACAACCATTCCACTATTGAGAGGTTGGGAGGTGAGGGGAATGGATGTTTATGAAGGGGACGGTAGCTTCCCAGGAGTCAGTGCCCACCTCCAGTCGAGTATGTTTCACCCACATGGGCTGAGTGGGAGTGTTAAGCATGTCACACACATTACCATGTTCTCACCAGAGTCTCCTTTCCTCACGCTAAGAAAATCACAGTGACAAAGGATAAACCGTCTAGCCAGGGGTCTGTAGCTAGTGAAAGGTAGTCAGAACTTGAATCCAGGCCTTTCTTTTCAAGATTTTATTTATTTACTTGAGAGAGAGAAGCAGACTCCCCACTGAGTAGAGAGCCCAATGTGGAGCTCAATCCCAGGAACCCGAGATCATGACCTGAGCTGAAGACAGACGCCTAACCAGCTGAGCCACCCAGGTGCCCCAAATCCAGGCCTTTCTGACTCTAGTGCACACCATCCTAATCATGTCGCTGCCTCCAGGCCCTCTGAAGAGCCTTTAATCATCTGTGGGGCCCCATCTGGAGTGCCCCACCAGGGATCCTGCTGCCCTCCATTCATGGTGTGGGCCCACTCTCATTACAGACCTTCAGCCTCTCGTTCTCTAACTTGAACGCGGAATACTCGGCAGTCTGCCGGTGTAGTCTCTCCACCAGGCTGTCTCGGTCTTCCCGCATCTTCTCCTCCAATGTTTGTTGTTGGTTTACAAGATCTGTCACCCGGCTAGAAGGTCGCAGAGTGAAAGCAGACAAAGGGAAGCAATTACGTGGGTTCTGAGAAGCCCAGGTCTTTGTGTGGAGTGGGGCCAAGTGTTCCTCCCTAGTGCCCTGTCTGCTCCCCAGTCTCCACTCCCTTGCTCTGCCCTGGCATTGCTGCTGTGGCATTCCCACAAACCCCCTCTTCTAACAGCCTCTAGATTTGTCTCCCATACCACTCCCTCCAGAAAGAAGCCTTTTGTTTTCTGATCCTCCTACGAGGCCAAGACACTCCCTGAAGATAAGAACCAGAGACAGGGTCCCTTCCCAACTCTTCATGGCACCCCATGGATCTCTTAGCCCAGCAGGTCTTGAAGTTAGGACAGAACTCCCAGGCTGGGTGGTCAGGGACACCCCCAGACATTCCTCTCCCTTGTTCACATGTGTGAGCATTTACCTAGCACAGGACAGAAAAAATGCAGCGAATGTATACAGCACAGAGGGAAAGACGCTAAGTGTCCACCTGCCCTCACTCCCTTCCTTCCCTACCAGTCACTCAGCAGGGCTGTAATCCAGCAACCGAGACTGTGGCCTCACAGGAACATTTGGGCTCTCAGATGCTTGCTTTATCTTGACCACAGACCCAATACAGAAACTTTACACAGTGTGTGCTCTCAGGAATGATCAATTACAGTTCATTTAGCAAATATTTGCTAAGCACAGAGTAGTAGGCCCAAGCAAACACATCATGTTGTTCTACCCGGCAAACTCCTCCTCACCCTTAAAAAAACCCAGTTCAGATGTCCTTCCTTAGAGCATCCCTTCCCCAATTCCTCTTGTCTGTTCCATGTATCCTTCTGCCCTCATTATCTCCTACCAGACAGAGAACCCCAAGAGGATAGCTCCTGGCAGGGGGCCCAACACATAGCAGGTTCTCAGAATGTTTGCTAAATTAAGTAGAATACAGCAAAATCAAGAGACACTTTCTCAGCTAACTCCCCCATGATCAGTACACAGCCCTGGGAGTCCAGATCTCTGTAGCTGGGGTTCTCTCCTGGAGTCCGGGGCTAACTCCAAGAGGGTAGGGGATGCATTTGTCTTGTCACTGCTGTGACCCTGAAGGCCAGCACACAGCCTGGTATAGAACAGATGCTCAATAAATATTTTTCAAATGAACGAATACAGGATTATAGATGACACTGAGAATATCTGGTCACTGGTAGCTAGTGACGAGAAAGGTTTGAGTTCCGTCCCCTACAACGAGGCCACTTTTGCCTCCTACTCTGACCTACCAACTGCTAGGCAAAACAGCTGCTGTCACTGGGCAGACAATAGAGAGAAGACATGGCATTTCCAGTGGCTCCTGGACCTCTGTGAGCAGAGAAGCCCAGCCCCTCCACGTTGACGGCCAGGGCTGCCACACCTCAGCCCAACGCAGCCCCTGACGGGTGAGACTACACAACAGCTGTGAGGGTGCTGGGACCCGCCTTGTATGCCCTTTTCCCTCAATAGCCCACGTGCCCTCTTCTAAACACACGTACTCGTTCAGGACGATAATTTCCAACTCGAGGTCTCCCTTGTCTTTCACAACTTGATTGTAGCGGCTCCTCCATGATTCCAGAGTGGATAAAGCTTCAGCGACATAAAGATCCTGGGAACATGGGACCACAGGACCCGTCAGCCCCGTGATGGGTCAGCACTGAGGCCGAGGAAGCGGGGGGCTGGGCTCACCTGGATGACTCCTCACCCCCACAGTCCCTTTCCAGAGACACCAAGGGTGACTGAGCCCAGCTGTTAGCTTCTAGATTTCTAGCAATAACATGCACTTTACTTGGAAATCTTTCTTAACTATCATTCCCACACGATATTGACTAAAATGTCCCCTTCAGGGTCTCCAGCCAGCCACCCACCCTGCTTTCATCCTTTTACCCATTTACTCACCCACTGCCGCCCCTCCCCCCAGGACATTCGCCCTTTCCACCATCACCAACCCTCTGATCACAGCCAGCTCACAGCCAGTGGCTACCGCCTAGCCAGCACTGCCTAGCCAGCACTGATACCTCTACCCTCTTCGCCCTCCACCCCCATCCCAACCCCGTGGCCACCCTCAGGGAAGGCCCGCCACCTTGTCAGCAAGTTGCACATGCAGCTGCTCAGCATACTCCTCGCTCTTCTCAGCTCGTTCCTTCTGGGCTCGGATGGCCTTCTTTAAGGTTTCTTTGTCTCGGTCTCCCTTTTGCTTTAATTCCTTCAGCTGCTCCATGATGGCCTCCACTTCTGCCTTGTGCTGGTTCCCACTGCGCTCCAGGTTCTGGGAGTAGAGGGCCGGAAGCAGGGGTTTGGCGGGGAGAGAAGAGTGGAGGGGAGCGAGGGAAAGAGGACCAGCAAAAAGAGAGGATGGTGGAGAAGGAAAGAGAAAATGGGTCACCAACTGTGTGGGGGCTTAGGGCTCTCCAAATGCAGGCCAGGGATAGGGGCCATTCCCAGCTCCCCATGGCACCTCTCCAGATCACTAAACCCATCGAGTCTTAATGCTAGGACAGGACTCTTCTGGAATCCTTCCTTCAACTTCCAACACTGTGGTCAGAAGAATCTCTCAGTCACTTGGCAGAGCCTGACCTCAGAGGGTCCCTGGCTCACACAGGCAAGCAGCATTTGAGACCATTCCCTCCCCAGGGGTAGGCCTGAGGGCCTAAGGGATTAAGTGATTGGTCCTGGGTCATGACACTGAACCCAGTCACTGCAGGGAAGGGTACCCAGGGCCTCTAGGGTCCACTGCTCTTGCCTCTGTCCCAGAATCTCTCTGAAGCAGGAGCGCACTGGCATCAAGTACCCCATAAACCTTTGGGGCCAAGCCTTCCTGAGTGTGGCTCACGGCCCTGGGACTGCCATGACCTGCCCTTCCTTCCCCACCAGTGGGGCCAGCAGGTACCTTGATCTGCATGCATAGGCGACTGTTCTCTGCCTCTTTGCACCGGAGCTGTGCCTGCAAATGCCCACGCATGGACTCCATGGATTTAGAAAGCTCGGATGCTGTCTTTGCTTGAGCCTTTGTGGAGAGATGGAGAAAGTGACAGAGCCAGCATTTGAACCCCTGTTTCCAATTCCAGTGCACACTCTATACACTAAGCTCTACTGGCTCATTAGGAAGAATAACTGTCAGGGATGGTACCTTCTCACATTGTATTTCCTGGAGTAGCTCTTCTACCTCCTTGTCCTTGTCTTGCAGTAGTAACAGCAGGCGCTAGAGAGAACATACACTGTCATGAGCCCCCAGGGAAGGGCAAAGAAGCCAGGCCGGGGGTGGGGGTGTTGGGGTGGGGACAGCAACTCCTATGGTGCCTGGCCACCAGGGCCCAAGGTCCCAAATACACTGGCCCATGCCACAAAGATCCTAGCAGGAAGCACTCAACATCTGTATTAAAAAATTTTTTAAGACTTTATTTATTTATTCATGAGAGACAGAGAGAGAGAGAGAGGCAGAGACACAGGCAGAGGGAGAAGCAGGATCCATGCAGGGAGCCTGACATGGGACTCGATCCCAGGTCTCCAGGGTGTGAACTGAAGGCAGTGCTAAACCTCTGAGCCACCCGGGCTTCCCTGTATTAAATATTTAAGACGACAAGCAGGTATTGATTTCGCTATTTATTTATTTATTTATTTATTTATTTATGATAGTCACAGAGAGAGAGAGAGAGAGACAGAGACAGAGACATAGGCAGAGGGAGAAGCAGGCTCCACGCACCGGGAGCCTGACGTGGGATTCGATCCCGGGTCTCCAGGATCGCGCCCTGGGCTAAAGGCAGGCGCTAAACCGCTGCGCCACCCAGGGTTCCCTGATTTTGCAATTTAAAATAATGTTAGGGACGCCTGGGTGGCTCAGTCCGTTAAGCGTTCAAGTCTCGATCTCAGCTCCAGTCTTGATCTCAGCGTTGTGAGTTCAAGCCCCATGTTGGGCTCCGTGCTGTGGAGCCTACTTAACAAATAATAATAATTTAAAAATAAATAGATGGAGGCGCCCAGGTGGCTCAGGCAGTTAAACATCTGACTCTTGCTTTCAGCTCAGGTCATGATTTCAGGGTCATGAGAAGGAGACTGGAGTCAGGCTCCCCCCCTCAGTGGGAAGTCTACTTCAAGATTCGCTCCCTCTGCCCCTCCCCCAACTCATGCGTGCCCCCTCTCCCCCGTCATAAATAAATAAATAAATCTCCTCCTCTCTCAAACAAATACATCTTAAAAATAAACAAATAAATAAAATAATGTTAGCTGTGGAAAACAATGAAAAACAAAAAACATGCTAAAGAATCTCTATAATTAATTCCCCAGCCAAAGACAAATGGCTAATATGCATTAAAAAGTCTTATGCATTTTGTTCCATAAGCTTCAATCCCACAACATTTACCATACTGTGCTTAAATCTTCTATATCTTTTGAAAAGGCAGCTTAAAGTTTTAACTTACTGATGTTCATAATTTGATTCCCAGCCTCTCAAACTGAGGAGATAGACTTAGGCATCATCCCCTTCACTGCCAAATCTCCCATCATGATGTTCTGAGAGGCATTAAGGACCAAGGGCCAAACCCTTGGAGACTCACGAGGGCATTCATACCTCAAATGCTCCAAAAGGCTTTGGAGTTAACTCAGTGAACTTTTTGTACAGGTCAGCCAGTCATTTCCCAATTTATCTGGCCTCAGATCACTGCCTGCTTTTGTGTCTGGTACCCATTAACATTGTGAGGAACTTAGGGCTCCATGGACCAGACTTTGGAGTATGTCGCCTTGGGAGTGATTTCTAGAAGTGGAACTGTTGAGTCAAAGTCCTTTTTCTAGAAGTAGAACTGTTGATCAAAGTCTTTTGAATCCATAATACAAATATGGTTAATTCAAGCAACAGACTCTGATGGTTAGACAATCCAGCAGCAGCAGTTCTTATGTTGTGTTCAGTGTCGTAGTTCAAGCTAGACAAGCCCAGCAGAGCAGGCAGGTTAGGGGACATCAGCCCATTTTACAGATCATGAAACTAAGGCGCAAATAATTATCAGAGCCAGGCTCCAGCACTACTGCATTGGGCCAGCCCCTCTGCACACTGTCGCCTATAAGCCACTAGAGCCGGCAGGGGGCGCTGTGTTACCGCTTTCTCTGAGTCCGCCTCCGCCAGCCGTTTTAGTAGAGCTCCTTGTTGCTCCATCAGCCTTTCGGAATCCTTCAAGGGAAGACAGACAGAGCCAAGCGGTTAAGCAATGAACCCAGATGTCTACATCCTCCGGATTCTCTTTCTTTTCCAAAATTTATATTTCCAATTATAGGAGTCATAAATAAATTGCAATCTCATTATAAAATATTCAGTGAACCAGTAATGCTAAAGTTCCCTCATCCACCTCCAAACCCCACTTTACTGTTATTAGTTTGATTAGGGTCCTGCCCATCCTCTCTCTATGCATTTATATATAGATACACCTAGAGAAATAGCACCTTTTACGGGTGGGGGGGCAGGAGAAGAAGGATCTATGGGTGATCTTACCAAAATGATAACATATTGTATTTCTGTGCTACTACTTGATTTTTTTAAAAAACAGCTCTATTGAGGGGCACCTGGCTGGCTCAGTGTGGGTGGAATGAGTGACTCTTGATCTTGGGGTTGTGAGTTTGAGCCCCACGTTGGGTGTAGATATCACTTAAAATTTTTTTAAAATCTTAAAAACAAACAAATAAACAGGCACGCCTGGGTGGCTCAGTCAGTTAAGCGTCTGCATTCAGCTCAGGTCATGATCTCAGGGTCCTGGGATGGAGACCCAAGGCAGGCTTCCTGCTCAGCGAGGAGTCTGCTTCTCCCTCTCCTTCTGCCTCTCCCCCCCCCGCTTATCTTCTCTCTCAAATAAATAAAATCTAAAAAACAAACAAACAAATAAACAAACAAGGGCGCCAGGTGGCTCAGTCGGTTAAGTGTCTGCCTTTGGTTCAGGTCATGATCTCTGGGTTCTGAGATAGAGCCCCACATAGGGCTCCCTTCTCAGTGGGATATCTGTTTCTCCCTCTCCCTCATGTTCTATCTCTCTCCCAAATAAATAAATAAGAATCTTTAATTTTTATTTTTTTAAAGATTTTATTTTATTTATTCATAGAGACAGAGAGAGAGAGAGAGGCAGAGACACAGGCAGAGGGAGAAGCAGGCACCACACAGAGAGCCTGACGTGGGACTCAATCCCAGGTCTCCAGGATCACGCCCTGGGCCACAGGCGGTGCTAAACCGCTGTGCCACCGGGCCCTAAATAAGAATCTTTAAAAAACAAACAGCTTTATTGAGATAAAAATTCAGATACTATGCACAACTCAATGGTTTTTGGCATATTACATTATTAATTTTTTAAATTGTGGTAAAACATTCATAACATAAACCTTGCCAGGGGTACCTGGAAGGCTGAGTCAGTTAAGTATCTGCCTTTGGCTCAGGTCATGATCCAAGGATCCTGGTATGGAGCCCTACATGGGGCTCCCTGCTTACCAGAGTCTGCCTCTCCCTCTGTCCTCCTCGCTGCCCCCCTGTGCTTGCATGTTTTCTTTCTTTCTTTCTCTCTCTCTTTCTGTCTCTCTCTCTCTCTCTCTCCTTTTCTCAAATAAATAAATAAAATCATTTAAAAAAAAAAAAAAAGCAGAACAAAAATCTTGCCATTTGAACCATTTTTAAGTGTAAATCTCAGTGGCATACAGTACATTCACAATATTGTGCAACCATCACTACTCGCTCGTTCCAGAGCATTTTCAACATCCCAAAGGAAAGCCTGTAACTGTTAAAGCAATCTCCATGTCCCCCTCCTCCAGCCACCAGTAATCCCTAAATGCCTTCTCTCTAACATGCCATTGCATTTTTAACCTCTCCCTATACATAACCTCTGGGTGATGAGGCTGTTCCCAGGTTGCACAACTGCAAACACTGTAGCAATGGACAGGCATGTACAGTGTCTCTTTAGGGTTGATACCAAGAGGAGGAATGCCTGGGCCAGGTTTGTGAGCTGAAATGACCTACAAAGTGCCTGCACAGATTTGCATTGCCACAGGCAAGACAGGAGGGCCCTGGACAGCAGGCTAGTCTTTGCCAGCAGGACTCCTGCTGTTTTAGCTTGCATTTTTCTAATTATTCATATGTTTATCAGTCACTGAGTTCCCTCTTCCCCCAAATGTCTACTCATACCCATCTTCCCAGTAGGCCGTGTCTGTGAACCTTCTCTAGTCTTCTCTAGAGGGGGGCTTGCCCTCCCTTTTCTTCCCAGGCTCACAGGTTCCCTTCACAAGCCAGGACAGGACTGGGAGAGGAGACAAGCCAGCATTGTGGTTTCTCCAACAACAGGAAGAGGCACAGAACACAGGATGAAAGCTTAGGACTGATGCTGCTCTCACTGCCCTTTATGCCATGTCTTCTGAACTTCCAGGGGGACACCACACAAACAGTCTCACCAAATTCCCCATTCTAAGGAGCCATGCACCACACCCATTCTACAGAAGAGATGGAGGCTGGGAGAAGTGAGGTGAGCTGTGTGAGATCACCAACTGGAAATGGCAGAGGTGGGCCCTAAGCCAACTGACTCCACAGCCAGGGCAAACTCCCATCCACTGAGCCTCCCTAGCAAGCACCGAGATTGAGGGGAGGGGGCTCCCATCCCAAGTGGACATGGGCAGGAAGAGACGAGAGTCTGAACAGGGAGCATCTGCTGTGGGTGGGAAGTCCAAACTGGCTGACCCTTCATCTCCAATGAGAGATTCTGGGATCCGAGGACAGTAGACGCTAAGAAGTCAGAAAGGAAAAAACAGGGTAGAAAAAGGTTTCCTGGGGGTCCCAGTCCCAGGACAAACAGCAACAGCACCTACCACTTACCAAGCACCTATCATGTGCCAGGCAGTGTGCCACTCCCTCATCTGTACTCACATGATGCCATGTGGAAGATGATATTCTCCTTTTGCAGGTGGGAAAACTGAGGCCCAGAGAGGTTAAAATTGCCCACCCAAGAACATTGAGCCAGACATTAAATAAAGATATTATTAATTTTAAGAGAATAATTTAGCTGTAACTAATAAAACTGAAAGAAATATACTCTAGGAACTCTCAGGTACACCAGGACACTGTACATGAATGCCCAAAATAACACTGCTTATAACAGCAAATAGAGAATATTTCTCCATCAACTGAAGAAAGGATAAATTGCAGTATCATCTTAAAATACAACACAGCAGTGAAAATGAACTACCTTAGTCCTTGGGGATAAAAATGGTTGAATCTCAAAAATAATGAGGGTACTGAGTGGGGGTGCCTGGGGTGCTCCGTGGGTTAAGTGTGCAACTCTTGGTTTTGGCTCAGGTCATGATCTCAGGGTCAAGAGATCGAGCCCAGGGTCGGGCTCCACACTCAGTGTGGAGTCCACTTGAGATTTTCACTCTCTCTCCTTCTGCCCCTCCCCTGCTCCCTCTCTCAAATAAATAAATAAATAGATCTTTTAAAAAAATATTGAGGGCAAAAAGAAAACTCTGAAGAATACATGTGGAACAAAATTATTTATGTAAGATTTAAAAGCAGGCTAAACAATACTATCTGTTACTCAGGGATGTATATGTAAATAATAAAAATGATAAGATTGGAGATAAAGGATCCCTCTGATAAGCTTATCACCAAAGGAGACAACACAAGGAGGATTTAACTACATGGATAAGATTTGTTAAGAAAGCCAGCCAGTGACCACACCACTTTATATTACTCTTATTTTTAAAATATTTTTTTGTTCACTTGAGAGCAAGAGCACGAGCAGTGGGGGAAGGTCAGAGGGACAGGGAGAAGCAGACTCCCTGCTGAGTAGGGAGCCTGACACAGGGCTCAACCCCAGGGTCCTGAGACCATGACCTGAGCGGAAGGCAGACATTTAACCGAGTGGGGCACCCATGTGCCCCACATCTTACTTATTTTAAATACTAATTTCTGGGGAGTCTGTGGCTGGCTCAGTCAGTGGAACATGCGACTTAATCTCAGAGTTGTGAGTTCAAGCCCCAAACTGGGTATAGAGCCCACTTAAAAATTAATTAATTAATTAATTATTAATAATTGAACTGATAAGAATAGATACTATACTTAAGCTTAGCCAAAAGGCCAAGAAACAATTAAATTAAAATATTAAATAATTTTTAAAAATCCAAACCAGATGGGATCCCTGGGTGGCGCAGCGGTTTAGCGCCTGCCTTTGGCCCTGGGCCGCGATCCTGGAGACCGGGGATTGAATCCCACGTCAGGCTCCCAGTGCAGGGAGCCTGCTTCTCCCTCTGCCTATGTCTCTGCCTCTCTCTCTCTCACTGTGTGCCTATCATAAATAAATAAAAATTTAAAAAAAAAAAAATCCAAACCAGAAGCTGATAATACTAAAAAAAGTAAAATAAACTGGGGCACCTGGGTGGCTCAGTTGGTGAAGCCTCTGCCTTCAGCTTGGGTCATGATCCTGGGATCAAGCCCTGTATCAGGCTCCCTGGTCAGTGGGGAGTCTGTTTTTCTCTCTCCTTCTGCCCTGCACAATCTCTCTCTCAGTGTCTCTCTCTCTCTAATAAATAAATAAAATCTTAAAAACAAAAACAAAACTGGGATGCCTGGGTGGCTCAGCTGTTGAGCATCTGCCTTTGGCTCACAGCGTGATCCGGGAGTCATGGGATGGAGTCCTACGTTGGGCTCCCGGCATGGAACCTGCTTCTCCCTCTGCTTGTGTCTCTGCCTCTCTCTCTCTCTCTCTCTCTCTCTCTCTCTCTCTATATATATATATATATATATATATATATATATATATATATATCATGAATAAATAAATAAAATCTTTAAAAAATAATAAAAAACAAAAATAAAAACAAAAAACAACCAAACCATACTACAGTTCCTCTTTTGTTTGAACCCAACAGGGAGACAGCTGTTGATACCCAACATTTTTTCCAGAATCATTTCCTAATATGGAATATTGTTAGGAACCATCTTTAAAGAACACCAAGTGCAACCCTACAGCTGGTGTCTCCTAGCCCCGAACCAAGGACCCGGCGCCTCCCTGACACCTCAGCAACTCCTGATGCCATCAGCTCCAGCTTCAATGACCACAGCAGCACCCATGTGCCAGGTGTCCAGCACTTCCCGGGAAGACTGTAGCATATATTCCCATGGCCCCCACAATGTAGGTGCGGAGCGCACTTTCTTATCACAGATGAGGTCCTGAGGTTATCCAGATGAGGTCAAGTGGACGGGCCTGTGGTGCTGCAGGGGTTCAGAGGGAGGGAGGGAGGGCAGGCAGCTGTGGCCAGGAGCTAGGAGCTCACTCACCTCTTTGCAGTGCTGTTCCCGCAGCAGGTCTCGGAGGGTGCGGTTGGTCTCTTCAAATGTGCTCAGCTTCTGCAGGAGAAGTTCCTTCTGCCTCGTCAAGGTGTTGATGTCCGTGCAGGTCATTTGTTTCTCCTGGAAGACAGCAAACAGTCTTACAAGATATAGGGGGAGAAGGGGGGGGGGAAGGGGGGAGAAAGGAGGAGGCAGTGGAGGGAGGCCCCTCTTAAGAGGCACGGGTGCCAGGAAGCCAAGGTAAGAAACCCTGGGCCGTGTTAACAGGGCCAGAGCAGTCGAGGGCAGGCTTTCTGGAGGAGGTAGGACCTGGAAGGATGGGGGCAGGAGCTGGGTGGGCTGAGAGCAGCAAGTGGGGGAATGGCTGGGGAGCTCTGTGTGGGCAAGTACAGTGAGGCAGGCTTCCTGGAGGAAGTGGAGGAGGACAACACCTGGTGGCCAATACTCGCAGGAATCAAACTGTGCCTGACACTTGCAGGAATCAAGACTTATGCCTTGACTCACTGTGATCCCAGGAGACCCATGATGAGGTCTCCTCAGAGACCCTGGCCACCAGAGGTCATCCTCGAGGATCAGGCCCCAGAAGTGAGAGTGGGGGTGGGGGGCTGAGGAGTTCAGTGTGCCCTCCCCTGGCCCAGAGATGTCATAAAGTCAGCCTGATGACTGCGTAAAGACCCCTCCCCAGCTTGCAACTTGCCCACCTCCGGGCCCAGTCCCAGGCTGGGTGGTTCTGCCCGCCACCTACCGTCTTCAGCTTCCCGATAGTATCCTTCAAAGCCATGACTTGCTTGGCAGCAGCAGCTCCATCCATTTCAGCCTCTACCAGCTTGGACATGAGGCACTCCTTCTCCTGCTGGAGGTGTTTCTTCTGAAGCCTGGGGCCAGAGAGAATAGTGCTCTGTGAGCTCTCCCAGGCCCCGGCCCACCCAGAGCTCTGAAGCTCGCCTCACAATGCCCTGCGAGGCTCATCTCCTGGTCAGGGAACAGTGGGGGAGGGGGAGGGATGGCTCCTAGAGGGCTACCTGGGCACCAGAGCAGGGCCTTCACCTCGGGTGACGTTATGCCATCCGTGGCCTTGCTGGCCTCTCGGCCACTAGCATCACCCCGTCCCTTGCCATCGCCCCAGCCTCGTACCCACCACCTTCAGATCTGCTTTTGAGCCATCTCATCTGCTCTTCACACTGGAGCCCAATCTGGCCCCACCACTCTTGGCTTTGAAAACCCTTCTCCGGCTGCTCAATGCAAACTTCACAAAGCGACCTCTGAGAGTGGCCCTTGCCAGCCTCCAAGTCCCCCCTACCCTCTGCCCACCCCTCTCCTGGCACTGGCCTGCTTTCCATCCTTCAATCGCAAACTGCTTCCCTGGGACCTTCACGGGAGATCCCTGAATGCCTCCTTCCCTGGGACTCCCAGCTATCTTCTGACCATCCTGCAGGGCTTTCCTTAAATGTCGCTTTTTCAAGAAAGGCTTCCCCACCCCCACTGTACCCCATGGGGTCCTTGTCCCCTCCCCCCCAACACCCAGCGTAAATCACGAGTGCCAACAAGTAACTAGCTTGCGACCGTTGAACGGCTGCGAGTCTGGGCCACACTGTGACCGGGGGACAGCGCCTGGGCCTGCCTCCATTTCCAGAGCCTGGGACAGGGGCAGGCCAGTGGGAACATCCTCCGGGGCAGGGCCACCTTACATGGTGAAGTCCTTCTCCTCCTTGATGCGCTCGATGTTGTGCCTTAGCACTGTGTTCTCATGCTCAGTCTCGGCCAGCTCATGGGCCACCTCCTCAAGCTCTTCCTTTCGCTCCTCCAGGAATCTTTTGGCCATCTGGCGCTCACCCTTCTGCATCTTGACCTGTGCAGGAGCACGCAGGCAGGGGCCACTGAGGGGAGGCTCCTCCTCTGCCGCATTGCTAGGTGCATTGCTTTGGACCAGATAAGGGCACCTCTGATTGACCAGATACATAGGTATTTAGGTCCTGTTGGGCACAATCGGAGTTAATCATCACAGAGATGAGGGGCAGACACCATTCATCTCATTTCCTTGTTACTGAGAAAACCGAGTACTGAGAGCCTACGTGACTTGCTGACTGGGGCCGGAGCCAGGATACAAACCATGTTTCAGCTGGCACACCACAGGAGAGGTGTCACAAAAAGGCCTGCGTTCTGCAGGCTTTGGAGAAAAGTGCTGTGGCCAGGCAGCCAGCCCTAGGTTCTCCAGGTGGGCCTGGTAGCCCCAAATGCAGGGTGAGGAATTAAAGAAACAGGTCACGTTAGCAGTCAAGACCTGGATTTTGAGCCAGCTCTGCCACACTCCCGGATGGGGGCCACGGACTTCCAGGTTGCTTCTAATACCATTGTTAGATCCTGTCCAAAGACACAGCCTGCCAACTGAGGACAAACTTTCTCCACCTCTTTGGGACTTTGTTCTCCTTCTAAACTATTATGTCAAATGGGAAACAGAGGTCCCAGTGTCCCAGCCACTTCATCTCCAAAATGGGGACAATACCACCACCAGCTTCATTTATTGTTGTGACATGTCAGACCAGGGCATCCATACAGAGCACCAGGAGGGGTCAGGGCCAGGCCCAGGCTAGGTGCTCCCTGGAGAGGGAGCCCGGGTTGCCCGGGGTACCTCCTCAGAGGCATCTAAAGCCCCAGGAGGCTGCTGAGAAGGATGGGAGGACCCGCAGGCAGCACCTGAAGGAAGCACTCCACCAGGAACCGAGCTGGGTGGTCCATCACATCCTCAGGGCACTAGCTATTCCAGCCCCCCACCTCCCTCACCTCAGACTTGAGACAACCAACCGCATTCATTAGACTGTCAATCTTCTTATCATAACGGTTCATTTTACAGTGACCCGAGTCGTCATCTTCCGTGGAGAGGTCACTTAACCGCATCACCGAGACCAGCTTTTCTGAAGATGGTGGCGTGATCTCCAGACAATGAGGTGGATTCTGATACAGAGGAGGGAGAGACATATGAACTCATAAGGCAAGGCCACAAGCTTTGGTTCCAGCATACCTGCTTGTCCGCTGGAGACAGGAAGAACTAAAACACTGAGGGCCAACCACAGGGACCCAGGACGGACAGCACATCGGGCCCTCTTGATGAAATATTACCTTCCCCATCTCTACCAAGAAATAAGCCTGTATTTCAGTGTCAATTTTAAAATAAAGGATAGAACAGATGGGCAAAAGTAGTAATAATACCCCAAGTTGGCAAAGGTTTGGGCAATAGATATTTTCCTATACCAAGGGTAGAAGGGAAATGTGTCAAAAGTCTTTGAAGTGAAAATGAATGCGTGACAGTGGATAGTTGAAAGTAACACAAATCTGCTATAAAAGGTATTTTAGGGACAAGTGGGTAAATTTGAATATGGAGCAGATATATAATAATAAGAAAGTTTTTAGGACTAGTCACTGTTATTTTGGTCATGTAGAAAAATATTAGAAATGGGACACCTGGGTGGCTCAGCAGTTGAGTGGTTGGTTGCCTTTGGCTCAGGCCATGATCCTGGGGTCCCAGGACTGAGTCCTGCATTGGACTCCCTGCGTGGAGCCTGCTTCTCCCTCTGCCTGTGTCTCTGCCTCTGTGTGTGTGTCTCTCATGAATAAATAAATAAAAAATCTTATGGGATCCCTGGGTGGCTCAGAGGTTTAGCGTCTGCCTTTGGCCCAGGGCGCGATCCTGGAATTCCAGGATCGAGTCCCACATCAGGCTCCCGGCATGGGCCTGCTTCTCCCTCCTCCTGCGTCTCTGCCTCTCTCTCTCTCTATGTCTATCATAAATAAATAAATATTTTTTTAAAAAATCTTAAAAAAAAAGAAAAATATTAGAAATGCATCCTGAATAATTTAGGGATCAAAGGGTATGAGGTCTGGAATATGTTTATTTAAATATATCAACATAAAAATACATTTTTTAAATAAAATGCATGTGCTCCAATGAAAAGTTTATGGAAAGCTGTATAACACTTTGCTTGTAAGATTCCAGATAGAAAGTTAATACAGCCTGGGAGCCAGGGTTTCCATGGGTTTTTGATATGTTGAACATGACTCAGTCTATTCTGTTGCATTAAGTAATTGCTATTTCTCACTTTCTGTACAGTTCTGTGCTCCTTTTAAGCTTAAAAGCCAACCTTCCAGTTTCCAGGGGAAGAAGAATAAAAGAAGTATTCAGTAAAAGAGTAACTCTCATGCCAAACAAGTAGGACATACAGGGTACGATTTTAAAACTGCATGTGCCCTTCGTCCTGGCAATTCTATTTCTACAGACTTATCAAGAATACCTACGAATATGAATGAATATTTAAAACCAAGGCAAGGATAGATACAGATGACAAGATAGTATTAGTTAAATACATCATAGTACAGGGTCATCTGGGTAGCTGTCAGTTAAGCGTCTACCTGGGCTCAGGTCATGATCCCAGGGTCCTGGGATCAAGTCCCACATTGGACACCCTGCTCAGTGGGGAGTTTGCTTCTCCCTTTTCCTCTGCCTCTCTCCCCTGCTCATGCTTGCTCTTTCTCTCTCAAATAAATAAAATCTTAAAAATAAATAAATACATCACAGTACAAATACACAATGGAATACTGCCTTAAAAAAATAACATGCAGTGTAAATATAGCCAAATATATTTTAAAAGAATATGATGAAAAATAAATAAATAAAATTTAAAAAGAATACAATAAGTAAAATATGATCCCATTGTTACAAAAATCAAAACAAGGAGTCTCTTCACAAGAAAAGATCAAGTAGGCTTCCACCTAGAAGTTCCAGAGCTCTTCTCAGAGTGATGGGATGACAGGTGTCTTTTACTTTCTTCCTTGTGGTTTGGATTTTCTAATGTTTCAACAGTGACTATACACTACTTTTTTAAGACAAAAAGTTTGCAATTTTAAAAGGATGATAATAGAACAAAATATAGTATGATGACAATATTTGAAAACCCAAAACTATGCATAGGAAAAAGTGTGACACTAAATATACCAAAATATTAGCAGTTTCAGGAGGGTGGTTCCCCTGGGGAGTGGCAATGATAGCCATCAGGGGAGCACCTGGGTGGCTCAGTGGTTGAGCGCCTGCCTCCCCAGAGGGGAGCTTCTGGGGAAGCTGGTGATGATGGGGTTTCTTAAGTGAGGCAGTAGTTACACAGGTGTATTCAGTTTGTAAATATTCATCAATCAAGCAATACACTTCTTATGTGTATACTTTCCTAGCTTTTCATAAAAAGCTTTTGAAACCACATTAGAGTGGTAAGGTTACAGGTGATGGTCTACTTGTCTGTATTTTCAACTTTCCATAATAAAAATAGATCACTTTTTTTTTTAAGATTTTTTTTATTTATTTATTCATGAGAGACACACACACAGAGAGAGGCAGAGACACAGGCAGAGGGAGAAGTAGGCTCCACACAGGGAGCCCGACACGGGACTCGATCCCAGGTCTCCAGGATCAGGCCTTGGGCTGAAGGCGGCACTAAACCGCTGAGCCATCTGGGCTGCCCTAGATCACTTTTAATAATAGGGTAGAGAGGAGGATCCCTGGGTGGCTCAGCAGTTCAGTGCCTGCCTTTGGCCCAGGGCATGATCCTGGAGTCCCGGGATCGAGTCCCACGTCAGGCTCCTAGCATGGAGCCTGCTTCTCCCTCTGCCTGTGTCTCTGCCTCTCTCTATGTATATCATGAATAAATAAATAAAATCTTTAAAAAATATAATAATAATAATAGGGTAGAGAAAAATCCCAGACCTCTTTTCTCCCCATGATGATCAATCTTCTATACCAGAAGGGGTTTTAAAAAATCAAACAAGAGGGATGCCTGAGTGGCTCGGAGGTTGGGCGGCTGCCTTTGGCCCAGGGCATGATCCCGGATTCCCGGGTTCGTGTCCCACATCAGGCTCACTGCATGGAGCCTGCTTCTCCTTCTGCCTGTGTCTCTGTCTCTCTCTCTCTCTGTCTCTCATGAACAAATAAATAAAAATCTTAAAAAATCAAACAAGAATATCCACATGTACATAGCAGCTTCTGGGGTCCATGTCCAGCTCACTCAATATTTCGTCCTTGTAGGGTCTCTCTCCCTTGTCCAAAATGGAAAGGGCCAGGGTAGCCTTTTCCCAGAAACATAAAACACCACTGAGAAGAGGGAAAGGCACTGGCTTAAGAGGGCAGAATGAAATACAGCTGCTATTTGAGAAATAAGTCACTTCTCTGGGCTCCTCCATTTCTAGAATTCTGTGGCTCCAGGACTGAAAGTGGACATTGAGCTTTCCAAGGGGTACCACAGCTCCTAGCAACCTAGGTCAACAGGGGCATCAATTTCCATAGTGGTATCTTCAATGTATACTTCAAAGCTACTAAGTCTTTTCTGTTTTTTTAAAAAGCATATTTTTTAAAGATTTTTTTAATGTAATCTCTACCACTAATGTGGAGCGTGAATTTAAGACCCCAAGATCAAGAGTCACACACTCCACCAACTGAGCCAGCCAAGTGCCCCTCAAAAGCATTTTTAATTGTATGCTTGCTTTAATGAAATTCAAGCAGACCATAAAAAAATAAATCATTAAAGCCCTCTACACCCCAGAAGTAATCACTACTTATTACTTCTTGTATATCTTTCCAGAAAGTGTTATGCATAAATAATCACATGTATATACACATGGATACAGATGTCCTTTTTATTTTATTTCTTTTTTCTTTTTTTAAAGTAATTTCTATGCCCAAACTCATAATAACTCCAAGATTAAGAGTAGCATGCTTTTCAGACTATGCCAGCCAAATGCCCCACAGATGTTCTTTTTTGCACAAATAGGGCCAAACTCTACATGATGTGTGGCTCCGTGCTTCATTATCATATATAAATATCTACCTTTGGTTGTATGGATGTACATTGTATGGATGTATCATAATTCACCAGTACCCTCCTAATAAACATTTGGGTTTTTCCAGTTTTTCTCTCTTACAAATATCTTTATACATGATCCCTGTACTCTTCTGTGGTTTTTTAAGGATAATTTCCTAAGTATAAAACTACAGAATCAGGGATTCCCTGGGTGGCTCAGCAGTTTAGTAGTGTTTGCCTTTGGCCCAGGGCGTGATCCTGGGGTCCTGGGATCAGGTCCCGCATCAAGCTCCCTGCATGGAGCCTGCTTCTCCCTCTGCCTGTGTCTCTGCCTTTCTCTCTCTCTCTCTGTGTCTCTCATGAATAAATAAATAAAATCTTAAAAACAAACAAACAAACAAACAAAAAAACACCCTATGGAATCAATTCCTACACATAAAATGATAGCATCCCTGGGTGCCTGGCTGGTTCGGTCAGGGGAACATATAACTTTTGATCTCAGGGGTTGTGTGCTCAAGCCCCAAGTGGGGTATAGAGATGACTTGAACATTTAAAAATCTGAAAAAAAAAAAAAAATTTAAAAACAACTATAGCATCAATGTTTAGATAAATGCTCTAGAGCCATTTAATGGTTTCACCATCTTCTCCAAACGGTCTAATAAGGTTTGCTGATTTTTCATATGCTTGCCAACAGGAGATCCCAATGAGCTTTCCAATTACATTCATTCAACAAAAATTAGGGCTTGTGTTTGTTTTCAAAATATAGCTCTTTTTTGGGCAGCTCGGGTGGCTCAGCAGTTTAGCATCACCTTCGGCCCAGGACGTGATCCTGGGAACCCGGGATCGAGTCCCATGTCGGGCTCTCTGCACGGAGCCTGCTTCTCCCTCTGCCTGTGTCTCTGCCTCTCTCTCTCTCTCTCTGTGTCTCTCATGAATAAATAAAATCTTTAAAAAAATTAAATAAAAATAATAAAAAATAAAATATAGCTATTTTTCATTTACATCTCAGTGATTATTAGGAAGGTACATGTGAAAAATGGAAGACAGCATTTTAATCCCAATCTTTTATGTGTATTTATATATATATGTACGTGTATACATATATATACGTGTGTGTGTACTGTGTCCGTACACACACACACACACACACACACTGGTCAGAACACTTTTCACTTATCCCTAGAATACCCCGTACTCCCTTTGTCTCTTAGGTAAAACTGGTAAATCAGGGAGTCACACTCGTGAAGTAGGACTTCAGAGTAATTACTTTTATTTTTTATTTCTAATTGTAAAAGTAATCAACTATCGGCAAAAGACTGAATGTTTTGGAATGGACCAGGCATCATCATCTCAAAGCAGCCTCAGGTCCTTTTTACTTGTCCCGATAATGAGATCTTTGTCTAAAATGCAGCCAAAACGTCTTGTCTCATCGCTAAGGTTTCTCATTGTAATTGACTAGAAGGTAAGCCTAAGGAAGGTACACCTGCCAGTCTGTAGCTGTCACCCCAGCGCCTGGCAGCATCTGGTACAAGTCTCTAGAAACATAAGCTACAAGAATTACTGCATGCATGGATGGATGGATGGATGGATGGATGGACAAGCAAAACATGTTGAGGCATAGCTAAAAAAAAAAGGACAGTTATTCTCTTGGCACTTTGACAACTAATATGGAAGGCAAGAGATTAATTCCAAAAGTGGTTTTGATGACATCTGTGGAATACATGTGTGATCTCTTACAGGGACTACCTCAAAAGAGGTGGTGTTTTCTTAGATATGCACCTGGTCTATATCTGTTTGGTACACTTCAGATACTATCACAGTTACATGGGAAAAGACATGTGGCTCTGCACATACAGATCAGAGGCCAAGAGTACATCCTCTAGAATGAGACCTCCCTCAGCCCTGACTCCAAATCTGCTACTTTCTCTAGGACTCCATCTCTCTGAACCTTGGTTTCCTCATCTGTCCGTGAGGAGAGCAAGAACCACCACATCACAGTGTTGTAAGGACTCAAAAACATTCGCGTACTTCCAGGGTTGAGCCAGACACTCAGTAAACAGGACCTACTGGGACGTCTCTAAGAGCTACAGCCGACCCTGAATCATACCGAGTTTGAGGCCTGCTAGAACCTGACCAGTCCGAGAAGAAAAGCCTGAACAAGAATGAGCCTACCTCCCACTTGCATCCCACATGCCGGGCGGATGATTTTCCAGGGGGCATCCAAGGTACCTTGGTTTTCACCCGGACACTCCGCCGCACATTCACGGTGTCCCCTTTCATTCCGCGCTTATGAGATTTCTGTGGAAAGGGACAAACCCAGGGTCACTTCCCCACACAGCTGGCCGTGGTCTCACTCCGGTGGCATCCACTTCCAACTCTGCAGGGGAGTCTCTTCTGACTAAGGCTACTGCTGCCATTTCTGGATGACAGTGCTGCCTGCCTTCCAACCAGGCAGCTGACCACTGAAAGCAAGTACATTTGTCTCCCAAACCTTTGGAGTTTGAAGCACAAGGAGGCCGTGCTGGGCAGTGTCACCCTGCTCCACAGCCTTCACCTCGCCCGACCGGCATGCTCCTACCTGGCTGTTGGTTGCTGATGGTTTCGGGAGTTTTTTTATGTGGACGTGGACGGGAGTGTTTTCATCCACATGAACATGTAAGGGGGGAGTTGAAGAGCGGTCCTTCATGGTTCGCTTCTGGCAGGCAGGGAAGGATAACACAAAAAAGGTTGATCTGTGGATGAGTAAACTGGCATGAAAAACAGAGCTCACAGCCTCTGGGAGCCACTGAAAGCCTAGCCACCAAGCGAGCAGGACAGCTACCAACTATGGGCATGCAGGCAGGAATCAAGGCAGCAATGCCATTCAGCAGATGCCCGTAGAGATCCCAGCCGAAGACTACCTGGAAGATCTAGGTCCGCTCAAGAGAGGGGTCTGCAAGACCTACGGGTTCCACCGAAGAGCCTGAACCCAAGCCCCAGGGTCCTCAGAGCTGACTCTCCTTCCCAGCCTGCTGGAAGGCATAGCTCCTCTGGGGATTTAGTGAGCACAGCTGGAAAGCAGAGGAATCCTTCTGCCCCAGAATCTGAGCTGGGCATGCAGATTAGCAGAGACACACAAAATGGTTAGAGTGCAGACTAAATCAGGCAGTAGGCAGGTAAAAGATGGGGAAAATGGACAGCTAAAGGAAGCACTGAGATAAGAAGGTTGTAGAGATTCAGAAGAGAGTACAAGCAGGGCAGAACCCCAGCTACACAGCCCTTGCCCACCACCTGCAACTATACCCTCCCCATTCTTTTACTTTTCTCTTATCGTCTTCTTTTTTTGGGAAAATGTGTTCTCAGGACGTCTGGAATTTGGAAGAATTAGGTTAAGACAACTTTCTCACACCCAGCAGCCATACCGCAGGCAAAAAACAAAATAAAAACAAAAAAACCCAATCAGCAGGATATGCACGAAAGCACCTAGCAGAGCACTGGGCCACAGCGGTGCCAGCAGGGAAAGGCAGCCCCTGGAAAAGGTGTAAAAAAGCATTTCTGGTGGGGCCACAGACCGGAGGGCTGCTCCGTGTGCACGTCACCTACCGTCACAGTCACACTGGGTGCGCCACAAGGTGTCCTCAAGACCTTTTTCTGCGTGAGACTTGTTACTCCGTTCTTCCCACACGATGGAAACCTGCACCCAGGCACAAGAACCAGATTATAAGCAGAAAACTAGGGCTCTTCTATTTCTTAGATCTCCCGAAATTACACACAAGTTCACGGCTAGGAGAACCAGTCTGGAATCACTTGGCTCCCTTTACTGGGCCACCGAACACACATGGTGTGCCCAGCAGGGGGATGGAAACAGGGGGTGATGGGCATTCACAGAGCTGGCCTCTTAACCTCTGCCGTCGCATCACACGTATTGTGACCTTTTGCTGAAAAGCCCAGTGGTCATCTGGTCTGTCAGATGACAAAAAGCAGGCAGCACGGGAGCAACAGGCAAGGTATTAGTTTGGCCAAGTGTGAAAGTGCCCAGGACTGCACCTGGAGCAGAGGTGGCCCTGGAGAAATGCTCTGTGACAGACATAAAAAGAGCAGCAGGCCCAGGAACAAAGTCCCTATGACTCAAATTCATAAAATTAATAGTCAAATCTTCAAGTCAGATGATGGAAAGTTACTATGTCCCCAAATATTCTACTTGCTACCCTTTAAAATCCTGGGAAGCAGGGTTATTTTTGTTTTGGAGAGTTTTTTGTTTTTTGTTTTAAATACTATGTGTAGGGATCCCTGGGTGGCGCAGCGGTTTGGCGCCTGCCTTTGGCCCAGGGCGCGATCCTGGAGATCCGGGATCGAGGAGATCCGGGATCGAATCCCACGTCAGGCTCCCGGTGCATGGAGCCTGCTTCTCCCTCTGCCTGTGTCTCTGCCTCTCTCTCTCACTGTGTTCCTATCATAAATAAATAAAAATTAAAAAAAAAAAAAAACAATTGTTCTTAAAAAAAAAAAAAATACTATGTGTAATTCATCACATTCATACATAAATAGCCCCCATCACCAGATTTGCAAATACAGCAAAAGTTTAATCTCCAATGTTTGGCAGCAAAGCATCCAAGAATTCCATGATGGAAAGGGACTTGGAAAATTCATTTGATCCATCCCGCTACCTCCAGACACCCTCCAAATAGGACTTCACCCTCCCCACAAATCCTTAGGGGAGAATAACGCAACCTAAAAATGCAACCTAAATAAAAATGCTCGAGCACTTTTGCATGCATCCTGCTGTATGTGTATCACACCTTGATGAAAAAATACATTTACTGCTCCCTACTCATCATTTTAGGTGAGGAATACCGAGTCTGAGTAGACAGGTTTTTTGTTTATGTTCCCTGGCCCCTCACTTAAAAGCCAACAGATCTGGGAAATCTGTCTCCCCTTGTGGGCTTGCCATCAAATCACCTGGACTGCATTAACACCTTGTTAACTGCCACCTCCACCTCCTACATTGGGGTTATTTATTTACATGTAGCTTCCTTTCAAAAAGGACCTGGGGAGGGAGGGCTGGGATTGCCAGTGAAAACTTTTTTCCTCCTTCCCTTTAAAAAATGACTTCAACGTTTTGATCCAGACCTTCAATACACAGAATGGGGAACCTGAAATGAGAAGCCTCCAGAGAGCCTGGCCTGGGGGTCCCTGGCCACCTTTCCCTGCCCTTCTGCAGAGGCGCCCCCCACATTGGCAGTACCTGGGGGAGCCGCCTGAGGATGAGGCAGACATGGCTAGGCATCAAAGCCGCAAAGGTGGGCAATTGGGTCAGCAGGCTCTGCTCAGGGGGACCCAGAGGGGCTTGTCAATGAGAATCTCAGGGGCCCGGCATCAAACGTCCTCTCTGAGGGGAGGAGGGTGGAAGCTTTGGGGGTGGCAGTTGGATGAAAACTTGGGAGGTGCTCCTCTACTGTCCAAGTCGCACAGCAACTGTCCTGCCAAAGTGGAGGGAGATAGGAGAGGCTGAGCGACAAGCGGGCCGGCGGGCTGGTGGCCGGTGGGTGGGTGGGGAGGGAGCACAGAGGGAGCTCCCCTCCCCGGGGAGGGGCGGAGAGCGGAACCTCGGGGGCCAGGACCACCACGCCCAGGCCCCACCCAGGAGCGAAGGTGGGTGGGCCACCAGAGGGAAAACCTGAGGTGCTGGCTGGCGTGCTGGGAGGGCGGGCACAGCTAGGCCCCCAAGCGGGCCCTGAAGGGCCGAACCCAGCGCAGGGAGCTGGAGGGATATTCGGGGCGGGGCCAGGGCAACAGTCTCCTAGGAGAGGGGCGTGCCCGGGAGAATGGAAACCCGGAGAGGACCAGTAGTATTTGAAGGCGGGAGGGGCGGCGGCTGCAAGGCTAAGGGGCGCGCGGCCGCAACTCGGTACCCCCGACCGCTGCGGGAGAATCCTCGCAGGCGCAGCGGCCGGCGGCCACTGGGGTTTAGTGTCCGGGTGGAGCGGGTCAGACGCGGGGTGGTGCGCGGGCGGGGGGCACCCCCTCACCCGGCGAGGCCCCCGGGCGGGCGATCCCGCTGCCGGGGTGGGGCGGCCGGCAGGCGGCCGCGGGGTGGGGCAGCGCTGCCTACGAGGCGCGGACGAGCAACTGCCCGGCCGAGGGCCGCCGCGAGGGAGACGCGGCCGGGGCGACGCCCCCCGGCGGGCAGGGGCCGCGGGGCCAGTCTCCGTCGGCGGGGAGGAGGGACGACCACCCACCAGCGGGCAGGAGGAAACCAGGTTCTGCCCATAGAGAGAAGGGTGAGGCCCTGCCGGGGGGCGGCAGAGGAGTGAGTCGAGTCCTGCGGGAGGCCAGGTCAGGGGGAGGGGCCGGCCCGCCCGTTAGCCGGAGGAGGAGGAGGCCCGCGCCGGGGGGCGGGGCGGGGGCCACATTCCGACGGGAACCGGACGAGCGCGCCCGGAGCGGGCGGCGGGGGCGGCGGGGGCGGCGGGCGGTGCCGCCCGTGGGGACCGGGCCCGCCGGTGGTGACCGGGCCCGCCGGTGGCCGCAGAGCGCCCGGAGCGCCCGGGGTCCCGCCTGCCGGCGGCCTCTCACCAGGAGCGACACGGCTGCGCCCAGAAACGTCTCCTTATGAAGTCGTTGAAGTCGGAGGCCAGGGTCGTGCCATGGAGACGCCGCGGCGGATGCAGTCCGGCTCCCGCGGCGACTCCTCCCCGCTTCCGCCTCCTTTTCCGACACCCGGTCGGCAGCTCGCCCATTGGCCAGTTCAAACCCCCCCGGGAGCCTCTCGGGTTTCGCCATTTAGGCCCAGCCCCCGGCGTCACAGAGACGCCCCGCCCCGCCCGGAGCTCCGCCCACGCCCGGGCCACGCGTCCCGTCGCCGTGGAGACGCGCGACGCCACCGGAGGGCCTCGCCTCCGCTGGCCGCGCCGTTCACGGCCCCGCTGACCCTGCGCCACTTTTACCCGAGCGTGGTTCTCCTCGAGTTCCCTAACTCGAAGGAGCGCTAAGACTCTGTCCTGGGCCCACTGACGCGTGTTAGGAACCTGGGTTTCAGACGGGGGACAAGGAACCCTTTTGTGGCTGGAGCTACGCGCTGCCTCTGGAAATCCAGCCCTGTCAATACCTCACCCACCCTCTCCCTCTTCCCCAGCGCCGCCTCGTCCCGCCCCTCCCCGCCCTCCAGCACACCGGGTGCTGCTGTGTGTTACAGACCTACTTTGATGAGGTTCTCGCTGGGCCGCCATCTTCTCAACTATGCTTCTCTGTCGACCAATCAAGGGGCGCTGTCACGTGGCTGCTCCCCGCGCCGCCCTGGATTCTGGGCGCCTTTAACATCCTCAGGCCCACCTGGCCTCAATCCCGCGGCGTCCTCACGTCCATGACTTTCCCCTGCACCTCAGCCATGTGCCCACAGGGCCACACAACTGGTCCACGTGAAATCTCAAATTCCAGCTTCCCACCCACTACCCCCTCCACACAGTACCTGCTTTTCTGGCTTCGCTTTCATCGGCTAAGGCTCACCACATCCGTTCCCCCGTGTTAGAGGGCCTTCCCTGTCCGTTCATTTTCTCCCTGAGGTTCTGCAAGGATGATACCCACACATCATTGCCTCCACCTTCACCTGAGCCCTCACCACCACTTAGAAGTGTTCCACTTGTCCCTAGATCCGTCTCCCCAAGTGGCTTTTCCAGACCTCTACCTCTTACCATATTCCAACTCTTCTTTTTCATAGAGAGAAAAAAAAAAAGCCAAGTAGAATTCCCTCTACCTTCTCCCTAGTCACCCCCATCCTTTGATTCTCCCTTCAAAAGAAGAGATATCCTTCTTGCTGCTCAAGGTAATCTTCTTGCTGCCACACCCAGGTTAAATACCTGCGGAAACGTGTCTTGCTACTCCCAGCACAGAACTGATCATTTCTCAGTGCTCCCACATCCAGTGAACCAATATTAAGTTCCTACTATGTGCTAAACCCAGTTCCAGAGGCACTAGACCAACACACACTACCTAGTCTCTGAGGAGCCCACGGCAAATCTCTCTGACCTGACCAGATAACATGGCTAAGGCTTTGCCCCACCCACCCACAAAGGATTTTGCCTTTGTAGTTTTGTCCTCTCTTCTCCATCTGAAGAGGGTCATTGCCTGCCTATGCAGTTCTTTGGGGATTTTGTGATGGAGAATGTGTGAATGGACAGAATTGAGAGGTCAACACACACACACACACACACACACACACACACACACACACATAGCGCTGGGTGACAGAAAGAAGCAGGAAAAGTTCTTCAGAAAATAGGAGAGGGTGAGGTGGCCGAAGGGACACTTGTAGTGTGTGGAAGATATGGGATGGAGAAGAGAAGGGGAATATTTTAAAGGATCGCAGTGGTCTGGGTATCTATCCCTTGAGAAATGCAAGAAAAGAACTTGAGTTATCCTGATATTATTTTGGATTGCTGGATGATATCTTCTGAATGCAAACCACTTTGAGCCTGGCTAGGATTGGCCACTTTTTTAAAAGAGCAATGCCCAGCACTGACAAGGACATTGGGGAAAAAGCAGTCTCATTGTTGCTGGTAGGATTAAAAATTGATGTAATCTGGGTCGCCTGGGTGTCTCAGCCAGTTAGGCATCTGTCTTGGGCTCAGGTCATGATCCCAGGATCTTGGGATCGAGCCCTACATGTGGCTCCCTGCTCTGCAGAGAACTGCTCCCTCTCCCTCTTCAGCTCCCCCTGCTTATACTCTCTCTCTCAAATAAAATCTTTTTTAAAAAATTGATGTATGGGATGCCTGGGTGGCTCAGTGGTTAAGTATCTGCCTTCAGCCCAGGGCGTGATCCTGGAGTCCCAGGATTGAGTCCCACATTAGGCTCCCTGCATAGAGCCTGCTTTTTCCTCTGCCTGTGTCTCTGCTTCTCTCTGTGTGTCTCTCATGAATAAATAAATAAAATCTTTAAAAATTTTTGAGATAATCTTTTGACAGAACAACTGGACATTATATTTTGATAAACCTTTGGGACGCCTGGGTGGCTTAGCAGTGGAGCATCTGCTCAGCTCAGGGCATGATCCTGGGATGTGGGATCGAGTCCCACATCAGCCTTATTGTGAGGCTTCTCCCTCTTCCTATGTCTCTGCCTCTCTCTGTCTCTCATGAATAAATAAAATCTTAAAAAAAAAATCTTAGAAAATAATAAAATGAAAAAATACATAAATAGAAAAGAAAATCTTAAAGACTAATAACTTCTTAGACCAGTTATTTATATATATGTGGGTATGTGTATATATAATTTTTTTAAAGATTTTATTTTGAAGCAATCTCTACACTCAATGTGTAAGAGTAAAGCTCAAAATCACAATCCTCCCCCCAAAAAAATAAAATAAAAAATTCCCAACCCCAAGATCAAGAGTCATGTGCTGTACCAACTGAACCATCAGGCTCCCCTAGGAATGAATTTTAACATAAGAAAGTCGGCAAATATTTAGACATTAAAGAGGAATTTCCTTTCAGCCTTTTTTCCCCCTCAATTGTCTTTAGACTGACCCCTCCTTACCTTCTCAAGAGGTTGAGAAACTCAGGGAAAGGCAAAAGAGGTGTCCCTTGGGCTTGCTTGTAGCCCAGGCAAAAAAAAAGGGCTCCTCATGGCTCAGGAAGTCTTATTGGGGTTGGAGCAAGAGCCAATTAGTAATACACAATATGCATTTGTACAGTGCACACCCTGTGTATATTATTTCTCTCTAGAGGACTTCTATTCATACAAATAGAGTAGTCAGAAGAAAACAATCAGTGATTCCTTTGACATCAGTCTCAGCAACATTTTTCTCAAGATGTCTCCGAAGCAGAGGAAACACAAGTAAAAATTAACTCTTGGAACTACTCCAAAATAAAAAAGCTTTTGCACAGTGGAAAAAAAAGAGAGAGAGAGAGAAGACACCACCACCAACAAAAAAAAGACAAACTAGGGGATCCCTGGGTGGCTCAGAGGTTTAGCGCCTGCCTTCGGCCCAGGGTGTGATCCTGGAGTCCCAGGATTGAGTCCCACATCAGGCTCCCTGCGAGGAGCCTTGCTTCTCCCTCTGCCTATGTCTCTGCCTCTCTGTCTCTGTCTTTCATGAATAAATAAATAAATCTTAAAAAAAAAAAAAAAAGACAAACTCTGAATGGGAAAAGATATTTGCAAATGATATACCCAATGAGGGGTTAATATCCATAAATATAAAGAACTCATACCACTCAACACCAAAAAATCAAAATAAGCGAATTAAAAGATAGGCAGAGGATCTAAATAGACATTTTCCCAAAGAAGACATACATATGGCCCACAAACACGTGAAAAGATGCTCAACATCACTCATCATCAGGGAAATGTAAATTAAAATATCAGTGAGGGGTGCCTGGGTGGCTCATCGCTCGGCACCCAGGGCAGTCAGCTTGGGATTTTCTCCCTCTGCCCTTCCTACCACCACCCTACCTTGCCTACCTTGACTCACAATAAACAAACAAACAAAATCTCAAAACCTTAATGAGATGTCACATATGTCAGGATGTAGTTATCAAAAAGACAAGAAATAAGTGTTGGTGAGGGTGTGAGAAAAAAGGAACCTTCATACACTGTTGCTGGGAAAGTAAATTGGTGCAGCCACTATAGAAAACAGTGTAGAGGTTCCTTAAAAAATTAAAAATAGGGGCCCATGGTTGGCTCAATTGGTAAAGCATGCAACTCTTAATCTCAGGGTTGTAATTTTAAGCCCTATATTGTGGGTAATTACTTAAAATCTTTTGGGACACTTGGGTGGCTCAGTGATTGAGCATCTACCTTTGGCTCAGGTCATGATCCTGGAATCCCGAGATCGAGTCCTACATCAGGCTCCCTGTGTGGAGCCTGCTTCTCTCTCTGCCTGCGTCTCTGCCTCTCTCTCTGTCTCTTGAATAAATAAATAAAAATCTTAAAAAAAAAAAAAAAAACTAATCTCTATACCTAACATGGGGCTTGAACATACAACCCCAAGATCAAGATTTGCATGCTCTTTGGGATCCCTGGGTGGCGCAGCGGTTTGGCGCCTGCCTTTGGCCCAGGGCGCGATCCTGGAGACCCGGGATGGAATCCCACGTCAGGCTCCCGGTGCATGGAGCCTGCTTCTTCCTCTGCCTGTGTCTCTGCCTCTCTCTCTCTCTCTCTCTGTGACTATCATAAATAAATAAAAATTAAAACAAAAATGGATAAAATTAAAAAAAGATTTGCATGCTCTACTGACAGAGCCAGCCAGGCATCCCGATAATGTGTAAGTATTTTTGCAAAGCAATATGTTTATTGTCAGAAAAAAATTAACAGATTACAAACTTGCTGAAGATAATCATGAGGTATTCGCAGAAAAAACAGGTTGAGGTTGTAAACTGTAAAGTGTAAGGCTTGTGCAAGTGTTTGGGAGGCTGGGGAGAAATCTATCTAGAAATTCATAGGGAAGGGGTACCTGGGTGGCTCAGTGGTTGAGCATCTCAGGTCGTGATCCCACATCAGGTTCCCAGCAGGGAGCCTGCTTTTCCTTCTGCTTATGTCTCTGCCTCTCTCTGTGCATCTCTCATGAATAAATGAATAAAATCTTAAAAAAAAAGAAAAAAGAAAGAAAGAAAGAAAGATTAGGGCCCGGCGCGGGAGGGAGCGCAGCACCGCGGGCAGCGAGCGAGATGCAGCTCCGAGGCTTCCTCCTCTTCGCCCTCCTCACCCTGCAGGCGCTCCCCGCCGCGGTGGTCAAAAAGAAAGACAAAGTGAAAAAGGGCGGCCCGGGGAGCGAGTGCGCGAAGTGGACCTGGGGGCCCTGCACCCCCAGCAGCAAGGACTGCGGCGTGGGTTTCCGCGAGGGTACCTGCGGGGCCCAGACCCAGCGCATCCAGTGCCGGGTGCCTTGCAACTGGAAGAAGGAGGTCGGAGCCGACTGCAAGTACGAGTTTGAGAACTGGGGGGCATGTGACAGGGGCTGGGGCACCAAAGCCCGCCAAGGCACCCTCAAGAAGGCGCGGTACAATGCCCAGTGCCAGGAGACCATCCGCGTGACCAAGCCCTGCACCCCCAAGACCAAAGCCAAGGCCAAAGCCAAGAAAGGGAAGGGAAAGGACTAGCAGCCAGGTCTGGATGCCCAGGAGCGGGGGCCGGTGCCCTCCCTCCCGCAGGCCCAGGATCTAACTACCAGCGCCTTTTGTCTCCTCCTTAGCTTTATCAATCATACCGTGCTTCTTCCCTTTCATTCCTCCACCAGCACCCCCAAGTGTCCCCGATGGGGAGGGACAGGGGATTGTGGACAGCTTGAGCCTCCTGCCCCAGAGGGATGTGATTCCCGGTACCCCCTTTTGTTCTTCCCCACAAAGATGCCATTACTAAGAAATAAATAAACCGTCGTTTTTTGTTTTTCCCAATAAAAGCTTTTCCTTTAATATAAAAAAAAGAAGGAAGATTAGATAGATAGATAGATAGATAGATAGATAGATAGATAGATGATAAATTCTTAGAGAAGGAGTGCTGGGTGGCTCAGTCAGTTAAGTATCTGCCTTTGGCTCAGGTCACCATCTCAGAATCCTAGGATCAAGCCCCATGTCCATCAGGCTCCTTGCTCAGGAGGGAGTCTGCTTCTCCCTCCCCCTGTACCTCTCCCTCCTGCTTGTGCGCTCTCTCTCAAATAAACAAGTAAAATCTTTTAAAAAATGAAATTCATAGGGGATTCCCTGGGTGGCTCAGTGGTTTCATGCCTGCCTTTGGCCCAGGGCCAATCCTAATCCTGGAGTCCCGGAATCGAGTCCTGGGATCGAGTCCCGTATCCGGCTCCAGGCATGGAGCCGGCTTCTCCCTCTGCCTGTGTCTCTGTCTCTCTCTCTCTCTATGTCTATCATAAATAAATAAAAATAAATCTTTTTTAAAAAATGAAATTCATAAAAAAAAAAAATGAAATTCATAGAGAAAAGAATGCAAGTTTCTGGTAGAGGGTGTTTCTTAGGTCCCTCTTGTATATTCTCTGTGGTACTTTTGAAAAAAATTCTAATTGTGAACTGTATTTTCAAAAGGGGATATGTGGGATCCCTGGGTGGCGCAACGGTTTGGCGCCTGCCTTTGGCCCAGGGCACGATCCTTGAGACCCAGGATCGAATCCCACGTCGGACTCCCGGTGCATGGAGCCTGCTTCTCCCTTTGCCTATGTCTCTGCCTCTCTCTCTCTCTCTGTGACTATCATAGATAAATAAAAATTTAAAAAAAGGGGGGGTATGTGATGCATATCTGTTTGCTAAGGCTGCTATAACAAAATACAACAAACTGAGTGACCTGAACAACAGAAATGTACTGTCTGACAATTTTGAGGCGAGACATCTGAGATCTGTGAGTAAAGCACTGCTCCCTCTAAAGGCACTAGGGAAGGATCTGTCCTGAGCCTCTCTGCTGGTTTCTGGTAGGTTCCTCAGTAGCAGAGCTCCCACCCAGATAGGACATTCTCCCTGTGTGCATGTCTGGAGCCAACTTTCCCCTTTTTATAAGGACACCAGTTATACTGAATTAGAGGCCTACTCTACTCTGATATGACCTCTCTTTACTACTTACACGTATAATGACCCTATTTCCAAATAAGGTCATATTCTGGGGGGCTAGGAGTTCGGACTTCAACATATGAACTTTTGGGGGACACAATTCAAATCATAACAGAGTGCTCATGTTCAGTTTAAAGATGTAATAAAAAAGATAAAATAAAATAAATAAAGATGTAATAGGGGCACCTGGGTGGCTCAGTGGTTGAGTGTCTGTCTTTGGCTCAGGTCATGATCCTGGGGTCCTGGAATCGAGTCCCATGTTGGGCTCCCTGCATGGAGCCTGCTTCTCCCTCTGCCTGTGTCTCCACCTCTCTCTCTCTCTGTGTCCCTCACGAATAAATAAATACAATATTTTTTATTTTATTTTTATTTTTTTAAGGTTTATTTATTTATGATAGAGAGAGAGAGGCCAGGAGGAGGGAGAAGCAGGCTCCATGCAGGGAGCCCAACATGGGACTTGATCCCAGGACTCCAGGATCGCGCCCTGGGCTGAAGGCAGGCGCTAAACCGCTGAGCCACCCAGGGATCCCTAAAATATTTTTTAAAAAGTATAATAAAATAGAGATTAATGGAGCTACCACTCAGCCTAGGAAATAAGAAATAAGGGGACACCTGACTGGCTCAGTCCGTAGAGTGTGTGACTCTTGATCTCAGGGTTGTGAGTTCGAGCCCCGTGTTGGATATAGAGATTACTTCAAAATAAAATGAAAAAATAAAATCTTTTAAAAAAGAAGAGATTGGGGGCACCTGGGTGGCTCAGTGGTTGAGCATCAGCCTTCCGCTCAGGGCATGATCCCAAAGTCTGGGGACCAAGTCCCGCATCAGGCTCCCCTCAGGGAGTCTGCTTCTCCCTCTGCCGATGTCTCTGCCTCTCTCTATGTCTCTCATGAGTAAATAAATAAAATCTTTAAAAAAAAAAAAAAGGAAAGATTAAAAAAAATTTTAGGGGCATCTAGCTGGCTCAGTCAATAGAGCTTGTGACTCTTGATCTCAGGGATGTGAGTTTGAGCTCCATGTTGAGTGTAGAGATTACTTCAAAATAAAATAAAAGGGATCCCTGGGTGGCGCAGCGGTTTAGCGCCTGCCTTTGGCCCAGGGCGTGATCCTGGAGACCCGAGATCGAATCCCACGTCGGTGCATGGAGCCTGCTTCTCCCCCTGCCTATGTCTCTGCCTCTCTCTCTCTCTCTGTGTGACTATCATAAATAAATAAAAATTAAAGAAGAAAAAGAAAAAAATCCTGAAAAAAGAATCCTGAAAAAAAAACAAAACAAAATAAAATAAAATCTTAAAAAAAAAGAAGATATTAAATTTTTTTCAGGGGTGCCCAGCTGGCTCAGTCAGTAGAGCATGTGACTGATTTTTGATATCAGAGTCATGAGTTCAAGGCCCACGTTGTGCGTGGAGCCTACTTAAACATTTTTTTTTCTTGGGCAGCCTGGGTGGCTCAGCAGTATAACGCCGCCTTCAGCCCAGGGCGTGATCCTGGAGTCCCAGGTTAGAGTCCCACGTCGGGCTCCCTGCATGGAGCCTGCTTCTCCCTCTGCCTGTGTCTCTGCCTCTCTATCACTCTCTCTCTCTCTCTGTGTCATGAATAAATAAATAAAATCTAAAAAAAAGAGTCTCCTTAAACAAATTTTTTTTCTTAAAACCAGAATACACTATCTCAAAATGTTAACACTGACAATTTTATTTTCCTCGTTCTGTTTTCCCAAATTTCAGCAATGAGTGTGGGATTCTGTTGTTAGTTAGAAAGAAGCACAGGTGGAGGAGGAGCTAGCCAGCAGTTCCAGCTCTGAGCCCCAATCTTGTGAGCAGCTAACAGCAGAGTGATGCCCCTCAGTACCCTTGCCCCACCCCCTAGCTCAGGCTCCAGCCTCTCCATTTGCCCAAGGGCCTGATTATCTGTTATTCCCATCCAGGAACACCTCCTCCAGGGCCCTGATGCAACTGCCCCAGCACTGCCCTGGGGAGAAGGAATCTGGGCTCCAGAGTGGGCCTGGCTTTTTCTTTCAAGTTGTGGATGGAACTGGGAAAGAAAATTCTTCCAGGCCTTAGCAAGGCTTGGCTCCTCTTAGACCCTTTGTGCAGACCCTCCCTGGCCCTGGGCATTTGAGACTGGACGGACTCTGCACTCACTGAGAGTCCTGGCTCTGCAGCTGCCCAAACCAGTGGTTCCCAACATGGGGTCCCCGCATCTACAACATCAGCACCACCAGGGAACTTGGTAGAGGTGCAAATCTTTAGACCTCACCCTGGACCTACTGAGCCAGAAACCCTGGGATGGGGCTCAGCAACCTGTGTTTTAGCAAGTTCTCCAGATGATTCAGACATACTTGAAAGTTTGGGAACATCCAAACTTTAGTCCCCAGGCCAACAGGGAGGGGCCTTGGAGGGCAAGTCTAGTCATGCCTAGTTTTGCAGAGGAGAAAACTGAAGGATTTTACTGCAAGGAGAAGCACTTGGCTCACGTGGCACAATTAAGTGATAGAGGTGAAACTGGAAGTTAGATTATCTGTTTCCAGAGCCACCCACTCCCTTCTGACTCAGGCAGACCTCCCAAGTCCACCCTTATCCACTCTGTCACTGTCTGGAGGTCGCTGTGATGCCAGCAACCATCAGCTCAGTGGTCCCTCTGTGCCAGGCAGCAAGCTCACCTGCAGGAGAGAGCTCAGTGAAGCCTAACAATGTCCAGTCAGCTTGGCATCAGTGCTGACCCCATTTTACAGAGCAGAAAACTGAGGCTAGAGAAGGCTCAGGACACTTGCCCAAGGTCATAGAAAGGACAGAGACAACTCAAACCAGCTTTCTCAGCCCGGGGTGGGGGGGTGTCCATGCTGGGGCTAGCAGAAGCACTGGGGTTTGCAGAGACTGCCACCATCCAGGGAGGGCTCTTCCTTAGCATCTACAACTCAGCTGAGAAACCAGAAGGGAGACAGAAATCCTCCTTGAATAGGCAAAACAGTTGGGAAACAGCCAATGCCCCAAAGCTACTGCCATTTACTCAGAGGAAAGCCCCTTGTCTCTTGGTTTGCAAACAAATGTACCAACCTTGGGGGCTGGGCAGAGCAAATTAGAAGCATCCGCAAGAGGGAGGTGCAGGAGACATGGTTCCTGCCCACTGGCCCCCATCCTCACTCTCTTCCTTTCTCTGTTACCAGTGTGTCTCCCAAGCAGGGGAGGTGCCTCAGGTGAGGCTTCCCAACAGGGCACACAAAGAAACCCAGAGTATTTGCACAGCATCTGATTAACCCGGAGAGTATTGGGAGATACTTGGAAGACTTGATGAAAACTTTCTAACACCTGCTTCCTAATACATTAGGATTAGAAACCATAGTGGAACATATTAGGGAAGGTATTAAAGTTCAGATTTGTATAAAACCTCCAAATAAAACATTATACCCATTATAAAGCAGACACAAGAGGCCACATACTACATGAGTCCAAATGTTGGACATTTTGAAGCAACACAGCCATGAGGACAGAAAACAGATCTGTGGTTTCCAGGGGCTGGTGTGGGGGAATTCGTGGAATATGTTCCATATCGTCATTGTTGCAGTGGTGACACGGCTGTTTACGTTTGTCAAAAATCATCAAAGTCCAGGCGCCTGGGTGGCTCAGAGGTTGAGCGGCTGCCTTAGGCTCAGGGCATGATCCTGGGTGGGGAATGGAGTCCTGCATAGGGCTCCCTGCAGGGAGCTTGCTCCTTTCTCCCTCTGCCTGTATCTCTGCCTCTCTCCCTCCCTCCCTCTCTCTCTCTCTCTCTCTCTCTCTCTCATGAATAAATAAATAAATCTTTAAAAAAGAATCATCAGGGATCCCTGGGTGGCGCAGCGGTTTGGCGCCTGCCTTTGGCCCAGGGCGCGATCCTGGAGACCCAGGATCGAATCTCACTTCGGGCTCCCGGTACATGGAGCCTGTTTCTTCCTCCGCCTGTGTCTCTGCCTCTCTCTCTCTCTCTCTGTGACTATCATAAATAAAAATAAATAAATTAAAAAAAAAATAAAAATAAAAAAATAAAAAAATAAAAAAGAATCATCAGGGATCCCTGGGTGGCACAGCGGTTTAGCGCCTGCCTTTGGCCTGGGGCGCAATCCTGGAGACCCGGAATCGAATCCCACATCAGGCTCCTGGTGCCTGGAGCCTGCTTCTCCCTCTGCCTATGTCTCTGCCTCTCTCTCTCTCTCTCTCTCTCTCTCTCTCTCTCTGTGACTATCATAAATAAATAAAAATTAAAATAAATAAATAAATAAATAAATAAATAAATAAATAAATAAATAAATAAAGAATCATCAAAGCCAATTTCTCTGTGTCTCTGTGTGTTTAATTTAGCGGGAGTTTCCAGAGCTGGCAATTACTCTGAAATGACCTGGGGTGGTTTTGCTCAGAAAGTCAGGCCTCACCCACAACCTACTGAACCAGAACCCAGTTGGGGAGAAGCACGAGGGGGCAGTAATATGTATTTTAACATGCTTGCCAGGTGAGGGAGGGGGTTGTGCGGTGTGTGGTTTGGGGCCAGGTCTCTTAGGTCAGGACAAGATTCTCAGCCTCTGTCTTCAGCCCAGATCTGAACCCTGAATCCCAGGCTCATACATCCAACTACTACCTGACATTTGCACCTGGATCCTGCCCACCTGCCCCCAGCCAGCCCTCACCCCATAGTCTTCTCCATTCCTCCCAGGCCCCAAACTTCGACATCATCCTCATTTCCTCTCTTTCTTTTTCTTGTCTGTTGTTTACTTTTTATGTCACAGCTTAACACTTGTGTCCATCTGGACTGGGAGGGGGATAAGGAAAATGTGGAACCCAAAGATCTATTGTGAGAGAATGAAGACGACAGGACATTCATTGCAGGCAGATGAGGAGATAAAGCACAAGCCAATTTATTAGCATGTCCGCGGACAGCACTGGACACTTTGCTGATCTTGCCATTCTTGGATCTAAAACACTCCATGGCTTCTGTGTCCTCTTTCACTTTGCCCAAGACCATGGGCTCACCCTCCAGCCACTTGGGCTTGGAAGCACAGATGAAAAACTGGGTACCATTTGTGTTGGGCTCAGCATGGGCCATGGATGAGGTGCCAGGACCTGTGTGCTTCAGGATAAAATTCTCATCATCGAACTTCTCCCTGTAGATGCTGCCAGTGCCATCATGGTGTGTGACGTCACTGCCCTGGCACAGAAATTCCCGAATCCTTCTGGGGAGCAGGAGCCAAATCCTTCTGCCCCCAGTTCTCAGAGCATGCAAGTTTTCTGCTGTCTCGGAAAATTTGTATACAAACAGCTGGAAGGAGGAGCCAACAGCTCAAGAACGTGGTGGGGTTGGGGCATCTGGTGGCTCAGTCAGTTAAGTGTCTGCCTTCGGCTCAGGTCATGATCTCAGAGTCCTGGGGTAGAGCCCTGTGTTGGGCTCCCTGCTCAGCAGGGAGTCTGCTTCTCCCTCTCCCTTTGCCCCTCTCCCTACTCATACACGTGTTCTCTCTCAAATAAATACAATCTAAAAAATAAAATTCAGTGGGGTTGACCATGGCTAGGCAGCACAAGAAAGCTCTGGCTGGTGGTGTCAGCATCTGCAAAACCTCCTATCCTGCTCTAGAAATTTTGCTGGCTCTCCTTCTCACTGCCTAACTGCTAGTGAACACCCTGGTAGGAGGCATCACTGTGTCACACCTGGATTATTACAATGGGCTCCTAACTTGTCTCCTTGTTTCTCCCCGGGCCAACCTACAGTTTAGTCTCAGTACAGTAGCCAGGCTCATCATGTTAAAGTAAGTTCGACCATGTCATTTCTTGGCCTCAAACCCTTTAGGGGCTCCCTGTTCCTGAGTAAAAGCCAGAATGACCTCTAAGGTCCTCCTTGCTCTGGCCCCAACCATGGCTCCATCATCTCCAGGCCCTCCAGGCCTTGCTCACTCTGCTCCAGTCACACTGGCCTCCTTGCCGTCTTTTGAACCTGCCAGTCCTGCTCCTGCCTGAGGACTTTTGCTTTTCTGTTCCCTTGGTCTGGAATGGGCTTCCTTCAGATATCCCCACAGCTTGTCCCCTCACCTCTGAATCTTTGTTCAGATGTTAACTTCTCAGACCATACTTGATGTCTCCTCCCTTGTTTTACTCTACAGCACCTGCCACACTAATATTTACTCATTGGGGCAGCCCCGGGTGGCTCAGTGGTTTAGTGCCGTCTTCAGCCCAGGGTGTGATCCTGGAGACCTGGGATTGAGTCCCACGTCCGGCTCCCTGTATGGAGCCTGCTTCTCCCTCTGCCTGTGTTTCTGCCTCTCTCTCTCTCTCTCTCTCTCTCTGTGTGTGTGTGTGTCTCATGAATAAATAAATAAAATCTTTAAAAAAATATTTACTCATATATTTATGTCTATTTCCTTCCTACAATGTCAACCACACCAGGTCAGGGATCTTTGGGGGCACTTTCATTCAGTACTGTATCCCTGATGCCTAAACCTGGCCCATAGGAGGGGCTCAATAAATGACTGTTTCAATGAACGAAGGTGACACCTGAAGCTTGGAGAGAAGGGACTTGCTCAAGGTCATAGCCATCTGGAATTAATGGCTTTCACTCTCTGAACTAACACAGCACCTCCCCCACCCCCACCCCCTCGCCCCCCAAAAGTTTTGACCCTTCTCACAGCCAAGACATGTCCCGGGACCAAAGCCAGGACAACTGACCTCATCCCCAGGACAGAACCAAGGGCTAGCCCAGCCTCAGGGGGTGCCTGTCCAACTCTGCCTGGGCTCAGCCCTGTGCTTATAGAACCAAGTCAAGGGGCTGACATGGCAGAGTGGGCTCCTCTGAAGAAGGAAACCTAGACATGCCAGGGCCACAGTCTTGTGCTGGGGGAAGCCAAGGCAGCCACAGCCAAGGCGAGGAGCCAGCTCCCTACCCCTCCAGCTGCCTGAGTGCAAGCACTGGAGACAATTGCTGGGCTCAGAAGCCTGACCCTATGGAGGGGTGATGGAGAGGAAGGCCAGCAGTTCCCAAGCAGGAGAGCAGAAGATGGTGCAGCTGCTGTAGGTAGTGCAGCAGCACTGGGGGCAGATTCCAAAGGCCCCAGTCTCCCTTCCGCTCCCTTCTGCCTCGAGGGCCCCACACCAGGCAGAGGGTACCCTGGCCCACGAAGACCATGTTCTGCTTTCTTTCGCCCTCTGGTGGCTACATGGGTTAGGGCCAGAGGGGAGCCTTGGATCTATCATCCATCACCCCCACCCCCCCACCAGGGATGGAGCAGAGCCAGAGGGAAGGAGAGAAGGCAGAGGGATAAAGGAGCAGAGACCTCGACACAGCCTGGAAGGGGAGAGAAAACTGAGGCGCACGGGGCTGGGGCCCTCACCTAGAGCTCATCCCAGGGCTAGGGGTGCAGGCTGTGCTGCGCGCAAGTGAAGATTCAAAGGGGAGGGGGCTTGGCAGCCCTGAGTCTGAGCTCACCCTGCCAGGCAAGGTGAGGCTGGTGATGCCTAGGACAGTCCCAAAGGGTGAGCATTCACTGTGGGCTGGGCTCTGAGCCAGACTATACTATACCCACCCGGCCCATGACATGCTTCTCTCCCACGTCCACATCACCACCAAGCAGACTAAGACCCAGGGAGGGATGGGATTCACCCAAAGTCACTTAGCAAGGAGGTGGTGATGCCAGGCTGCCCGCCCCTCTCTGTCTTGCCAACTGGTCATCCGTAGATCAGGAGCCCTTCCCTCCCAGACCTTGTGACACACACAGAGGCTCATCCAGGAGTTAAAAATATAAAGTGCAGGGGATCCCTGGGTGGCGTAGTGGTTTAGCGCCTGCCTTTGGCCCAGGGCGCGATCCTGGAGACCTGGGATCGAATCCCACGTCAGGCTCCCGATGCATGGAGCCCGCTTCTCCCTCTGCCTGTCTCTGCCTCTCTCTCTCTGTCTCTCTGTGTGACTATCATAAATAAATTTTAAAAATTAAAAAAAAAAAACTTAAAAAAATATAAAGTGCAAATACCAGCTGGCTTTTATTGAGGGCCTATTATGTGCTGGGCATTAGGTCTGCAAGGGTCCTCCTCCCACCTCCCTGCACATCCCACTGGCCAGGGGAGAGGATGGGCCCCAGCAGGTGAGACCCAGGTATTGACTGGGAGGCAGCTGAGGTGGAGGTAGGTAACGGAGAGGCCCCAGCAGTTGGGTCCATGGGGAGGACAGGGATCCAGGTGTCTATCCAGCTTGAAACTGAAGGCTGGGGAGCGCCCCCCTCCCTTGACCCCAGGCCCTGAGTTAGGCTGGGCAGGGTGAGAGGGCCTGAGAGCCCTGCCCTTTCTCTACATGATCTTCAGGGAGGGGAGCCATCTCTGAGTGGTTTCTCCCGATGTGAGACGGGGCCAGAGAGCAGAGTAGCTGTGCCTAAGGTGACAGTTGGGTCTCTATGGGGCCTGTGGCTCCTGGTGGCGGTTCCTAGTGCCATCTCCAACTCGGCTCCCTGGCCAGCTGCAGCCTGCTCCTGGACACTTCTCTGGAGTCACCTGGACCTGGTGGGACAGAAGAGGCAAGAGGACAGGAATAGAAAGAACTAGAGTCGGATATCCAGAGGCAGAGAGAGAAAAAGACACAGAGAAGGTCAGAGACAGAGATAGAGAGAGAGCTTGAGGTAGAGACAATGCAGGGAGCCAGAGACAGGCAGAGCAGAGCCAGAGGGGGGAGGAGAGAAGGCAGGGGGAGAAGGGAACACAGAGACCCCGACACAGCCTGGAAGGGGAGAGAAAACCAAGGCACACGGGGCTTGCGCCCTCACCTAGAGCTCATCCCGGGGCTGAGGGTGGAGACTGTGTCCACTGCTGCCAGCCAGGTCCAGGCGGGGGCCGCGCAGGGTCTTGTGAGAGCCACTCCAGCTGATGATGCGGCCGCTGTCGTCGTCCCAGGGCGAGGATGTCTCCGTGTCGCTGAGCCACTCAGCGTCCCCTGCGTAGTGGGTGGGCGCCACGAGCAAGGGCCGTGCGGAGAAGGCACGCAGGTCCCGAGGCCAGAAGTGTGCCTTGTACTGCTCACTGTGAGGCAGAAAGAAGGCTCAGGAGGGCTGAGGTGGGTCTCCTCCAGCCACACTGCACGCCTGCCTGGAGCGGGGCATCTCACCTGCCTGAAGCACCTCCCTGCCTTCCCCCTCAAGACCTCACAGCAAATGCAAGGAGCAGAGTTTCTACTCCTCTCATTTAACAGATGGAGAAACTGAGGCTCAGAACATGGAAGTGGCTTGATTAAGAAACACACGGGCAGCACAGAATGGACACCTAGGTTGGTCTGACTCCGGGGCCAGGAGGGCTATGCCTCCATGACCTTGAGGAAGTGACTCAGCCTCCATCTCCCCAGCTGCTCAGCAAGGGGACTTAATGCTTGAGACTGGGCTCCTGGGATGAGCTGACCCTGCCCGGCCCCCATCTGACACTCACTTGGGGTGCTGGTCAAACATGATGGGCAGGAACTCGTCCACAGGCAGCATTCGGTGCAGGGGCTGGGAGGCCAGCAACTTGCGAGCACCCGCCAGGCTCAAGACGTATGCCAGGGTCCAGTAGGAGTACCCAGCCACCACCAGGTGTGGCAGCCCCTCCACAGCTGCCTCCTCTTCAGGGTTCACCTGTTTGCGACCGAGGTAGCTACCGTGACACCAAGGGAAACCCAGAGTCACTGCAGGTCCCAGGGTTTCAGAGGACCCCTTCCCCAATCACATCCCACAGACCAGGCTCAGGGGAAGGACTGGGCAGGGCCCCAGCAGGAGGCAGAGCCCCAGAGGCCTCCCCTCTCTTCCCCCCAACCCCCCAGAGCCACAGGCTGCCTACATTAGGTCCCATGGCAGTTTTTCTGCCTCCACTTCCTCCATCAGCCGCTCCAGTCGCCCCCTGAAGTTGCTCTCAAAGCGCACGTCATCCTCAAACACCAAGATGCGGGCCAGGCGCCTGGCAACCACCTGTGGTATGGGGACGGGGGTATGTGTGGGGGGACACAACACAGGGGGATGGCTCTTTATTTTTTTTTTTAAGATTTTATTTATTTATTCATGAGAGACACAGAGAGAGAGAGGCAGAGACACAGGCAGAGGGAGAAGCAGGCTCCATGCAGGGAGCCCGATGTGGGACTCAATCCCCGGACTCTGGGATCACACCCTGAGCCAAAGGCAGATGCTCAACCACTGAGCCACCCGGGCATCCCGGATGGCTCTTTAGAACCAGGCTGTCCCCTTCCACCTGCTTGACACTGACAGACTCTCCCTGGCCTCCGTTACATGCCAAAGACAGCCCTGGCCACGTCATGCAGCTGCTTTAAAGCCTGCTGGGGCTCCCACCGCCTGGGGACTGAAATCCCAAAGTTTTGCTCTGGCATTCAAGGTCCTCCAGGTGCCCAGTCTAGCTCTCCAAGTAGACTAGTGATAGCAACTATAACCTCTGCTGCATTCACTGAGCGCTGCTATATCCCTGGGCCCTCGGGAGGCAGGACACACGATGGCCCTGTATTATAGTGAAGAGATGGAGACTCAGGGAGGTGCAACCACCTGTCCAAGGACACAGCCCTCAGTGGAACTGGGATCTGGACCTGCATCTGCTGGAATCCAGGCCTGGATCCTCACTTGCCCTTTTGAGCTTTCCTAAAGGAAGCGGGGCTGGTTAGGGGTGGGGGAAGACCCTTGCCCCTACGATCCCTAAGAAAAAGTATTTTTGTAACTCCTGGAGATGTGAAAAGAACATTAAATCAGCTCAGTAGGGCACCTGGGTAGCTCAGTTGGGTAAGCGTCTGCCTTCAGCTTAGGTCATGATCTCAGGGTCCTGGGATCGAGTCCCACATTGGGCTCCCTGCTCATAGGGGAGTCTGCTTCTTCCTCTCTTTCTCCCCTTCCCCTCTGCTCATGCTTTCTCTCTCTCCCTCTCTCTCTCAAATAAATAAATAAAATCTTAAAAAAAAAAAAGGGGGGGTGGGATGCCTGGTAGCTCAGCAGTTTAACGCCTGCCTTTGGCCTAGGGCATGATCCCGGAGTCCTGGGATCAAGTCCCATGCCAGGCTCCCTGCATGGAGCCTGCTTCTCCCTCTGCCTATGTCTCTGCCTCTCTCTCTTTCTGTGTCTCATGCATAAATTCATAAAATCTTAAAAAAAAAAAAAAAAGAAATCAGCTCAGTAAACTGAAATGAAAGGCATCCTTCTATCTGTTCAAAGACAGTAGAAGATAAACAGCAATATAAGCTCATGTGCATATATTTTAGCTATAGTAGAACATAAAAACAAGGAGTGGGTCTGGGTGCTGCCTCCTGGAGAGGCGCCCCGCCCCTTGGAGGGCCAGTCCCCTGATCCCTCCAGCAGGGTCCAGGCAGTGACCTCTCACAGGTACTCACAACCCCCCAACCCTGAGCTGAGGCTTCTGGGCCAAACCCCAGGCCTCTTCTTCCCACCCCAGAACACACAGCTCCTGTCTGCCCCAGGGCCTTTGCCCCACTGTTTTACTCTGCCCAGAGGCTCTAATTAAGTGTCCCTGATGGTGAGGCCCAGCCTAACCCCACCCCAGGCCAGGAATCCAGGCTAATCCACACTCTAGGATAGCCTGAACATTTCTCCTCTATGGGGAAGCTTGGTTCTTCCCTGGTTTTTGTGACCTGCTCTGGTCCCTGAGCCCCAAAAGAGCCAGAGAGGCCTTTTTATTGTTCACCTCTAGTCTCAGAGCAGAAGATCTCCTAGAGTACAGGATGAGCTCTGTAGACACTACAAAATGAATATGGTATAGGGTTGAACACATAGGAAGTTTAAAGCTGCTGGCGCTGGTGGTGCAGCGGTTTGGCACCACCTGCAGCCTGGGGTGTGATCCTGGAGACCCGGGATTGAGTCCCATAACGGGCTCCCTGCATGGAGCCTGCTTCTCCCTCTGTCTGTGTCTCTGCCTCTCTCTCTGTGTGTCTATGAATAAATAAATAAATAAATAATCTTTTTTTTTTTTTTTTTTTTTTAAAGAAAAGCTCACATTTAAAAAAAAAATAAAGCTGCTGGCTGGGATGCTCAGGTGGCTCAGATAATTAAGCGTCTGCCTTCGGCTTGGGTCACGATCCCAGAGTCCTGGGATTGAGCCCCACATCGGGCTCCCTGTTTAGTGGGGAGTCTCCTCCCTCCCTCTGCTCCTCCCCCTACTCATGCTCTCTCACTCACTCTCTCGCAGAAGTAAACATAATCTTTAATATATATATATATATATCACCTGGGTGGCTCAGTGGTTGAGCATCTATCTGCCTTTGGCTCAGGTCCTGATCCCGGGGTTCTGGGATCGAGTCCCACATTGGGCCACAGGGAGCCTACTTCTCCCTCTGTGTCTCTCATGAATAAATAAAATCTTTTTTAAAAAATTTTAAAAGCTGCTGGCTAGGTCTTCATTAATATATTCATTTATCCATTGGCTCCCTTGGGCACTGAGCACAGAGAAGTGAATGGGGTGGCCTCTGCTCTCCCTCTGGTAGGGGGGTTCTGGGGGCCAAGGGGCGAGGTCCTCACCTCTTCCCAGATGGAGTAGTGGCTGAGGAAGCAGCCCACCTCGCCCTTGGTCAGTGTGCGGCCTGAGTAGGGGTCCTGGTAGCCAGGGAGGAGGTCTACACCGAGGCTCCTCATGAGGCTGCTGTTGAGTGTCCTGAAGGAAACAGGTATCATGGGGCTAGGGGTGACTGCCAGCGACCCACCCAGGGGCTCGAGGCCTATGCCTGTTGGGGGCAGTCACACTGGAGTATAGTTGGAAGGTGTGAGCTTTGTTACGGTTTCATGTGGCCTGAAGACACTGGGGACAACTGGGGGAACCAGAGCCACCGGAGGCAGGGGTGGACGCCCAGGGAGAGAATAGAAGCATGGGGACATGGGCAGCCGTCTGAGGGGCATGCTCCCCAGAAAGAATGTGGGGGACATGGCACGTGCTTCCAAGAAAAGGATGGACATCCTGCCGTCAACAGGGCTGAGGTCGCAAGCGGCCAACAGCCATGGGCAAGTGTAGGTTGTGACTTCTGGCTCCCCAGGTTTACCTGACTGCCACCCCCACCCATCCGGGACCTAAGTCCAAGACAGAGAAGAGTAAGCCCAATAATAATAAAGAAATAAAGACACCTAACCTCTGGAATGCTTACTATGTGTCAGGCCCTGACTAAATCCTCATGGAGCCCTTCTAAGTCCTAAGAGGAAGGCACAAGTATCTGCCACTCGCACAGCAGGGCTGGGAGGTGGCAGTGACTCATCAGAGGTCACCCAGCTGGTAAGTGGCAGAGCTGGAATGCAAGCCTCAGGGCTTCAGATGCCAGTGGCCTTAACCACTGTGCTCTCCTCCCTCTGGTAGGCCAATGAGGGGCCACCCTGTCCTGTTTCAATCTGCCCTAGGACTCTCTAAGACAGAATTACCCAGGCCCTGTTTGAGCACCTCCTGAGAGCACCAAACTCACTCAACTCATTTGTCTGCTTTCCCCATTCCTAGGGGGCTCCAGTGGACATGCTGCTCCCCAAGCTGCCCAGGGCCCCGCCCCAGGGAGCCTCACCGGCCATCCACAGCATCCACCACCCGCCCAGACACCTCCATCTCCCAGAGTGAGCTTAGCATGCGCTCACGGCGGTCGGGCCGGCGGGCCAGGCTGATGACGAACACCTGGGGGAGGAGGCAGGGAAGGTAGGTGCAGGAGGAGTGGGCATCTTAGGAGGGGAGAGCCCACCTACCTCCTGACCCCAAACATGTGAGCTGAGGGAACCTACCTCATCAAACCCCATCTTGCTGGGTCTCTTTGGGGGCCGGGACACATGAGCTGAGGCCCACATTGGGGGCCCATCCACTGCAGAGGGAAGTGCCCACCAGTCAGGAATCCCTACTGGCTCTCGTCAGCAGTGACCCTAGAGTCCTAGCATTCCCCTCCAACACCCAGAAGGAAGGGGCCCTCAGAGATCACAGAATCCACCTGCCTCTATCGCAGAGATGGGGACACTGAGGCTCAGTGGGGGGAAAGGACTTGCCCAGTCAGGAAATCAGTTAGAGGTGAGGCTGGGACCCCAAGCCCACTGCCTAGTCAGGTCCGGGGCCTGGGAGAAGGGGCGCAGGGGGCAGCTGGGAACAGTGGCAGCAGGCTAGCACCCTGGCCCTCACCTAGCGCTTCCAAGATCAGGTGGATGAAGTTGACCTTCTCGTCCTCCAGCCCCTGGTGGGGTTTCACAGGCACATTCATGTACCCGTAACGGTGCTCATTGCACACATGGATCGTAACCCCTGTGGAGAGAGGCCCAGGGAGTGCTGGAGTAAGGGGCAGGGCTCTTGGAACCCAAGGCAGGTGTCCTCTCTGGGACTCAGCGTTCCGGCTATGGGGTTGGACAGAGAACGGGCTCGATTCAAACAATATCTAAGGGGCCTTTCTGCCGAGATGGTTTATTCATTCAACAGATGTGCCTAGAGCACCAACTGGGTGCTGGAGGAGGGTGGTGAGTAAGACAGAGCCCCGTCCCTGGAGGATCACGGGAAGGGAGGAGCAAGCAAACTCCCACCTGCCATTCCTGCACCCCCCTCCTGTCTGAACCCAGCACCATCACCCACTGTGAGCAACCCCACACCATCTGCCACCTCTCTGCACTGCCCTCCACCCACCAGCCAGAGTGGCCTTTTCTATTTCTTCAATATTTGTCCCCTTTATTGTCATTAGTTCTCTCCCCTTTATCTCCTATAGACTGTGAACTCTCGAGCAATAGGCATGCAGTATCTACTTAAAAGTCAAGCCCATGCCCAGCATGGAGCACAGGGCCTGATCCAGAGCAGGGCCTCAGTAGCTGGGTGCTTGGAAGCCTGAAAGATGGAGTCGAAACTCCACTGACAAAATTCCTTCAAATTGCTGGCCAGTTTCCAGAGGCTGACACCCAAAGTAGTGGTAGCAATGAAAACAACAACAACAACAACAAAAAAAAAAAAAAAAAAACAAGGGAACGCTTCTCATGGACTCTCCATGGGTTTGTTTCCCATTCACTCACCTTTTGTACTTGATACGATTTTTTTTTTTTTTTTTTTTTTTTTGTCTTGCACATCTGCGGCAGAGTTCACCAATACCTCTTGCACAAAAAAGCTAATTACAACACTTTCCCCTCTGGCCACTGTAGGCACGCTGCTTGCTCAGGTGCGACACTTCTGAAATACATCGTTACTTCTCATTTTCCCTGAATTAGCCTGTTCAGTCCTCCCAAGATCCTCTTCCCAACACTGGGGGTCTCTATCTCACTCTTATCTCTATTCCTCAGGACTTGGATTTAGCCAGCCCCGCCCAGCCCAACCCAAACACTTTCTAGTAATTTTCTTTTCTTTTCTTTTTTTTTTTTTTAGTAATTTTCATCTTAAAAATAACACCAACACCAGAGTGTTCTTTTCAGTGTGCAAAGCCAATTGCTCTGATGGCTGGCCCAATGTTCTCAGGCTAAAGACCAGAAGCTTGCTGGCCAGCTCCAAACAGGCTGGTTCCTGCCTACCTTTCCTGCCTCAGTCTGTGCCACACCTTGCTTCCCTCACTTACTGTGTCCCTATCACTTGCCTTCTTATGTTCCCTGAGACCACAGGGCCTTTGTACCTGCTGGTCCTGTTGCCTAAAATGCTCTTTCTTGCTCTTGTTAGTGCTTTCCCATACTTCAGGTCTCAGCCTCAAAGTTCACACCATCCAAGAAGCCTTCCCTGACAGATCTACTCTGGTCTAAGCTCCCTTAGCATCTGGAATGAAGAAGCATTTCTTCCTATCACGGTTGTGATTGGACACTGATTTGTGTGATCCTTGTACTGACTGGACTGGAAGTTCCAGGAAGGCAGAAACCACCTGAGTTTACTCACCACTGTCTTCTCAGTGCCTGGCACACGGTAGATGTTCCATAAATATTTGCCAAATACATTAAGGAATACATTAAAGTGCCATGACGGAGAGCCAGAAGAAAGGCATTTAGCTTTCCGGGGTAGTAGGCTCAAGAAAAGTTATGACTCAGACAAACAAGAGTTTCACAGGATGGACTGGAAACTGAAGAAGGGTATGCAAAGCAGAGGGAACAGCATGTGCAAAGACCTAGAAACCCTCAGGAATGCTCACGGAGAGCTTGTCCTCACCAACAGCCTGGCAGGCATAAGCGAAGACGATGATATCATCGAAGGGCCAGCTGTAGTTGGGATGC